>NC_086450.1:276904512-277504512 GCF_028390025.1 Pseudophryne corroboree
AAAAACATAATTTACACTCATTTTCAGCCTATTCTGAACACATCACACCTCACAATATTATTTTTAGTCCTAAAATTTGCACCGAGGTCGCTGTGTGAGTAAGATAAGCGACCCTAGTGGCCGACACAAACACCGGGCCCATCTAGGAGTGGCACTGCAGTGTCACGCAGGATGTCCCTTCCAAAAAACCCTCCCCAAACAGCACATGACGCAAAGAAAAAAAGAGGCGCAATGAGGTAGCTGTGTGAGTAAGATTAGCGACCCTAGTGGCCGACACAAACACCGGGCCCATCTAGGAGTGGCACTGCAGTGTCACGCAGGATGGCCCTTCCAAAAAACCCTCCCCAAACAGCACATGACGCAAAGAAAAAAAGAGGCGCAATGAGGTAGCTGTGTGAGTAAGATTAGCGACCCTAGTGGCCGACACAAACACCGGGCCCATCTAGGAGTGGCACTGCAGTGTCACGCAGGATGGCCCTTCCAAAAAACCCTCCCCAAACAGCACATGACGCAAAGAAAAAAAGAGGCGCAATGAGGTAGCTGACTGTGTGAGTAAGATTAGCGACCCTAGTGGCCGACACAAACACCGGGCACATCTAGGAGTGGCACTGCAGTGTCACGCAGGATGTCCCTTCCAAAAAACCCTCCCCAAACAGCACATGACGCAAAGAAAAAAAGAGGCGCAATGAGGTAGCTGTGTGAGTAAGATTAGCGACCCTAGTGGCCGACACAAACACCGGGCCCATCTAGGAGTGGCACTGCAGTGTCACGCAGGATGTCCCTTCCAAAAAACCCTCCCCAATCAGCACATGATGCAAAGAAAAAGAAAAGAAAAAAGAGGTGCAAGATGGAATTATCCTTGGGCCCTCCCACCCACCCTTATGTTGTATAAACAAAACAGGACATGCACACTTTAACCAACCCATCATTTCAGTGACAGGGTCTGCCACACGACTGTGACTGATATGACGGGTTGGTTTGGACCCCCCCCAAAAAAGAAGCAATTAATCTCTCCTTGCACAAACTGGCTCTACAGAGGCAAGATGTCCACCTCATCTTCACCCTCCGATATATCACCGTGTACATCCCCCTCCTCACAGATTATCAATTCGTCCCCACTGGAATCCACCATCTCAGCTCCCTGTGTACTTTGTGGAGGCAATTGCTGCTGGTCAATGTCTCCGCGGAGGAATTGATTATAATTCATTTTAATGAACATCATCTTCTCCACATTTTCTGGATGTAACCTCGTACGCCGATTGCTGACAAGGTGAGCGGCGGCACTAAACACTCTTTCGGAGTACACACTTGTGGGAGGGCAACTTAGGTAGAATAAAGCCAGTTTGTGCAAGGGCCTCCAAATTGCCTCTTTTTCCTGCCAGTATAAGTACGGACTGTGTGACGTGCCTACTTGGATGCGGTCACTCATATAATCCTCCACCATTCTATCAATGTTGAGAGAATCATATGCAGTGACAGTAGACGACATGTCCGTAATCGTTGTCAGGTCCTTCAGTCCGGACCAGATGTCAGCATCAGCAGTCGCTCCAGACTGCCCTGCATCACCGCCAGCGGGTGGGCTCGGAATTCTGAGCCTTTTCCTCGCACCCCCAGTTGCGGGAGAATGTGAAGGAGGAGATGTTGACAGGTCGCGTTCCGCTTGACTTGACAATTTTGTCACCAGCAGGTCTTTCAACCCCAGCAGACCTGTGTCTGCCGGAAAGAGAGATCCAAGGTAGGCTTTAAATCTAGGATCGAGCACGGTGGCCAAAATGTAGTGCTCTGATTTCAACAGATTGACCACCCGTGAATCCTTGTTAAGCGAATTAAGGGCTGCATCCACAAGTCCCACATGCCTAGCGGAATCGCTCCGTGTTAGCTCCTTCTTCAATGCCTCCAGCTTCTTCTGCAAAAGCCTGATGAGGGGAATGACCTGACTCAGGCTGGCAGTGTCTGAACTGACTTCACGTGTGGCAAGTTCAAAGGGCATCAGAACCTTGCACAACGTTGAAATCATTCTCCACTGCACTTGAGACAGGTGCATTCCATCTCCTATATTGTGCTCAATTGTATAGGCTTGAATGGCCTTTTGCTGCTCCTCCAACCTCTGAAGCATATAGAGGGTTGAATTCCACCTCGTTACCACTTCTTGCTTCAGATGATGGCAGGGCAGGTTCAGTAGTTTTTGGTGGTGCTCCAGTCTTCTGTACGTGGTGCCTGTACGCCGAAAGTGTCCCGCAATTTTTCTGGCCACCGACAGCATCTCTTGCACGCCCCTGTCGTTTTTTAAAAAATTCTGCACCACCAAATTCAAGGTATGTGCAAAACATGGGACGTGCTGGAATTTGCCCATATTTAATGCACACACAATATTGCTGGCGTTGTCCGATGCCACAAATCCACAGGAGAGTCCAATTGGGGTAAGCCATTCCGCGATGATCTTCCTCAGTTGCCGTAAGAGGTTTTCAGCTGTGTGCGTATTCTGGAAAGCGGTGATACAAAGCGTAGCCTGCCTAGGAAAGAGTTGGCGTTTGCGAGATGCTGCTACTGGTGCCGCCGCTGCTGTTCTTGCGGCGGGAGTCCATACATCTACCCAGTGGGCTGTCACAGTCATATAGTCCTGACCCTGCCCTGCTCCACTTGTCCACATGTCCGTGGTTAAGTGGACATTGGGTACAACTGCATTTTTTAGGACACTGGTGAGTCTTTTTCTGACGTCCGTGTACATTCTCGGTATCGCCTGCCTAGAGAAGTGGAACCTAGATGGTATTTGGTAACGGGGGCACACTGCCTCAATAAATTGTCTAGTTCCCTGTGAACTAACGGCGGATACCGGACGCACGTCTAACACCAACATAGTTGTCAAGGACTCAGTTATCCGCTTTGCAGTAGGATGACTGCTGTGATATTTCATCTTCCTCGCAAAGGACTGTTGAACAGTCAATTGCTTACTGGAAGTAGTACAAGTGGGCTTACGACTTCCCCTCTGGGATGACCATCGACTCCCAGCGGCAACAACAGCAGCGCCAGCAGCAGTAGGCGTTACACGCAAGGATGCATCGGAGGAATCCCAGGCAGGAAAGGACTCGTCAGACTTGCCAGTGACATGGCCTGCAGGACTATTGGCATTCCTGGGGAAGGAGGAAATTGACACTGAGGGAGTTGGTGGGGTGGTTTGCGTGAGCTTGGTTACAAGAGGAAGGGATTTACTGGTCAGTGGACTGCTTCCGCTGTCACCCAAAGTTTTTGAACTTGTCACTGACTTATTATGAATGCGCTGCAGGTGACGTATAAGGGAGGATGTTCCGAGGTGGTTAACGTCCTTACCCCTACTTATTACAGCTTGACAAAGGGAACACACGGCTTGACACCTGTTGTCCGCATTTCTGGTGAAATACCTCCACACCGAAGAGCTGATTTTTTTGGTATTTTCACCTGGCATGTCAACGGCCATATTCCTCCCACGGACAACAGGTGTCTCCCCGGGTGCCTGACTTAAACAAACCACCTCACCATCAGAATCCTTCTGGTCAATTTCCTCCCCAGCGCCAGCAACACCCATATCCTCCTCATCCTGGTGTACTTCAACACTGACATCTTCAATCTGACTATCAGGAACTGGACTGCGGGTGCTCCTTCCAGCACTTGCAGGGGGCATGCAAATAGTGGAAGGCGCATGCTCTTCACGTCCAGTGTTGGGAAGGTCAGGCATCGCAAACGACACAATTGGACTCTCCTTGTGGATTTGGGATTTCAAAGAACGCACAGTTCTTTGCGGTGCTTTTGCCAGCTTGAGTCTTTTCAGTTTTCTAGCGAGAGGCTGAGTGCTTCCATCCTCATGTGAAGCTGAACCACTAGCCATGAACATAGGCCAGGGCCTCAGCCGTTCCTTGCCACTCCGTGTGGTAAATGGCATATTGGCAAGTTTACGCTTCTCCTCCGACAATTTTATTTTAGGTTTTGGAGTCCTTTTTTTTCTGATATTTGGTGTTTTGGATTTGACATGCTCTGTACTATGACATTGGGCATCGGCCTTGGCAGACGACGTTGCTGGCATTTCATCGTCTCGGCCATGACTAGTGGCAGCAGCTTCAGCACGAGGTGGAAGTGGATCTTGATCTTTCCCTAATTTTGGAACCTCAACTTTTTTGTTCTCCATATTTTATAGGCAGAACTAAAAGGCACCTCAGGTAAACAATGGAGATGGATGGATTGGATAGTTTACTAGTATACAATTATGGACGGACTGCCACGGTTAGGTGGTATAAAAAAACCACGGTTAGGTGGTATATATTATAATAATAATACAATTATGGATGGACGGACTGCCTGCCGACTGCCGACACAGAGGTAGCCACAGCCGTGAACTACCGCACTGTACACTGGTTGATAAAGAGATAGTAGTATACTCGTAACAACTAGTATGACACTATGACGACGGTATAAAGAATGGAAAAAAAACCACGGTTAGGTGGTATATATTATAATAATAATACAATTATGGATGGACGGACTGCCTGCCGACTGCCGACACAGAGGTAGCCACAGCCGTGAACTACCGCACTGTACACTGGTTGATAAAGAGATAGTAGTATACTCGTAACAACTAGTATGACACTATGACGACGGTATAAAGAATGGAAAAAAAACCACGGTTAGGTGGTATATATTATAATAATAATACAATTATGGATGGACGGACTGCCTGCCGACTGCCGACACAGAGGTAGCCACAGCCGTGAACTACCGCACTGTACACTGGTTGATAAAGAGATAGTAGTATACTCGTAACAACTAGTATGACACTATGACGACGGTATAAAGAATGGAAAAAAAACCACGGTTAGGTGGTATATATTATAATAATAATACAATTATGGATGGACGGACTGCCTGCCGACTGCCGACACAGAGGTAGCCACAGCCGTGAACTACCGCACTGTACACTGGTTGATAAAGAGATAGTAGTATACTCGTAACAACTAGTATGACACTATGACGACGGTATAAAGAATGGGAAAAAAACCACGGTTAGGTGGTATATATTATAATAATAATACAATTATGGATGGACGGACTGCCTGCCGACTGCCGACACAGAGGTAGCCACAGCCGTGAACTACCGCACTGTACACTGGTTGATAAAGAGATAGTAGTATACTCGTAACAACTAGTATGACACTATGACGACGGTATAAAGAATGGAAAAAAAACCACGGTTAGGTGGTATATATTATAATAATAATACAATTATGGATGGACGGACTGCCTGCCGACTGCCGACACAGAGGTAGCCACAGCCGTGAACTACCGCACTGTACACTGGTTGATAAAGAGATAGTAGTATACTCGTAACAACTAGTATGACACTATGACGACGGTATAAAGAATGGAAAAAAAACCACGGTTAGGTGGTATATATTATAATAATAATACAATTATGGATGGACGGACTGCCTGCCGACTGCCGACACAGAGGTAGCCACAGCCGTGAACTACCGCACTGTACACTGGTTGATAAAGAGATAGTAGTATACTCGTAACAACTAGTATGACACTATGACGGTATAAAGAAAGAAAAAAAAATACCACGGTTAGGTGGTATATATTGTAATACAATTATGGATGGACGGACTGCCTGCCGAGTTCCGACTGCCGACACAGAGGTAGCCACAGCCGTGAACTACCGCACTGTACTGTGTCTGCTGCTAATATAGACTGGTTGATAAAGAGATAGTATACAATACATACAACAATGAATATACTACTATACTGGTGGTCAGGCACTGGTCACCACTAGTCACACTGGCAGTGGCACTCCTGCAGCAAAAGTGTGCACTGTTTAATTTTAAATTAATATAATATTATGTACTCCTGGGGGCTCCTGCTATAACAACCTGCAGTGCTCCCCAGTCTCCCCCACAATTATTATAAGCTTTGCCTTTTATACGTTGATGTGCAGCACACTGGGCTGAGCTGAGTGCACACAGACTGAGTCACACTGTGTGACTGGCTGCTGCTGTGTATCGTTTTTTTTCAGGCAGAGAACGGATATAGCAGAGAACGGATATATATTAAAATAAATAAAAGTTAACTAACAACAACTGCACTGGTCACTGTGGTAAACTCTGTCTGACTCTGCACAATCTCTCTCTCTCTTCTAATCTAATTTCTAATGGAGAGGACGCCAGCCACGTCCTCTCCCTATCAATCTCAATGCACGTGTGAAAATGGCGGCGACGCGCGGCTCCTTATATAGAATCCGAGTCTCGCGAGAATCCGACAGCGTCATGATGACGTTCGGGCGCGCTCGGGTTAACCGAGCAAGGCGGGAGGATCCGAGTCTGCTCGGACCCGTGAAAAAAACATGAAGTTCGTGCGGGTTCGGTTTCAGAGAAACCGAACCCGCTCATCTCTAGAACAAACAATATAGTTGGGGGACAATTGATGTTCAGTCCCTCTATACAACAATCCCCCAAGATAAAGGAATTCAGGTAGTGCGTTCAGTATTAAATCGAGACTAAAGCTTAAATCCTGACAGTGGATTTTATATGTGACTGTTTGGGTTTTGTGGTTAAGCATAAAACTCCAGGAGAGTAGGAAAACCTTGATGGATTCTGACAGCTTATTTATCACTCAATTTAATGATGGCGATAAAGATATTGCAAAAATTTTGAAACAAAACTGGCATATTTTACAGCTTGACACAGTTTTGGCTAGAAATATACGAAAATATCCTAAAATTGTTAATAGAAAGGTTAAAACAATATAAAATATGGTATCTAAAAGTATACTAGAGATAGCACATGAAAAACCACCTACTAATTCATTTTTAAACATCAATGGTTATTTTCCAGTAGGCAGTTGTAAAATATGCCCATTCATTGAAAAGGGGTCAAGTATCAATGGAAAACAGATAAAAAATAAAGATAAATGCATTTAGTATTAAAGGGTTTATTAACTGCAACACTTCATTCACAATTTATATGCTTACAGGTCCATGCAACCGGCGGTATATTGGGAAAACTAAATGTTCATTAAAAATCAGAGCATTGGAACATATGCGCAATATTAAAAATGGAATTTTAACTCAAAGTATCCATAGAAACTTCAAATAATGTCATAATATGAATCCGAAAGGTCTAAAAATAAAAGAGACTGAGGTAGTAACTGTTAATAAAAGGGGAGGTGATAGAGAAAGATTATTGTTAAAAAAGGAAACTTATTGGACCCTAACCTTAAATACACTAAAACCTGTAGGTCTCAATGAGATCATTCCTTTTATTGAGAACTGATTGGGTTTAATGGCAGGGGATTTTTATATATCTGATTGATTGCTGTCATAACCTTTGACCTCTATAGTCATTATAGTAGACTAATTTGTGTGCTATATAAATGTATATATATAAAAAATGGTGCTGTGTTCTTACTCTTTTATTTGTGTCAATATAATTGTGAATCAAACTTGGATGCCCATATCTGATAAAAAAAATGTATTCACCTTATTATTGTTTTTCAGTTTCAGGATAATATGAGATATTGCTTTTATGTGAATAGTGTAGCCTGTTTATTAATATAGGCATTAATGTAATGATATAAATCTATATATACTGTAGATACAGTTTCAGTAGATATAGAACTAATCTTTATGTATCGCTGCATTATGATATTATTTATTGCTCATAGCAGAGACTGGCATCCAATGATGAGCCCTTTTTAAGCTGTTACATGCATTGTTTACAAATGTTAACTCCACCCCTGATCGGGGATGATTGATGTAACCAATGAATGTGTATTTTCTGTGTTTTTATTATGTATGAGTCATGACTTACAAAGTTGTAAGCCCTCCCTCAGTCAGAGGAGATTGACGGAGCACGGGGTGTAAAGAAAGAGCAAGCGTGCACTAAGCCACGTCCTCTGATGAAGTCATATGACGAAACGTGTTAGTCGTGCCCTATTGACGCATGTACGTGTGTTGTACTGATCCCGGTGTCTCTGGCTCGTTGCTGCCTCCAGTCATCCATCTACCATGTTGCGGTGTGTGCATTGGTGACAACTGCAGAGACGGTGCTTCAGTTTCTCCATGCCTCAACGAAGGTTCACGTGAGTCACGATCCGTGAGGAGTCCAGCTAGCAGGAGGTGATTGCCATGGATACTGTGTTATAAAACCATGTGGTAGCTAGGTCACAGAGTTGTTTTACTTGGTAAAAGCTGTTTTTGCCATTAAAACTTTTATGTACTACGGAGTGCCCCCTGCTCTTTTGTTTTTAACACATATAAATATACATATATATATATATATATATATAAATACAAGTATGAGCGAACAAAAATATTACTAATGAATTTGTCCCAATGTGGAACTACAAGTACAAGGCTGCACTGTTTTTGTTTCAATGTAATTCAGACAGTTCTGTCTCCAGGCACAATTTCTGATAGTTTGCACGTTGTGTAATACAACTGTTGTCCTCCCCAAGACCCGACTCCTCTTGGGGATTAATGTCTGAAACAGGAATGAAAGAAAGAGGGGGGCGCCAATAGTGCATTAAAAGTTTCACAACATTTATTCAAAAACTCAAACGGCACTCTTCCAATGACATGCGTACCGGTATGACCAACGCTAGTTATATGAGCTCAAGACAATTTTACCAGAGGGCACAATCACCACCGTGTCCTCCGACCGGGGTTAGTTGGAAAAACGTCTCAGTGTCTGGCCACACCCCTTACGCATTTCTTCACATGCACTTAGTCAGAGGGCATGGCGTGGCACTTTCGGATTGAGATTTAATACAGAGCACTCATTATGTGCATCCAATAAAAAAGCAATAATGAAAAAATATTTGCATACATCAATATTAGCACATATAAAACGCACATTATGAAAACCATAATATAAACAGCATATTATAAAGAGTGTTCCACAAATTTATATATCTCTGAGAGTCGTAATTAATGAACAATTATATACATAATAATACCTCTCATAAGTGTCTTTTCACTACACATTTCAACATTTAACAGTACAAAGATATTAGCTACAATAAAACCTAGATTCAAAATGATCGAGATTTTGTATGCAACCTAATATGCACATCTAAAAGGATTCTAAAAAAAAGGGAGCGAGTTTGAATCCTTCATTTAACCCTTTAGGATACATAGGGGTATATGCAATTGCGGTCGAATTCCCGAAATTGTCGAATTTCGGGTCATTTTCGCCCCAAAAAAAAATTTGCCTATGCAATTCAGTGCTTTCCGACCAAAAAACGGACTTTCAAAATTCGACTTTTTGAAATTCGAATTTTTGCAAATTCGACTTTTCTGCAATGATACAAGTGCTGCAATTCGACCAAAGCATATTCAATTCAAGTTTGGAAATTCGACAGCAGTGCTTTTAGACAGCAAATTCGTCATTTTCAATCCGCCACACTTTGGAGGGTGAAAACAATAAAAAAAAATTTAAACATGTTTTTTTTGGTGTTTTTTTTTTAGGAATAGCATATCTATTTATATTAGAAGGGATTAGGTACTTTTTTTTTTTTTTTTTTGGAGGCACAAATATTATTTATATATTTTTTAAAATATATATTTTTTTTTTTTTTAATTGCTGGAACGGTAAAATCCTAAAAAAAAATGGCGTGGGGTCCCCCCTCCAAAGCATAACCAGCCTCGGGCTCTTCGAGCTGGTCCTGGTTCTAAAAATGCGGGGAAAAAATTGACAGGGGATCCCCTGTATTTTTAAAACCAGCACCGGGCTCTGCGCCTGGTGCTGGTGCCAAAAATACGGGGGACAAAAAGAGTAGGGGTCCCCTGTATTTTTAACACCAGCATCGGGCTCCACTAGCTGGACAGATAATGCCACAGCCGGGGGTCACTTTTATGCCGTGCCCTGCGGCCGTGGCATTAAATATCCAACTAGTCACCCCTGGCCGGGGTACCCTGGGGGAGTGGGGACCCCTTCAATCAAGGGGTCCCCCCCCCAGCCACCGAAGGGCCAGGGGTGAAGCCCGAGGCTGTCCCCCCCATCCAATGGGCTGCGGATGGGGGGGCTGATAGCCTTTTGTGATCATGAAAAGATATTGTTTTTTCCAGCAGTACTACAAGTCCCAGCAAGCCTCCCCCGCAAGCTGGTACTTGGAGAACCACAAGTACCAGCATGCGGGAGAAAAAATGGGCCCGCTGGTACCTGTAGTACTACTGGGAAAAAAATACCCAAATAAAAACAGGACACACACACCGTGACAGTAAAACTTTATTACACACTGCCGACACACACATACTTACCTATGTTCACACGCCAAACATCGGTCCTCTTCTCCAAGTAGAATCCACGGATACCTGAAAAGAAAAGTTCAATATACTCACCTCAGCCATGGTCCAGAGATACATCCACGTACTTGGCAAAATAACAAATCGCAAATACCCGACCACCGGACTGAAAGGGGTCCCATGCTGACACATGAGACCCCTTTCCACGAATTAGACCTGTCAGTGACAGCTGTCACAGAAAGGTCTCTAAAGCCAATCAGGAAGCGCAACTTCGTTGCGCTCACCTGATTGGCTGTGCGCTGTCTGTGCTGTGACAGCGCATCGCAAAGCCGCTCCATTATATTCAATGGTGGGAACTTTGCGGCTAGCGGTGAGGTCACCCGCCGGTCAGCGGCTGACCGCGGGTAACCCCCCCGCTAGCCGCTAAGTTCCCACCATTGAAACTAATGGAGCGGCTTTGCGATGCGCTGTCACAGCACAGACAGCGCACAGCCAATCAGGTGAGCGCCACGGAAGTAGCGCTTCCTGATTGGCTGAAGGGACTTCAGTGACAGAAGTCACGTGATGTCCCGGCATTCGGGAGAAAGGGGTCTGATGTGTCAGCATGGGACCCCTTTCAGTCCGCTATGGAGCGGGTGTTCGGTTTGTTTTTTTAACAAGTTCGTGGATTATCTCTGGACGTGGATGTACCTCTGAACGCTGGAAGGTGAGTATAATTTTTTCACAGGTACCCTCGGATCGTCGGAGACCGTGGCAGTCGGCGTGTCAACATAGGTAAGTATGTGTGTGTCGGTAGTGTGTAATAAAGTTTTACTATCACGGTGTGTGTGTCCTGTTTTTATTTGGGTATTTTTTTTCCAGTAGTACTACAGGTACCAGCGGGCCCGTTTTTCTCCCGCATGCTGGTACTTGTGGTTCTCCAAGTACCAGCTTGCGGGGGAGGCTTGCTGGGACTTGTAGTACTACTGGAAAAAACAATATCTTTTTATTATCACAAAAGGCTATCAGCCCCCCCATCCGCAGCCCATTGGATGGGGGGGACAGCCTCGGGCTTCACCCCTGGCCCTTGGGTGGCTGGGGGGGGGGACCCCTTGATTGTAGGGGTCCCCACTCCCCCAGGGTACCCCGGCCAGGTGTGACTAGTTGGGTAGTTAATGCCACGGCCGCAGGGCACGGCATAAAAGTGACCCCCGGCTGTGGCATTATCTGTCCAGCTAGTGGAGCCCGATGCTGGTGTTAAAAATACGGGGGACCCCTACTCTTTTTGTCCCCCGTATTTTTGGCACCAGCACCAGGCGCAGAGCCCGGTGCTGGTTTTAAAAATACGGGGGATCCCTGCCCAATTTTCCCCGCATTTTTAGAACCAGGACCAGCTCGAAGAGCCCGAGGCTGGTTATGCTTTGGAGGGGGGACCCCACGCCATTTTTTTTTCCGGGTTTTTCCCGTTTTTCCCCGTTTTTTAAAATCGCGGCAAAATCCGCCAAATCGGCCGATTTTCGCCCGCGGTTCTGGCGAATCCGTTTTTCATTGAATATGGTGAATTCCGGCAGCCACCTTCCGGAATTCACCTGTCGAATTAAGTCGAATTAAAAAACGGCGAAAAATTGCCGCGATTCGCCGTGAATTGCATATACCCCATAGAAGTATATGCAATTGCGGTCGAATTCACGAAATTGTCAAATTTCGGGTCATTTTCGACCAAAAAAAAAAATTGCCTATGCAATTCAGTGCTTTCCGACCAAAAAACGGACTTTCAAAATTCGACTTTTTGAAATTCGAATTTTTGCAAATTCGACTTTTCTGCAATGATATAAGTGCTGCAATTCGACCAAAGCATATTCAATTCAAGTTTGGAAATTCGACAGCAGTGCTTTTAGACAGCAAATGCGTCATTTTCAATCCGCCACACTTTGGAGGGTGAAAACAAATAAAAAAAATTTAAACATGTTTTTTTTTGTGTTTTTTTTTTTGGGAATAGGAGATCTATTTATATTAGAAGGGATTAGGTACTTTTTTTTTTTTTTTTGGAGGCACAAATATTATTTATATATTTTTTAAAATATTTTTTTTTTTTTTTTTTTTTTATTGCTGGAACGGTAAAATCCTAAAAAAAAATGGCGTGGGGTCCCCCCTCCAAAGCATAACCAGCCTCGGGCTCTTCGAGCTGGTCCTGGTTCTAAAAATGCGGGGGGAAAATTGACAGGGGATCCCCCGTATTTTTAAAACCAGCACCGGGCTCTGCGCCTGGTGCTGGTGCCTAAAATACGGGGGACAAAAAGCGTAGGGGTCCCCCATATTTTTAACACCAGCATCGGGCTCCACTAGCTGGACAGATAATGCCACAGCCGGGGGTCACTTTTATGCCGTGCCCTGCGGCCGTGGCATTAAATATCCAACTAGTCACCCCTGGCCGGGGTACCCTGGGGAAGTGGGGACCCCTTCAATCAAGGGGTCCCCCCCCCAGCCACCCAAGGGCCAGGGGTGAAGCCCGAGGCTGTCCCCCCCATCCAATGGGCTGCGGATGGGGGGGCTGATAGCCTTTTGTGATCATGAAAAGAATATTGTTTTTTCCAGCAGTACTACAAGTCCCAGCAAGCCTTCCCCGCAAGCTGGTACTTGGAGAACCACAAGTACCAGCATGCGGGAGAAAAACGGGCCCGCTGGTACCTGTAGTACTACTGGAAAAAAAATACCCAAATAAAAACAGGACACACACACCGTGAAAGTAAAACTTTATTTCATATGTCGACACACACATACTTACCTATGTTCACACGCCGACATCGGTCCTCTTCTCCATGTAGAATCCAGGGGTACCTGAAAATAAAAGTTCAATATACTCACCTCAGCCATGGTCCAGAGATAAATCCACGTACTTGGAGAAAAAAACAAAACGCAAATACCCGACCAAACGGACTGAAAGGGGTCCCATGCTGACACATGGGACCCCTTACCCCGAATGCAGAGAGACCTGTCAGTGACAGCTGTCACAGAAAGGTCTCTAAAGCCAATCAGGAAGCGCAACTTCGTTGCGCTCATCTGATTGGCTGTACGCTGTCTGTGCTGTGACAGCGCATCGCACAGCCCAGTCCATTATATTCAATGGTGGGAACTTAGCGGCTAGCGGTGAGGTCACCCGCCGGTCAGCGGCTGACCGCGGGTTAACCCCACCGCTACCCGCAAAGTTCCCACCATTGAAAGTAATGGAGCGGCTTTGCGATGCGCTGTCACAGCACAGACAGCGTACAGCCAATCAGGTGAGCGCCACGGAAGTAGCGCTTCCTGATTGGCTAAAGGGACTTCAGTGACAGGAGTCACGTGATGTCCCGGCATTCGGGAGAAAGGGGTCTGATGTGAAAGCATGGGACCCCTTTCTTTAGTCCGGTATGGATCGGTGTTCGTTTTTTTGTTTTGCCAAGTACGTGGATTATCTCTGGACCTGGATTTACCTCTGGACGCTGGAAGGTGAGTATAATTTTTTCACAGGTACCTCGGATCGTCGGAGACCGTGGCAGTCGGCGTGTCAACATAGGTAAGTATGTGTGTGTCGGTAGTGTGTAATAAAGTTTTACTATCACGGTGTGTGTGTACTGTTTTTATTTGGGTATTTTTTTTCCAGTAGTACTACAGGTACCAGCGGGCCCGTTTTTCTCCCGCATGCTGGTACTTGTGGTTCTCCAAGTACCAGCTTGCGGGGGAGGCTTGCTGGGACTTGTAGTACTACTGGAAAAAACAATATCTTTTTATTATCGCAAAAGGCTATCATCACCCCCATCCGCAGCCCATTGGATGGGGGGGGACAGCCTCGGGCTTCACCCCTGGCCCTTGGGTGGCTGGGGGGGGGGACCCCGTGATTGTAGGGGTCCCCACTCCCCCAGGGTACCCCGGCCAGGGGTGACTAGTTGGATATTTAATGCCACGGCTGCAGGGCACGGCATAAAAGTGACCCCCGGCTGTGGCATTATCTGTCCAGCTAGTGGAGCCCGATGCTGGTGTTAAAAATACGGGGGACCCCTACTCTTTTTGTCCCCCGTATTTTTGGCACCAGCACCAGGCGCAGATCCCGGTGCTGGTTTTAAAAATACGGGGGATCCCTGCCCAATTTTTCCCCTGCATTTTTAGAACCAGGACCAGCTCGAAGAGCCCGAGGCTGGTTATGCTTTGGAGGGGGGACCCCACGCCATTTTTTTTTTCGGGTTTTTCCCGTTTTTTCCCATTTTTAAAAATCGCGGCAAAATCCGCCAAATCGTCCGATTTTCGCCCGCGATTCTGGCGAATCCGTTTTTCATTGAATATGGTGAATTCCGGAAGCCACCTTCCGGAATTCACCTGTCGAATTAAGTCGAATTAAAAAACGGCGAAAAATTGCCGCGATTCGCCATGAATTGCATATACCCCATAGTATCTAATGTTATAATCCAAAAGGTTTCATGTTTACTCAGAGTGTTCAACCTATTACCACCACGTTTATCTATTGGAACATGTTCCAATCCTATAAATTTTAAGGGCGAGGGATCTCCCATTTGGCATTGTTAAAATTCCGTGGGACACTGTGATTTTCAACATTATTACGTATATTTCTTAGATGTTCCAAAATGCGTAATTTTAATATCCTTTTAGTTTTCCCTATATACATTTTTCCACACCCATATTTTAATAAATATATCACGTGAGTTGTTTTGCAATTAATAAAACTATTAATTTAACATTCTTTATTAGTGTGTCCCATAAAAGTTTTGGTTCCTTTCATTCCATGTGCACAAACTTTGCATTTACCACACGTAGATTAACCATTTAATTTATTCCCAGAAAAGACGGTATTGATCTCCTTATTTATAACCGGAGAAAGAGTGGGTGCTAAATGTGTTTTGAGGGTTTTAGCTCTCCTAAAAATCACGTCTGTTTTTTTGGGACATGTGCTAATAGTATTGGGTCCATCTGTAATATGTGCCAATTACGAGAGACTTTTTTTGAATCTCATGGTTGGATGAATTATATTGTGTAATGAATGGGCAAAATATAACCTTTTTCTCATCACTGAAATTTTTCACAGATTTATATTCCAACACATTTTTTCTATCTAAGTTTCTAGCTTTAGTGATGGCATTTTCAATTAAAGATGATCGGTATCCCTTTTCTAAGAATCTTACTCTGTATATTTCAACTTGTTCCTCAAATTTGTCTAGGGATGTGCAATTACGTCTCAACCTTAATAACTGTGAAAAGGGCAAATTAGTTTTCCACTTTTTATGGTGTCAGCTTTGGAATTCTAAATAATTATTGCTGTCTACCTCTTTGAAAAAAGTGAAAGTGTCCAGCTGTCCCTCATTTGCCAAATATTTTTTTGCATTGAAGACTAAATCTAAAAATTCTATTTCATGTTTTTGAAAATTAGATGTAAAAGTTAAATTATGGTCATTAATGTTTAGATATTGAATAAAATGTTCAAAATCTACTTCTGGCCCTCAACAGATGACAATGATGTCATCAATATAACGTTTAAAAAATATGATGTTATCAGAGAAGGAATTGGACTTTAATATATATTCCTTTTTCCATTCCCCCATATAAAGATTGGTGACACTAGGGGCACAAATCGTTCCCATCACCAGACCACACGTCTGTACATAAAAATTATCTAAAAAAGTAAAATAGTTGTGTTGGAACACAAAAGTCAAATAATCAGTTAAAAATGACACTTTCTGAGAATTCATATCTAGATCTCTACTTAACACTTTTTTAATACACTCAATTCCTCTGGCATGCGAAATTGAGGTATAAAGAGACTGGACGTCGATGGTACCCCAGCTAAATTCATCACTCCATTTAAAGTCTCCCAAAAGTTGTAAAATATACATGGAATCCTTCACACAAGTTTCCAAATGAGGTGCATATTTTTTTTTAAAAACATCAATGTATTCTGATACCCGAGAATTTAAGGAATCAATACCCAAGACTATTGGGCTGCCCGGAGGCATATCACAATTTTTATGAATTTTCTGTAAGCAGTATATAGTTACAATTCTCGGGTATTGATTCCACAAATATTTGTATTCCTCAATGCTTATAACTTTACTGTCACGACCTTTAGTTTATATACTCTCTAATTCCAATAAATAGATATTGGTAGGATCATCTTTTAGTTTAGAATAAGAGTTCTTATCAGATAGTAATCTATACATTTCTGCCTCATAATTGATCCTATCTAACACCACTATACCACCCCCTTTATCAGCTTGTTTTATAACTATTGTTTGATTGTCTTCAAGTCTTTTGAGTACTTTTTGTTCATCCAGGGTGAGATTATTTTCAACAGGCCTTCGTTGTCCAATTTTTTCAAAGTCTTTCTTTACTAATTGGGCAAATAGATCAATATGTGAGCCTCGAGACTCTAGTGGATAAAAAGTGGAGGCTGGTTTTAAACCAGAGGTATTGACAAGTACTTGATTATCGTAATATTTTATGGGAGCTATGGATTTATTATCCTGTCTAATAAAGTGTCTTTTTAAGATCATTTTACGCACATATAAATTGAGATCCATATATAAATTAAATTTATTTACCCCAATTGTCGGTGCAAAAGTTAACCCTTTCTGTAAGAGACCCACATCAAGGTCAGAGAGCGGGGTTTTTGAGAGGTTAAATATACCTTTGCTTTTCTCAGCTATGACGGCTGTATTAGGGCTTTTTGGTACGGTACCCTTTCCTCCCCTTTTACCTCTTTGTCTCTGTACCTTTTTACGATTCCATATGTGGAACCTCGGTTCATTTTCTGACCCTGCCTTAGAGGCTGACCAAACCTTCTAATGGAAAAATTTGAATTCCAAAGCTGCCACCAAAAAAAATGGAAAACTAATTTGCCCTTTTCACAGTTATTAAGGTTGAGACATGTTTGCATATCCCTAGACAAATTTGAGGAGCAAGTTGAAATATACAGAGTAAGATTCTTGGAAAAGGGATACCCATCATCCTTAGTTGAAAATGCCATCACTAAAGCTAGAAACTTTGATAGAAAAAACCTGTTGAAATATAAATCTGTGAAAAATTTCAGTGATAGTGAAAAAGGTTATATTTAGCCCATTCGTCACACAATATAATTCATCCAACCATGAGATTTCAAAAAGTCTGTCTCGTAATTGGCACATATTACAGATGGACCCAATACTATCAGCTCATGTCCCCCCCAAAAAAAAACCAGACATGATTTTTAGGAGAGCTAAAACCCTCAAAACACATTTAGCACCCACTCTTCTTCCGGTTATAAATAAGGAGATTAATACCATCTTTTCTGGGAATAAATTAAATCTTTTTTTTTACGTGTGGTAAATGCAAAGTTTGTGCACATGGAATGAAAGGAACCAAAACTTTTATGCGACACACTAATAAAGAATGTTAAATTAATAGTTTTATTAATTGCAACACAACTCACGTGATATATTTATTAAAATGTGGGTGTGGAAAAATGTATATAGGCAGGGGTGCAGCGAGGGTGGCTCTGGTAGAGGGCGCACTGCCGACTGACTCTCCCCTCCCTTTGCCCGCTATACTGTGTGCCGCTGTACAGGCAGCCACATGGAAAGAGGAGGAGAAGAAGAGGTGGTGCACATTGACTCAATTCGGAGACAATACTGTGCTGTGTAATCTGAATTGGAACGATTATGTGGCCACACCCCTTCCCCATAAAGCAACACCCCTATATTTTTGATTAACATATGGACGCCCAAAGGAAACTTTCACTCTGAGCTCCACAAAGTCTAGGACCAGCCCTGTCACCAATTTAAGATTTTTAAAAAATATATATATATTTTCAAATATAACATTCACCCAATTCAGTAAAGTGGAAGGGGCACCAAAACATACCCTTGCTCCTGGCACCATGGCGCCTAGCTATACCTCTGTATATAGGGAAAAATAAAGGATATTAAAATTACGCATTTTGGAATATCTAAGAAATATACGTAATAATGTTGAAAATCACAGTGTCCCACAGCATTTTAAACAATTCCAAATGGGAGATCACTCATCTTTAAAATTTTTAGGATTGGAACATGTTCCAATAGATAAACGTGGTGGTAATAGGTTGAACACTCTGAGTAAATGTGAAACCTTTTGAAATATAACATTAGATACTAAGTATCCAAAAGGGTTAAACGAAGGATTCGAACTCACTCCTTTTTTGTTTTAATCCTGTTAGATGTGCATATAAGGTTGCACACAGACTCTCAATCATTTTGAATCTAGGTTTTATTGTAGCTAATATCTTTGTATTGTTACGTGTTGAGATGTGTAGTGAAAAGACACTTATGAGAGGTATTATTATGTACATAATTGTTCATTAACTACGACTCTCAGAGATATATAAATTTGTGGAACACTCTTTATAATATGCTGTTTATATTATGGTTTTTATAATGCGCTTTGTACCCCACTTTCACTCACGTCTACCCAATGGTCCTGCTACCCCACAACTCAGCCCTGCTCCATCCCTCCCTTCCCTGTCACCTCCCCACACCCCCATCCACATCACACTGACCTCCCTCCCTGCCCCCCTCAAGCAGTTTCCCCTCCTAACTCAGGCACCCGCACCATCACTACTCTCTAATCATCCCAGCCCTCAAAGTTAATTTCTCCTCATCGCTACAGCAACCCTGATAATCTCATTCACATCTCTCCCACAAACTCATACCCCCTATCCTGTGCCCTCTGGAATGCCAGATCTGTTTGTAACAAACTGGTCCCCACTCATAACCTTTTTATTTCCAACTCCCTACACCAACTAGCCATTACTGAAACTTGGATTACGCCCTCTGACACTACCTCTCCTGCTGCTCTCTCTGCTGGAGGCCTCGCATTCACCCCCCCTCCCCCCCCCCCCTGGGGGTCGCCATGGGGGTGGTGTTGGGGTCCTTTTACCTTCTAGTTAATCCTACCAACTCATACCACCAGAACCATCCCTTACATTCTCTACATTTGAGGTCCATACTATACGCCTCTTCCAACCAGTCCATCTTAGAGTAGCTGTCATTTACCGCCCCCCTGGTGCTGCTTCCAAATTCATCTACAACTTTGCTTCCTGGCTTCCTCACTTCCTCTCTTCTGACATTCCCTCCATTATCCTAGGTGATTTTAACATCCCTATTGACATCACCACACAATCCCCTGCCTCTAAACTCCTTAACCTCACCTCTTCACTCGGTCTCTCCCAGTAGACCTCCTCACCCTCCCATGTGAATGGGAGCTCACTGGATCTGGTCTTCACTCACCGCTGTGATATTTCTGATTTTTCCAATTCCCCATTTCCCCTCTCTGACCGCCACCTGCTTTCCTTTAACCTATCTCTCTCGACTTCCCCATCTTTACCTCCCAAGGCTACCATCACTAAGCATAACATTGAGGCTATTGACACCACATTCCTTTCCTCCCTGTTTGACTCACTTCTCTCTCCTATTCTCTTTCTCTCATGCCCTGAACAAGCCACTTCCATATACAATGCATCCCTCACTTCTGCTCTTGACTCTGTTGCTCCACCAACCACTATTCACCCTTGCAAATTAACACCTCAACCCTGGCACACCAAATGCACCAGATATCTGCAAAAATGCTCACGTACTGCAGAGCGTCACTGTAGGAAATCACGCTCTAAGGCAGACTTCCTCCATTTCAAACTTATGCTCTCATCCTTCAGTGCTGCCCTCTCTCTTGCTAAACAGTCGTACTTCAAGAACCTAATCTCCTCCCAGTCTTCCAACCCCTGGCGCCTCTTTGCCACTCTCAACTCACACCTCTGCCCACCTCCAACTCATCTCCCTTCCTCACTCTCTGCTCTTGACTTTGCCACTTACTTCACATCCAAAATTGACTCCATACGTAAGGACATCACATCACACCAGACCATCAGTAACCAGCTTTCTCCCATCCCTTACCACCTCTCCCCATCCCTCCCACCAACTCTGACATCTTTCTCCCATGCATCTGGAGAGGAAGTCATGGCCCTCATTCATTCCTGTCCCCTCACTACCTCTCCACTTGACCCTATCCCCTCCCGCCTCCTCCGCTACCTCTCTCCTTCTGCTTGTTCCCATCTTTCCCACCTTCTCAATCTCTCCCTCTCATCAGGCACTGTCCCCTCTGCCTTCAAGCATGCACTCATCTCTCCTATTCTTAAAAAACCTACCCTTGATCCAAACACTCTCTCCAACTACCGATCCATCTCTCTCCTCCCTTTTGTCTCCAAACTCCTTGAGCGTATTGTCTACAACCGCCTTATTTCCTTTCTTTCCTCACACTCACTACTTGACCCATTCCAGACCGGCTTCTGTCCTCTCCACTCCACTGAAACTGCCCTTACAAAAGTATGCATTGACCTCCATGCTGCTAAATCTAAGGGACACTACTCTCTACTTATTCTGCTTGAACTCTCTGCTGCTTTTGACACTGTGGACCATCCTCTCCTACTGCAAATCCTTCACTTCATTGGTCTGCGTGACACTGCCCTCTCTTGGCTGTCTTCCTACCTCTCTGACCGTTAATTCTCTGTCTCCTCTCATGACTCCACCTCCGCCTCACTTCCACTAACTGTAGGTGTACCCCAAGGTTCTGTCCTTGGTCCTCTTCTCTTCTCTCTCTATACATCCTCACTAGGTAAGCTCATTAGTTCTTTTGGCTTCCAATATCATCTCTATGCTGATGACACCCAAATCTATCTTTCCTCTCCAGACCTCTCCCCTGCTCTCCTCACTCGTATCTCCAACTGTCTCTCTGCTACCTCTTCCTGGATGTCCCAGCGCTTTCTTAAACTTAACATGTCTAAGACCGAGCTGATCATCTTCCCTCCCTCCCGCATAACCTCACCTCCTACAATATCATTATCTATTGATGGCACTACTATCTCCTCTAGCCCCCAAGTGCGCTGTCTTGGAGTAACCTTGACTCCTCCCTCTCCTTCAAACCACACATTCAGCACCTCTCACAAACCTGCTGTTTTGATCTAAAAATATATTTCCAGGATCAAACCCTTTCTGACCCAGGATGCTACTAAGACTCTTATCCACTCACTGGTCATCTCCAGACTGGACTACTGTAATCTCCTCCTGACTAGCATTCCTGAAAAACACCTCTCTCCACTCCAATCTATCCTCAATGCTGCTGCCCGGCTCATTTTCCTCACCAAACGCACTACGCCTACTTCTCCTCTCCTACTAGACCTTCACTGGCTCCCGTTCCCTTTCAGCATCCATTTCAAGCTTCTCACACTCGCTTACAAAGCCCTCACCCACTCCTCTCCCACCTACATCTCTGACCTTATCTCCCTTTACTCTACCACCCGTCCTCTTCGCTCTGCTAATGCACGACGACTCTCCTGCCTACGGATTACTTCCTCTTACTCCTACCTCCAAGATTTTTCAAGTGCTGCACCACTTCTCTGGAATTCCCTACCTCTCCCCCTCAGACTCTCCACCTCTCTACAAAACTTCAAACGGGCTCTCAAGACCCACTTTTTCACCAAACCCAGCCAAATCTCATCCTAAGCCTCTGTTCCACATTCTCTATGTACCCCATCTGTGTCACCCCTGTCTGTTTACCCCTCCCCTTTAGATTGTAAGATCTCACGAGCAGGGCCCTCTTCCCTCATATGCTTATCCTTTGTCTTACTTTAATAATCTTCAACTGTACCACATCCAGCAGTCTTCTGCCACCTGATACTTATTCCAGTGTCATATGCTGATGTAACTATGTTTATTTACCCTGTACTTGTCCTATACAGTCATCAACTGTAAGTTGCTGTTTTCCTGTTTGATTATTTATGTACTCTGTAATTGGGCGCTGCGGAACCCTTGTGGCGCCATATAAATAAAGGATAATAATATATGTGCTATTATTGATGTATGCAAATATATTTTCTTTATTGCTTTCTCATTGGATGTGTGTATATATTTAAATATATATATATTTATAAATATACATATATATATATATGTATATATATATATAATGTGGTAAGGGGCATCATAGCATTGGCTTTCTCTGAGATCAATCTTGTCATGCCCCTTCCCCACGAGCCATGCGCCTGATGTCCCTATTGAAAACATGGGGCTGAGGGAGGGGCTCCAATTCTCTCTCTGGCACAGGGCACCAATAAGTCTAGTTATGGCTCTGGTCTTTGGCCAATATTGGTGAATAATATTGTGAGCTGTCAGGTGGTCAAAATGTACTGGAAATACTAAAAAAAAAAATTTTTTAAGTTAATAATGCTGTAGGAACAAAAATAGGTCAAACTAACATGATTTTAGCTGTTTTATCAATTTTCAAGAAATGCAAAACCAAATCCAAATCCAAACGAAAACATTTGAGAGTGGTTTTGCCAAAAATGAAACGCTAAGGGGGGTATTGGTAAAACCAAAACATGAGGGTCTGCGTACATCTTTTTTGATCACTAACTTCTACTGTAATTACAGAATTGTATTTTAAACTGACAAACAGACAACAGTATTTATGCTTCCATGGAAACTGAAATCCAGTTCAGAATGGAATTAGCTACTGGGGTTGGGTATGCGTGACTGCCGCTGGGGATCCTGGTGATCCGCATACTGACCCCTGGATCCCTGTGGCGGAATGCTGGCGGGGGAGCGTAGCAAGCGCCTTGCGGGCTTGGTTGTGAGCTGCACTCGCCACAGGTTCTATTCCCTCTCTATGTGTGTCATGGACACCCACGAGTGGGAATAATTCCTGCTAGTCGGCATGCCAACTGTCGGGATTTAGAGGGGGGTGGGATGTAGCCATCAATAATGTGACCGGCGGTAACCATTTAACAGTGACAAAGAAACAAAAGTTGCTTAAAAGTCAATAAATGAAACATTGATCACATTAGTTTCACTTTGCAGCCTATACGAAGTTGGAAAAAAGTGATTATACCATTTTAATGTTGAATATGCGTAAATTGTGACATTTAAGAACTTGGAATTAAGATCCCTGACCTAAACTACTTTTCAAGGTTACCTTGACCAGCATTTCTCATGACATGTGTTAGTAATGATTTTTAGAAACCATTATATCTTTATGTAATTAGAACCTGCTTGTTTTCTACATTACACAAGTTTCACCTTTATTATTTAGCCATTTATAACTGCACATTTAACTGAACCTGTTATAATGTTCTATCTTCAGAGATATATTAAATCAAATCACAGTCTTAAAATGCATTACCATCATACTTTTTTAAATGGTATTTAAGATTAGACTTTTATCAAGTACTTCATGTTAAAAATTGATGTTTCACACACTGAATTCAGAAAGCACATATTGCTCATTATATGGCATTCTGTGAATTAGCAAAACAGAGGTTATGCAAAACAAAAGATGAATGAAGAGAAAGTATTACACATGAAGCTTATGAACAGTCATTTTATAGTGAAGCAGTGTCCCTTACCAAATGCATTAACTCCTCCATGGTCTGAAAGATTATTCTCTGTGAATCTCCAGAGCCGGACATAGGCATAGGCAATCTAGGCAATTGCCTAGGGCATCTGTTATGCCTAGGAGCACAAGCAGCTTCTGCTGATTAAAATGATATGTGGTATGCCTATATTATGTGTGTAGCATTTCGTATGCAGATACAGCTACAGTCGCACACAGTATATAGCCATGCCGCATATCATTTTAATCAGCAAAAGCTACTTGTGCATCGTAGCTACATAACAATGCAAATAAGATGCATTTTCATAAAGAATAGGCACCCGAATTTAGCAGAGCTATCAGTTGACTCAAGCCAGGAACTATATGTGTCATTATGTGTATAAGGGCATTAATAATGTGTAACATAAGTGTAAGGGGCACTATGTGTGTCATTATGTGTATAAGGGCATTAACAATGTGCAACATATGTGTAAGGGAAATTATGTGTATAAGGGCATTAATAAGGGTTGGCATAATGTGTAAGGTGCATTGTTAATAAGGACATTAATTATGTGTGTCATATGTGTAAGGGGCATTACTGTGTGGTATTATGTGTATAAATGCATTATCAGTGTGTGGCATTATGTGTATACTGTGTGGCGTAACGTATAGAAAGGGCACTACTGTGTGGTCTGATGTGAATAAAGAGCAATATGGTGTGGTGTAATGTGAATAAGGAGCAATATGGTGTGGTGTAATAAGAATTAGGAGCAATATGGTGTGGTGTAATGTGAATAAGAAGCAATTCAGTATGATGTTATGTGAATGAGGGGCACTACTGTGAGGAGTAATGTATATAAGACAAAAGGGGTACTACTGTGTGATGTAATGTGAATAAGGGACACTATTGCATGATAAATTGTGAATAAAGTTGCACTAATGTGAGGTATAGTTTGAATTGGAGGTACTATTGTGTGGGCATGCCCCTTGCCAGCAAAAACACATACCTTTTTGGGCTGTGCGCCGAATGTGCACACTGTTCTTATTTAAATTACAGGAGGTAGGGGAAAAAAAAGGACTGCTATGGGTGGGGGGTGATAGTGCTGAGAAAAGGTTGCAGAATCAGAGGCGGAACTAGCAGTGGTGCTTGGGGGCACCAGCCAAAATCTTGCCTAGGGCATCATATTGGTTAGGGCCGGCTCTGGGAATCTCTGTACTGAAAACTGTATGACAATGTAACTTGATAGGATTTGGAGGCCTTGCAGTTTGCTTTTTAGCTAGTTTACTATAATGTGACTCACAACAATAAATTCACAAAGTGATGTGGTACAATTAATGTACTGTAGCTATACAATAATACATGTTCCCTGTCATAAAAAAATAATAAATAAACAATAAACAATTGAAATTTCCTCTTAAATATAATTTATAAATAATATTACTCTCCTAGCGAAATGAAACAATATCTTTCCCACTATTATATTAGTACAACAGTATTTCCCTTTCAAGAGAATTATCATTGTTACATTATCTGCCTCCTTTTTCAATACATAATGATTTCTCTCATTGTAAGTATATTTTGATTCCTCTCCTTCTAATTAGCCAGATAGATGCAGCTTTATGGTGGATATTTTTGTTGGAATTGATGTGTGTGCAGGTGTTGATATTGCAGCGTTATATGGGCACACACCAGCAGATGACTCAAACTACTGTATACACAACTCAGTTACTCAAGCTAAGTGGAACACATGTCTCTTCCACTGTGATGCTCTAAGATGGCTCCACCAATGCTCAGTAGAGATTTCAGTGGCATTTTGGGATAGGGTATGAAACCTCCCTGGAGAACAGAAAAGCTGGATTCTGCACAGTAGCGCACTCTTCTTTCAACACCACATGAAAAAAAAAACATTACAAAACCATTGTTAAATAGATGGACATAGACATTGGTTTACAAACCCCCATCAACACTGCTGAAAAGAAAATTCAGTGGTTTGGTGATTCAATTTGCCAATGATGTGCAGAGGGAAATGGGAAGAGGGTAAGGGAAGGATTTTCAGACTGGTACAATTAAGATCCTGGCTACCAGAACCATAAATAAAAAAATAAGTAGATTAAATGTATAAATAAATGATATATTTTTAAACAAAATCTAAAAAGAAATTTTACTTATTAGGTCAATGGGGAAGGTATACTGACTTTGCTGGTCCATTTCTCAGCAAACTAAAGCAATATGGTTTTGGCAATCCTACATTTAATACATTTTATAGATATTTATAAAGGCTTTCAAATGTAAACATATTATTATTTTTAATGGTAAATCCGAGTGGACTTTGATCAACTCCTTGAGACATGCCCTGCTGATATAAAATCCCAGGCCTGAGCACCCTTATTTACATTTACAGGTTCTGCACTGCATAGGTCAGCGATATTCAGAGACCAATCCTTCACAGTACAGCCTTCCAATACACATTGTATGTGCTTGCCTCGGAAATGCAGTCTATATAGAAGGAGACTTATAAATGCAGTAAAGCATTAATAAAGATTTGTTAAAATGTACTATTATTTATTTCTTTATTTATTAACAGTTTCTTATATAGCGCAGCAAATTCCGTTGCACTTTACAACCAAAATTGTATTATGCCCCTTTCTTTGTTCAGATGCTAATTCCATCTGTGGTAGAGATGAGCGGGTTCGGTTCTCAGAGAACTGAACCCTACCGAACTTTGCCTTCCGAGTTCGGTTCTGAGCCCGGCTCGGGTTTTCCCGCCTGACTCGGAAACCCCAACGCGGCAAAACGTCATGGCCATTTTCACTCCAGTCTCGGAGATTGTAGTGAGAGGATGTGTCTCCGTACTCCAGTGTCTGTGTGGGGGCGGGAAAATGGGGTGGCAAGTCTTGTGCTGTGTTGTGCTGCTCAGTCACAGTGTTGGTGTCCTCTCCTGCCAGTGTAGCTTTATAAAGTGGTGCTGTGTTGTGCTGTCCAGTCCAGTGTAGTCAGTGTATAGTGCAGCATCAGTCCATCCAGTCAGTGTTGGTGTTCTCTGCTGCCATATATCCAGTGTAGCTGTATAAAGTGTTGTTGTGTTGTGCTGCATCAGACCAGTGGTAGTCTCCTGTCACAGCAGTCATTCCAGTGACTATACATGCTGCTATTATATGTCCACTGCTACCGTATAATAATTTTAACAACAACCACAAGTCCCTTACAGTGTTGCAGCATTGTGCTGCATCAGACCAGTGGTAGTGTCCTGTCTCATCAGTCATTCCAGTGATGATATACACTGCTGCTATATGTCCACTGCTGCCGTATAATAATTATAACAACAACCACAAGTCACTTACAGTGTTGCTGTGATTGTGCTGCATCAGACCAGTGGTTGTGCCCTGTCTCATCAGTCATTCCAGTGACGAGGCAGTCATTGTGGTATATGCTGCTGCTATATGTCCACTGCTGCTGTATAATAATAATAACAACAACCACAAGTCCCTTACAGTGTTGTTGTGTTGTGCTGCATCAGACCAGTGGTAGTGTCCTGTCTCATCAGTCATTCCAGTCATACCTGTGCCGCATATTGTCTCATATAACTCCCAAAAAATAATGGAGAACAAAAATTTTGAGGATAAAATAGAGAAAGATCAATAAGAACAATTTCCTCCTAGGGCTGAAGCAGCTGCCACTAGCCATGACATAGATAATGAAATGCCATCAACATCGTCTGCCAAGGCCGATGCCCAATGTAATAGTAGAGGGCATGTAAAATCTAAAAAGCCAAAGTTCATTAAAAAGAACCAAAAAAATAAATTTAAATCATCTGAGGAGAAACGTAAACTTGCCAATATGCCATTTACGACATGGAGTGGCAAGGAACGGCTGAGGCCCTGGCCTATGTTCATAGCTAGTGGTTAAACTTTACATGACAATGGAAGCCCTCATCCTCCAGCTACAAAAATTAAAAGAGTTAAGCTGGAAAGAGCACAGAAAATAACTGTGCGTTCTAAGATGGTATCACAAATCCCCAAGGAGAGTCCAAGTGTGTCAGCAGTTGCGATGCCTGACCTTCCCATCACTGGATGGGAAGAGGTGGCTCCTTCCACCATATGCATGCCCCCTGCAAGTGCAGGAAGGAGAACCCACAGTCCAGTTCCTGATATTCAAATTGAAGATGTTACTGTTGAAGTACACCAGGATGAGGATATGGGTGTTGCTGGTGCTGAGGAGGAAATTGACGATGAGGATTCTGATGGTGATATGGTTTGTTTAAGTCAGGCACCGGGGGAGACATCTGTTGTCCTTGGGACGAAAAAGCCCATTGTAATGCCTGGGCAAACTACCAAAAATGTCACCTCTTCGGTTTGGAATTATTTCTCCACAAATCCGGACAACAGGTGTCAAGCCATCTGTTGCCTCTTAATCTGTAATAAGTAGAGGTAAGGATGTTAACCAGCTAGGAACATCCTCCCTTATACGTCACCTGCTGCTCACTCATCAGAAGTCAGTATCAAGTTGTGAAACTTTGGGTAAGAGCATAAGCAGTCCACTGACACCTAAATCCCTTCTTCCTCCTGTACCCAAGCTCCTACAAGCCCCACCACCAACTCCCTCAACGTCAACGTCCATAGTACTGCAGGCCATGTCACTGTCAAGACTGAGGAGTCCTCTCCTAACCGGGATTCCTCCGTAGGATCCTTGAGTGGTACGCCTGCTGTTGCTGCCGCTGCTGTTGTTGCTGCTGGGAGTCGATGGTCATCCCAGAGGGGAAGTCGGAAGACCACTTGTACTACTTCCAGTAAGCAATTGACTGTACAACAGTCCTTTGTGAGGAAGATGAAATATGACAGCAGTCATCCTTTTGCAAAGCGGATAACTGATGCCTTGACAGCTATGTTGGTGTTAGACGTGCGTCCGGTATCCACCATTAGTTCAGTGGGACTTTGAGAATTGTTTGAGGTTCTGTGTCCCCGGTATCAAATCCCATCTATGTTCCACTTCTCTACGCAAAAGATACCGAGAATGTACACAGACGTCAGAAAAAGAGTCCTCAGTGTCCTAAAAAATGCGGTTGTATCCAGTGTCCATTTAACCATGGACATGTGGACAAGTGGAACAGGGCAGACTAAGGACAATATGACTGTAACAGCCCACTGGGTAGATGTATGGCCTCCCGCAGCAACAACAGCAGCGGCACAAGTATCAGCATCTCGCAAATGCCAACTCGTTCCTAGGCAGGCTACGCTATGTATTACCGATTTCCATAAAAGGCACACAGCTGACAACCTCTTACGGAAACTGAGGAACATAATTGCAGAATGGCTTACTCTAATTGAACTCTCCTGGGGATTTGTGATATTGGACAATGCCACCAATATTGTGTGTGCATTACATCTGGGCAAATTACAGAACGTCCCATGTTTTGCACATACAATTAATTTGGCGGTGCAGAATATTTTGAAAAATGACAGGGGTGTGCATGAGTTGCTGTCGGTGGCCCAAACAATTGTGGGCCACTTTCGACATTCTGCCACTGCGTGCCGAAGACTGGAGCACCAGCAAACACTCCTGAACCTGTCCCGCCATCAACTGAAGCAAGAGGTGGTAATGAGGTGGAATTCAACACTCTATATGCTTCAGAGGATGGAGGAGCAGCAAAAAGCAATTCAAGCCTATACATCCACCTATGATATAGGCAAAGGAGGGGTAATGCACCTGACTTAAGTGCAGTGGAGAATGATTTCCATCTTATGCAAGGTTCTCCAACCCTTCGAACTTGCCACACATGAAGTCAGTTCAGATACAAATACAGCCAAAGAATATTTGGATCATACCTTGCATCTACCTCATCCTCTTCAGACCATTTTGAAAAGGACTGTGCCTTATATATATCCATTTAGATGCCTTACAAGTTCTTGTTGTTATAATTCTCTAGAATTGTTAATCCATTATTTGACTTGATTTCATCACTTGCATATGATGGTATTCAAATATTACTCTTTATATGTAATTCATTCTTTACCTAAATAAAAATTACTGTTATACTGTAACATGAATCTTCAGTGTTGCATTTCTATACATTTTGTGAACAACTCATGCAAGATTACATGCACACACAGGCATACAGTACATTAAACTCTGCATAAGCCCTATATTGTATAATGCTTACTTACAAAAACTATAAACATATACAGTATTTGTAATTTTTTCAACATTTCCGCTGTTAAGGAACCTGTTTCAACAATAAAAAATAAATATGGATGCAAATTAAACTTTTTTTTCCTTTCGGCACAACATGTTATGGTCAGCTATAAACAATTTACCACATGATGATATTAGCTACAAATTTATTATTTGTCTACTCTTGCCTTGGTTCTTATTGCAGGAGACAGTGCTAAATGAAGTCCACAAAGCAAGAATTGGCATATTGGTCAAAAAATAAGCCTCTGACTTTTGAAAACGTTGTCTTCTTTGTCTAGACTGGTCAGGAATAGCCCTCATGTATTATTCAAAAGTGTGTGAAATATTTTTGTTCTGTGTGTTATTTTTTTAATACATCGACATTTAGTATGGGCTACATATGATATACTGTAAACAAGAAGGATATTTTGGAAATGATTTTGTGTATGATGGGCAGAAGAGATATGAAAAATCTTGTTATTCAACATAATCAGTTGTAATTATGTTGTAACATTACATGTGGAAAATGTGAATGCACTGAGTCTGAATACCAGTTTTACAGCAAGTACATCCTTTTATTGAACTTTGAAACTATGTTAAATATGTTTTCAGACAAGGTTTACCATTGCAAATACATACTAGATACTGTCCTTATAATTCATGCTTCATAGAAATACATGTCAACTGTGTTTTTTTTACTTCATATACAGTATATTTTACTTTATATAAATATATTATTGCCTCTAGGAGTTACCACTCTTCATACTTTTTAATTAAGGCCACACATTAGTTCCCCTGCCAAATGAAATATATTTGAAATTCCTGTAGTTTGTACAGTACAGTATGATGATCTAAATGTAATAATAATAATAATAATAATAATAATAATCATAATAATCATAATAATGTTATTTACATAACACTTTTCTCCTAATAGGACTCAAAGTGCTTTATATTTGCAGTTACAGTATAATATACAAAACAAGCTTAACAGTAGATATTAGTGAAATGCTTGAGTAAATAGTTAAGTAATAAGTATTTTTGAAAGATTCTAGAGTGGGAGCTTCTCCATCTGTGCTGGGAAGACAGTTCCATAGAGTCACAACCACAAAGCTAAAAGCTGGATCCCCAGATTAATTAAGGGATATTTCATTTTAGGTACTGTTAGTAGTCCTTGATTTACAGATTGCAGTAGTAAAGTGAGATAGAAACGAATCAGAAATTCAAGTGCCTCAAATACAGTACCTTAGGCCCTGGTCATGAAGGGCTTTGAAAGTGAGTAAACCAATCTTGAAAACAATTCACCATCTTACAGGTAGCCAGTGAAGGGAGTGTACAATGTGTGTTATGTGGCTGTAACAGGACTGATTGGTTAATAGCCTGACAGCTGCATTTTGTACCATCTGCAAGTGGTGCAATTCATTTGTTGGGAGACCAATATAGATGGCATTGCAGTAGTCTAATCGAGATGACACAAATGCATATATGACTTTGGACAGATTTGAGAGAATTAAGTGCTTGATTTTGGCTAGATTCCTCAGATGAAACAATGAGGATTTGATTGTTGCTGATACCTGATGTTTAAGTGTCAAGCCAGTACAAAACCAAGATTCTGCACATGTTCAGTCTTTTGTAGTTCTGAACCACCAAGCATAAGTCCTGTTGGTTGGTTATGTTGCAGTCTTGTCCTGTGACATATTAGAGGGACTTCTGTTGTATCAGGGTTTAGTCACAGCCAATTGGCACTCAACCACTCCTAGAACTCAGCTAGACATCAATTACTGTATAGTTGTTATTGGGTTATCAGTACCTGGAGGAAAGGACAGGTACAGTTGTGTATCTTCTGAATAGAAGTGGTAGATCAGTCCATGACAACTGATTATTTCACCTAATGATAGCATGTACAGTATACTGCAAAAAGCATGGGAGATAGTATAGAATCCTGTGGGACACCAGAAGTTAATGGCACTGGTGACAATGAGTATACTCCAGATGAAACTCTCTGCAACCTGCTGGTGAAAAAATATTTTAGCCAGCTACGGACTGTGCAATCTAGGCCACATAAATTCTTCAAGTGTTCAATTAGAATCCCATGTCAAATGCTGCAGAGAGATCCAGAAGGATTAAGATTGAACAGTCACCTCTGTCTTGCCATTAGAAGGTCATTAAGCACACATACCAGGGCTGTTTCAGTGCTATGTTTTCTCCTAAATCCTAACTGGAATGGATCATAAATATCATGGGTTGACAGGCGGGTTTCTAGTTGAGGTGTAACCACTTTCTCAATAATCTTGCCTAGAAAAGGAAGGTTTGATACTGGACTGTAGTTGGTCATGCATGTTGACTGAGAGAGGGTTTCATCAATCTGCAGACATGCTGGTTTGCAAAGCATCTCCACTGTTCAGAAAATCTCAGCTGGCCTATTGTTTGGTACCATGATCTTATTTGAATTGAACTCTGTTTTCTTACGGGTGATTGTCTGCTGATATTTTCCAATATGTTTAATTGAATTAAACTAATCCTTTATCAGGTTTGTATTCCTCCATTATCTTTCAAATCTAGGACTTATTTTCTGAAATTCACTAATATTGTTGTCAAACCAAAGGGCTTGACTGTGTGGTTTGCGGGGTCACATACACACAGGGGTGATAATATCCATTGCAGCTTTCACATACCTGTTACAGTAACAGACTAGAGAACAAGGATCTTCACATGTCCTCCTTGTACAATAGCTGGTCAATTTCATGGGTATTGAGTGGTGGTGTAACTATGTGACTGGGTCTATTTTTAGGTCAGATACTTATAATCCCATCTGGAAGACAATATCAAGAGCAATGCACTCCAATGAGTGAGTAATTTTTATTTGGTGGACCCTAATTTTAAGTGATATTCTTTAAAGCAGATGGCCACCCCTGCAGTTCAGTCTTGGGTTGAGAATGACAGAGTAATTTTTTGGAACTGCAGCTTCCAAGATAAGTGATGCCTTTTCAGCTAGCCAAGTTTCTGTCTAGATCTGAAGATTCAATAAGGTCAGCAATTGTAGCAGTCTTGTTTCTTATAGATCTGGCATTACAAAGGAAGAACCTAATTGGATATACCAGGGGCCCTGCAGTTTTCTTTATGTTGAGTGTGTTAGCTCTTGGAATGTCAGTCATAGAAAAAGAATTTACAGATCTGTACTTCCAAGCACAGGGCAGTCTGTTAGGTACCACTTCTATTTGTCTCCAATTTAGAAAGGATGAGCCCGAAGACAAGATACTTAAATGGTAACAGGAGATTTCTTCATCAATTCTGTGAGTGATCCAGAAGTTAAATGTAAATGTATATTGTACACCAAATTTTACTGTGACTTATTAGACTTGTCAAAATATATGTAACCAGATATTATGTTCTTTTTCACAAGTGTTTTACTAAACAAACACAATGTTAAAGTGGAAAAAGGTTTAGTGTTTTTTCTTTCATGCCTTTTTTTGCTACCCTAAATGAAGATACACCAGGTAGATGCCCGATCTATGGTGGATTTTTATCAGTGGAAGAAGGAATCAACTCTGCTCAGTCTCACCTATGACATATGAGCCCTTGTGCCCAAGTCTGTATTCTATTAATACTTGATTATTCTGCATTAATTGTGTACTCCCCCAGGATGGTCATAATTATCTCATTTTTGGTACTTATATTGGAAGCCAGTTCCCACTTTTTCTCATTATTGGCCTCATAATTTCAACTGATTCACAAAATATCTAATTGTTGTTATGGAGGAGCAGGTGGTTTTCCTGATGGCTTGCAATAATTGCTGGGTGTCATCACATTAGTACAGTTATCCTTATAGTTGCAGTCTGAGGGTTTGCTGCAGAGGGTTCAAATTTATTGATTAGAAATGATGTGGACATAATGTGGAAATGAAGATGGTAGTTCTGGGGACTTCTTATATTTCTGTGTGGGTACAAAGTCACCTCTAGTGGGTCTTTAAAAAATGAAAGTCAGTTTTCAGCACTTTAACACTTTTTACAATGAGGATAATGGGCATAATTCTAAGTTGGTTAGAGGTATATTGACTGTTTTTAGAATTTTGCATGCGCATATGGGTAATGCAGTCATACGCATTTCAATCACATATCCATAGAAGAGGTGTAAATGGTTTGTAATGGAGCATCCTCATGTAGGAAAAGTTCAGTTAGGATTTATCAACACTCCTGCTGGCTATACATAAAGCCAGTTGGATGTACAGTATGTTGCATCTTTTCAGTCGAGATGTACACTAGACCATTTTGCTGGTTTCAGTTCTAATTCATCTTCCAGTTTTGGTTTTGCCAAAATGCGTTGACTGGTTTTAGTTATGTATTTTTTAAAAGCAACAAAATAGCAGCACAAACACAAAATGGATCAAGCACACCTATGAAAAATTGCCACATAGCAGTGGAAGAAATAGTGGTAAAAGATGGAATAGTCCTTGGGCTCTCCCACCCACCCTTATGTTGGATGTTTAAAAAAGGAAATGCATAGTTTAACAAACCAAGCACTTCAGCAACAGGGACTAACACTTTTGTGCTGAAGTGCTTGCTTTATTTGTAACCCCACAAAACAAACTACCAATGGGCTTAAGGTAGCTAAGCTAAAAACTCTGCAGTGGCAATATGTCATTGCCATTACCATCCTCTTCCTCCCCCTCATTAGTTTGTACATAATCCTCCCACAATATCAATTCATCCCCACTGGAATCCACCATTACAGAAGTCTCTGTACTTTGATGTAATTGCTGGTAAAGGTCTTCGTTGTGGAGTTTGTAGTTCATTTTTATGATCATTATCTTTTCCACTTTTTAAGGAAGTATGCCTATCCTAGCTGTGCTGAAAATGGTGGGTGGGCAGCTTAAATAGAGTAAAGCCAGTTTGTGTAAGGGCCTCCAAATTGCCTTTTTTTCTCCCAGTAGTAAAAGGGACTCTGTGACATACCTGTTTGTATGCTTTCATTAATCTAACCCTCCACCATTCATTGGATGATGACCATATTAAATTGAATCATGTTAGAGGAGTCACTAATTTTGGGCAATGCTGAAAGACCAGATGTTAAAATGTTCTGTTGAATCCTCTGCATCACCACTTGGTCTTTTGGGAAAGCTGTTTTTTCCTAACAGCAATTGCTGGTGAAACTGAAGGAGGAGACATCATGGTGCCATGTTTCACTTGAGCTGCAAGCTTGCACACTGGGGATCTTTGCATCTCTTAAGATCTGGGTCCATTGGAAAGTAAGACACAATGGACCTTATTCAGGTTTGTTGGCAAACCAAAAAAAGAACCTACTGGGCAAAACCATGAGAGATATCGTTTTGTTTTTTTTTAGTGGTGGGGGGTTTCCAAACTAATATCTAAATTGCAGTCTAGAAATTTAGCATCCAGTATTTACCATGCATAGAAACAACATAACCCATCCAAATCTAAATCTCTCTGCACATGTTACATCTACCCAACCCGAAGTGCAATGTGATTTTGCCCAATTGCATTCTTTTTTGGTTTGCTAACAAACCTGAATAACCATCAATGTTCTTTTTAAACCTAGGATCGAGCATAGTCACCAAAATGTAGTGATTTGATTTCAAGCTATTGCCAACCATTGGAACCTGGTGAAGTGAATAAAGGACTTGATCTACAAGTCCCACATATTTTGCCTCTTTTTATCTCCTCCTTCAATTTCTCGAGCTGAATTTTTACAAAAGTCTAATCACATCAAACTCAAGCTAGCATTGTCACATCAAACTCAAGTTTGATGTGACAATCACATCAAACTCAAGCTAGCATTCTCATCAAACTCAAGTTTGATGTGACAATCACATCAAACTCAAGCTAGCATTGTCACATCAAACTCAAGCTAGCATTGTCTGAACTCAATGCACAGGTGGCTACTTCAAAGGGTTTCAGCATCTTGCACAAGATAGAAAGTATTCTCCACTTAGCTGGAGTAAGGTACATTCCCATCTTCTCCAAATGTCATGGCTTGTTGTGTAGCTATGAATGGCTTTTTGCTGTTCCTCCATCCTCTAAAGCATGTATAGAGTGCAATTACACCTAAATACCACCTCTTGCTTTAGTTGGTGGCAGGGCAAATTGAACTGTTCTTGGAGTCACTGCAATCTACTGAATGCTTTTGCTGAATGCCTTTTGCTGAATGCTGAAATTGTACAGACATTTTTGGGGCCACAGACATCATCTTCTGCATGCCCCTATTAATTTTTTAAAACCTTGTACCACCAAGTTGATTGTTTGAGCAAAACATGGAATGTGTTGGGATTGATCCAGCTGTAATTCTTGTATAATATTTGTGGAGTTATCAGAAATCACAAATCCTGAGAATCCAAGTGGGGTAAACCATTTTGCTATGACAGCCCTTTGTTTTTTGAAGAGTTTGTCAGTGATATGCCTCTTAGTGAAACTAAAGAGAGTAGCCTGTCTCTGAATGAGCTGGCATAGTTTGTTAGGTACTGCTGCTGAAGGAAATTCACCCACACAATGGGCTGTCACAGTCATGTAATCTTTAGTTTTCCCACCTGCGCTTGTCCACATATCTGTGGGTAAGTGGACAGTGGATACAATGGCATTTTGTAGGCCAATAATTAGGTTTCTTTTAACATCCTGGTACAGGCGAGTTATTGCTTGCTGGTACAATAGTACCAACATGGAATTTGGTACCAGGAACACAGGACCTCAATTAACCATATAAAACCCACAACATTAATAGGAGATATAGGTTGCAGATCTAATAATATCATAGCTATCATAGCGATCTGCTGTGCAACTGGGTGAGAGCTGTCATGCTTGCATCCCCTTGCAAAGGATTAAAAGTCAATTGGTTTTTTTAAATACTAGTCTTCTTGGTCCCCTTCTGGGATGAAGATCCATACCCAGCAACAGGTCGAGTGCTAAAGGATTCTTCTAGGGAATACTGGATAGGGGATGAGTCACCTAAGCTTTCCTAACCATCAAATTTGATGCAAAACCATCTCTATTCATTGCTGAGGATAATGAGGATGAAGGCGTTGGAAGTGGAGATTGCAGGTGCAGGGATTTTGTTAAGAGAAAGGAGCTAAACTGATTGTTGATTTTTTTTGCAGAAGTTTCTGATATTGACAAAATCTTTTCATGAGCTTGCTACAAATGGCATAACAGGAAGGAGGTTCCTAGATGGTTAGCATCCCTACCTCTACTTACTGTGGTTCCACAAATGCTACAGATGGCTTGACAATTGTGTCAGGATTTGGGTAAAAATAATGTCATACATAAGAGTTGGATTTTTTGGTACTATGCCCACTCATGACAATGACCTTCTACTTATCTTGGGCAAAGACTGCTTCCACTGGTGTCTGACTTACAAACAACATCCTCAACATCCTCATTAGTGCTGGTATCAGCTACACAAATATCCCCCTCACTCTCTTGCACTTCCACAGTGCCATTCTCAATTTCTATGTAATCTGTAATGATTTTTCTGCTCATCCCCACATTTACATTTACTGTGAGAAAAATATCAGAATGATCAGGTCCACAACCAGCACTGGTAGACACACTTAGACTTTCCTGAGGAACTTGTGACATTTCTGTTTCTAAACACCCAGTTTGTTCTACTGCCTTAGTGGTTATAATTCTTTTAACACCTCTTCTAGACTCAGAAGAAGATGCCTCACTGACAGTTTAAGAACCAGCACTCATAAATAAAGGTCAAGGCCTGAGTTTTTCCTTGCCACTGCATGTGGTGGATGGCATATTGCCAATTTTATATTTTTCTGCACTAAAATTGCCTTTTAATAGAGGTGCTTTTGTTTTATTTTTACCTCTGTAAAATATTTTATTTTTATTTTAGATACCCTGACTTAAATCCTCTATGCCCTAGAGCATGAGTCTTCAACCTGCGGCTATCCAGCTGCTGTGGAACTGGACATCCCAGCATGCTCTGCCACAGTTTTACTTTTAAAGCATGCTAAAACTGAGCAGGGAATGCTGGGATGTGTAGTTTCACAACAGCTGGAGGGCCACAGGTTGAAGATCCATGCCCTAGAGCATCTGAACTAGTATCATCATCATGACTGGTTGCAGCAGCTACAGTGATAGTATTTGGTTGCTGCCCTTGCTCTTCTCTAAACTAATCATTATTTATATTTTAACTGACAGAACAGCTCAGGCTGCATGGAGTCATACCACTTTTATATGTACATGAAGTTAACAAAACTCACTGGTGTACAGAGCATACTGAGGTAGTGTGCACAGAACAGTACAAATTATACAAGAATATATTTTTGTATTCTTTTTTAACTGGCAGCATGGCTTACACTGTGTGAAGTGAGACAACTTTTATATGTATGTGATGTGAACAAAGCACACTGGGGTACAGAGTGTACGGAGGTAGAGTGCATAGAACAGTACAAACAAATTATACAATTTTTTTTTAATCTGGCAGATTGGTCCTAACTGTGTGGAATTAGACAGCTTTTATATGTACTTGAAGTGTACAAAGTGCACAGGGGTACAGAGCATTCTGGGCTAGACTGCACAAATTAGAACAAACAAATTATGCAACAATATAATTTTTTATCTTTTTTTAACAAGCAGCTAAGCTCACACTGCATGGAGTCACAGGGCTTATATATGAATGTGAATAAATGCACTGGGGTACAGTGAACACAGGTGGAACAAACTGTAAAAAAATAATTTTTTAAACTTTTTTACTCCTTTTGGTCTTTACTTTTTAATTTTGTTTTTCTTTTTTAAAGTTTTTGCAGTGGATAATACAGAGTCACATTGCTTATTTATGAATGCAGTGGGTGAGGTATGACGTGCAGAGTCAGTGCTTTACCACCGTATAACAGAATTAGACTAAGCGGACATGACACAGCTTGTGGATGGACACAGCACAGCAACATAATGGACACAGCACAGCCCCTTGTAGATTGACACAGCACAGTCACATGTAAATGGGCACAGCACAGCCACTTGTAGATTGACACAGCACAGTCACATGTAAATGGGCATAGCACAGCCACATGATGAACACAGCACAGCCACTTGTAGATGGATTCAGCACAGCCACTTGTAGATGGATTCAGCACAGCCACTTGTTGATGGATTCAGCAAAGCCACTTGTAGATGAACACAGCAAAGTACAGTGCATCACTGTCAAGACTAAGGTTTTGTGAACCCGGTGTTAGTGAAGTCTGTGCGGGCGACTGGAGGATTATATGAATACTACCACTGACCTGGTTTGGGACTGTTGTGGACTCTGGGTTTCTTCCGGTGACTGGGAAGAGGAACCGCAGCAGAGATGGCCGAATCTAGGTTCTCCTCATGCAGGATTAGGTCGGCAGACAGGAGGCATGCTGAAGGTCTCCTGAAAGACAGAACTGGAAAGGCACTGATGAATCAGTGAAGAATACCAGGTATAATTGTGCTAAAGGGCACGGGGTGCTTGGAGACACTGAGGTGCTTGCGGACACTGAGGTGCTTGCGGACACTGAGGTGCTTGCGGACCCTGAGGTGCTTGCGGACACTGAGGTGCTTGCGGACACTGAGGTGCTTGGAGACACTGAGGTGCTTGGAGACACTGAGGTGCTTGGAGACACTGAGGTGCTTGCGGACACTGAGGTGCTTGCGGACACTGAGGTGCTTGGAGACACTGAGGTGCTTGGAGACACTGAGGTACGTGGAGGCACTGAGGTACGTGGAGGCACTGAGGTGCGTGGAGGCACTGAGGTGCGTGGAGGCACTGGGGTGCGTAGAGACACTGGGGTGCGTAGGGGTGCTGAGGCACGGAGGTGCTGGAAGCACGGAGATGCTGAGGCACGGAGGTACTGAGGCACGGAGGTGCTGTGGCACGGAGGTGCTGTGGCACGGAGGTGCTGGAAGCACAGAGGTACTGAGGCACGGAGGTACTGAGGCACAGAGGTACCGATGCACGGAGGTGCTGGAAGCACGGAGGTGCTGAGGCACTGAGGCACGGAGATGCTGAGGCACTGAGGTGCTGAGGCACGGAGATGCTGAGTCGCGGAGATACTGAGGTGCTGGAAGCACGGAGGTGCTGAGGCACGGAGATGCTGAGGCACGGAGATGCTGGAAGCACGGAGGTGCTGAGGCACTGAGGCACGGAGATGCTGAGGCACTGAGGTGCTGAGGCACGGAGATGCTGAGTCACGGAGATACTGAGGTGCTGGAAGCACGGAGGTGCTGAGGCACGGAGATGCTGAGGCACGAGGTACTGAGCCCTGGAGATCCCAACTACAACAGTAGTAAAACTGAAACACGACAGCTGTGGTTTTCAGTGGAGAACACGGAATTCAGTACTGTGCCTTTAAGACGAAACATTGCAGCTGTACCTTTACATTGAGACTCAGGGAAATGGTGAAATCAAATGGCAACACACAAATAAACCAAACGGTAACAAGGGAACAGAGTTTCCACAGGAACTTAGGTACAAAGGTTACCTTTAGGGAGCTCAGCTTAAGACCCACACAAGGCTGTATGTGACACAAGGAACTGGCCCAGATTCCAACTCAGCCTCCTGATTTATACTTCCTGGTCCTTGATGATTGGTAGGCAGGATTAGGTGATGTCACTGTCATGTGACTACTCTAGCCAAGGCTGTGATGTAGAATGAGGCCTAGCAGGCCAAGAGAACACTGAAGCCTGGACTTCTGCAAAACACAGGATGCTTGCTTTTAGATTACTGAATTCAGCCTCACACAGGAGATCACCACAGGTGGAGCTGATTACCTCTCAGGCAGAGAACTCAGGAAAACTCATAGTGCTGACAAGCTGTTTAACTCCGTGAGTGAAAAGACACAGGATCCAGGACAGATGGCAGGGGTAAGTCACCAAATATAAACCTACAGTCAGGATTGTGACAATCATACAGCAGCGTGACTAAAATGAAAAGGTGACATCGCCACCAGGCCCTTATATAGAATCAAAACCCATGAGAACATGTCACCAGGAGGATGATATTTTGTCTTGATTTGGATCCGAACCTGGAAGGAAAACCTTAACCAAGGCTTGGATTGACTTGTAAACTGGAATTTTGTGTGAGCTCGGATTTCAGGTAATCTAAACTGCTGAGCTCTAGTTTTCAGCTGCAACTCTTGCACTTAGTATATGGCAAATACACACTGCTGTTGATGACTAGTATCGAACCAACTATACCTATAGCTTAGACTGAGTACATCTTTACAGACATCATATTAGGCCTGATTCAGAGATGAAAGCAGTTCATACAGCAACTAAATCTTTGGATGCAGTTACTGTACAAAACTAAGCAAACGCAGCAGGAGGCATTTTGAGTAAATAGATGCCTCCTCCATGTTTGTGTGAATTTGCTGCTGAATCCAAAGATGCAGCATCAGATCACTTGCGTGAACACTGGCCATATGAACAACCCTTGGGTTAAACAGGATGGCTGGGCTACTCACACTTATGGAGCCATACAATCTGAGTCCGTAGATACAGACCCAGGTCTCACCACTCTCAACATTTTTAGGTACACTGGCCAGCTCCACCCATTCACAAATACAGCAGCCTGTCAATCGGACTGTGTCTCATGGATCACTGTATGTGAACCTGCAGGACCTATTCTGCACATGCATAGAATGGTTTCTGTGCATGCGCAGGTGCCCACCATTGGAGATTAATTATCAGGTTTACATACATCTCAAAAATGAGGTCCCATCTGCTGAAGCTCATGAGCATGATTTAAGTCCAACTCAGCATCAGACCCAATGTATGTCAGTGGCGGATTTAGCGGGGGGCGATTAGGGCGAACGCCCCCCTAGATATACCGCCACCGGGATGGAGGCCGGGTCCCGCCGCGGTATTGGGAACTGGTGGAGAGCGGTGCAGCGTGGCGGGGGACGAGGAGAGAGAGAGCGGACTCCTCACGCGCGTACAGCAGCTTCTGTTCTGACCACGCCCCCTCCTCCCTGTACGCGCGTTAGGACGCTCTCTCTCTCCTCGTCCCCCGCCGCGCTGCACCGCTCTCCACCAGTTCCCAATAACGCGGCGGGACCCGGACTCCAGTGTGTGCCATCTATGAGTAGGTGTCTCGTGTGTGTGTCTGTGTGGTGGTGGGGGGGGAAGGTGTCCCCTGTGTCCCATTTCTCCCCCCTCTTCTCCCTGCATTATGTCCCTGCATTATTTTGCCTAATTCAGTGTGCTATATTGTGAATTTTGGCTCATTCTGCTTGCTATATTGTGAATTTTGGCTCATTCAGCGTTCTATAATGTGAATTTTGGCTCATTCTGCTTGCTATATTGTGAATTTTGGCTCATTCAGCGTTCTATAATGTGAATTTTGGCTCATTCTGCTTGCTATATTGTGAATTTTGGCTCATTCAGCGTTCTATAATGTGAATTTTGGCTCATTCTGCTTGCTATAATGTGAATTTCGGCTCATTCAGCGTGCTACAATGTGAATTTTAGCTCATTCAGTGTGCTACGATGTGAATTTCGGCTCATTCAGTGTGCTATGATGTGAATTTCGGCTCATTCACTGTGCTATAATGTGAATTTCGGCTCATTCAGTGTGCTATAATGTGAATTACGGCTCATTCAGTGTGCTATAATGTGAATTACGGCTCATTCAGTGTGCTATAATGTGAATTACGGCTCATTCAGTGTGCTATAATGTGAATTTCGGCTCAATCTGTGTGCTGTTGAAACAGTATTTGTCGGCAGATAAGAACGACTTGGCCCATCTAGTCTGCCCCTTTTTTTTTTTTTACATTATTTTTATCTCTAACCTTATGTGATCCTTATTTCTTTGTAAGAATATCCTTATGTCTATCCCATGCATATTTAAATTGCCCTAGTGTCTTAGCCTCTACCACCTCTGATGGAAGGAATGGCGATTCGCCAGTCTGTATCACCAGTGCGCAGGGTTCTCTCCACTAACTGGCAACATTTTATTAGTAATGGCAACAATAGGAAATTTTAGAAGCGAACGGGAAGGGTATTACTAAGTGGGATGGGCTATGATTAGGGGGAGGAGTTATAATTCTTAAACCGCCCCCCCTAAAAGTTAAGTCTAGATCCGCCACTGATGTATGTTAAACATAATTGTTGAATACATTTATTTACATTAAACATAGAGATTCATCTAATAATAAAGAAGCTAAGCAATGGCTTTGTGAAGCCTAGATGCCATAAGTTCAAGGGTATATAGATGATAGGTTGACAGCCAATAGGTAGACACCAAATTGTTGGCATGCATAGGGTTGAAATGGTCAAAAGGTCAAAAGGTTCAAATGGTCGCCATGACAATGGTCGATACATCATATGGTCGACACGAGTTTTTTGAAATTTTTTGCAACTGTTTCATACTTTACCATCAATGTGGACTACAATTGGGAACTGTAACCTGTGCCAAGCACAGCATTAGCAGAACAAGACACCTTGCCCGAAGCATGACAAGCAAATTTGACACCCAAAAAACATGAAATACAGTATTCATGTGAACCTTTTCATGTGTTGACCTTTTCCGTGTCGACAATTTCATTGTGTTGACCTTTTTCACATGTCAACCTTGTGCATGTTGGCCATTTGGTCTTGACCTAGACCCTGTCAACCTTATGACGGTTGACCTTCAGTGTTATACCATAAACAAGCTCAAGATACTAAGCATTATGAGTGAGACATTTTATTCCTCAGCAGACATCTGTTACAACATCCACCAGAGATACCTGTAGCGTCACCTACTGTACATCCAGGTGTGTTCTCAATTGCAAGTCCATACTGGAAAAAGAACAAAAATTTGACCAGTAAACTTTGTTGGAGTAGGTTGTTTCTCTTTTTTCTTACTTACTGCTTATTTCTCATGCATAAATTGACAAAAAGAGACATTTAGAGAAAAAGCATTGCATTGATCAGCATAGGAGCCAGCTCCATGGATGAGCACCTCCATAATTTGGCCTCTGAAGCAACTAACCATGCTTATACTGTGTATGTTATTTTTCAGACATATGTGGGAGGAGGGGACAACACAAGTATTAGGAGAGAGAGAGATAAAATGGCACAAGACTACAAAAAAAATAGATCGATCATATAGATCAAAAACATATAAGCCTATAATTAGAAAATAAATAAAGTACTGGGTTGTAGGTGCTCCAAAGGTTAAATATGAAATAGCAGACACCAGTAAGTTGCAAAGAGGGAAGTGACAAGAATATTTTTAGATGTGTCCCCAAAAAGGGTTTTTATCTCCTTCTTCTTTGCAAGTTATGATCATAGCGCAAGTAATTTCAATCATTTTAAAAAGCTGTCTCCTAATCCAAGCAGTAAATCAAACAGGGTCAAAACAAGGGGTGTGTGACCACATGTGACAACCAGAAGGCTGAAGGATGGCAATGCCATTGCCCCCTTGGTACCTGTATTTGATGGTTCCTTAAATGGCATATTGCAGCCTGGAAGGCCTCTTGGAAATTCTTGGTGTCTACCCACACTTTTGTGACAACATGAAATCACATGTAAATGGGTAAGGGTGCATCGTGGCTGGGTCGAGTGCATTAGTGCCCTACTAGATAAGACACTAAATGTAAACAGGTGTATCATCAAGAAAGCAAGGGAAGAGCAGCAGATTGACTGATGCTGGAGAAGTAGAAAGGGCATGACATGAAATAAAGAGATGGACAGAGGAAGAGGATGAAAAAAGTAACAGTGAGGTGAGCAGCTGGCAATTGAATTGGGACTCATCTGGGCAGGAGCCAAGGGTGGAAAAATGATGTGAAGGGAGGTGACTTCCTTTGGTATATTTGGATGAATGGAGGGTATTATTTCTTCCATACTGCATTAATTTTTAGTGAATCATTAGTTTGCTAGAAGGGTTTGAGTTCCTGTAGGCAATGTAGGTTGAACTGCAAAATATGAGATTTAAATTTTTGCAAGGTACAGAAGAAGCCATAGTGGCACGTCACTGTGACATATATGGCAAGGGTTAGCAAGAACTAGAGTAGACAACTACAGCTGCACCCATTACTGCCCACGTACTTACCAATACCTGAGTCAACAAGAACCAAGTCAATAGTACCAGATGTGATGTTTTTCAAAAGTTTAGAGTTACACTACATCATATTAACAAATGAAACAATTTAGTGCCAGCACAGCTGAGCAGTATTATTTGTACGCAGCATGCATTAGATTAGTAACTTTTAATAATGTACTCATTAATAACACTTGCATTGCAGCAAATTCTTCTGTGGTCTAAAAGATCAGAAATGTAAATTGGTATATGTTGGTAATCAGATCCTTATTGCATACATATTTCTACAGAATCAGGAGGGTTATGGCTTCTAGCCAAGCAGCAGGGTGCATTGCAATTACAGCCCCCAGGGCATGGACATGATTTGGAAGTAATAACTCTACACATGGAGAGAATCTGGCAGCAAGCTGAGCATTACTCCACCCATGCATCTCCACTTCCTCCCCCCATATTCCTGGGATGCGGTCAGCATACTACTAACTGGGATGCCGGCAGCTGAAATACTGGCACTAGAATCCCAACTTGTGGCAATAATACAGCCACTGGAATCACAACATTAATTTAAATGCTGCCGCTGGAATCCCAACTGCCGGCATCCCGATCATAAGTATGCCAGGGACTCTTAGGGTTAGGCCACAGGGGGATAGGTTTAGGTACTGGGGGTTGGCTAGGGCTATGCTGAAGGGGGGATCTGTGGGTTAGGGCTAGACAGCAGGTAGGGAGGGTTAGGCAGTAAGGGAGGAGGGTTAGTGCTGCAGGGGGAGGGTAAGGTTTAGGCACAAACGGGAATAGTCTTTAGGTTTAGGCAGCATGGGAGGGTGATTAGGGTTAGGCTGCAAAAAAGGAGCGTTAGGGGGCTACAGGGGGAGGGGAACTATACTTCCCAAGCCCCTTCTGGGTTTCAGACCATCTGGATGCCGCTGTTGGTCTCCTGACCACCAGCATCCTGACTGCCGGCCATCCGTATATATTCCTCTGTCCAGTTGCAAGGAGGCACAAGCAGCATGTGAGAGCTGCCCCCTGCAGTGCTTCGGAGGCTGGGGTGCACATCCTCCATGAATACTCATGCACCTCTACCTCCTCCTTCTTGTCCTAATCATCCCTGCCAGAGCCCCCATGAATGTGCTGGAACTGGCTGGGGCTGGGAAGTGACAGGGGGTCCTCCCCATTTTCATGCTCAAATAGCTCAATGTGGGGCTAAGGCGGGCTGGGGATAGTTGTGCCGTGATGGAGGGTCCTCCCCAATCTGATACTCACTGTGGGGATCGGGCAGGCTGGGTGGTGACCGCAGGCCCTCCCAACTCTGATGCTCTGTGCAGACAGGAGGTGGGTTCTTGTGGTAATGTCATCTCATGGCATGATGTCCATGCGCAGTGCTCTTCTGGTAATGGAGCCTAGTGGGGCCAGGGACGGATTTCATAGTGACTGTCCAGGGCCCTTTGGGAACTGCTGGACCCTAGGCAGGTGCCTAGGTTGCCTTGTGGGAAATCCGTTACTGGTGCTTCGATATGCTCAGAGTACTGATCACATAATATAGACAACATCATCTGCATGAATTAGTATATTATACATTAGCCTAAATACCATTTTTGGTCACCTTGCTCCTCTGATAATGTTTGCCAAATCACTGAGTGTCTATTGAAGAAAGAAATTTGCAACCAGTGTCCAAATCAGAGCAGGGAATCATAAATAATCTGTGCATGTTGGAATGGAATATGCATGCATTTGAAATATTGAGTCCTTGGTCACTGGTGGTACAAAGGCTACATGTGTATCATCCACTGCCCTTATAATATGTGGAAAATAAGCAACCTTATAAAATTGTTATTTTATAAAAATAAAAAGAGAGAGACTCTTCCCTTAATGGCAATTTAATCATGGTAGTAGTGAGCATATGATTCACTTCAGTACCTTACTAAAATCAGGCGGTGATCTTCATACCATCCCAGCCACTGTGATTTGGAATGAGTCAGACACAGAGATATTTAACTTGGTCAAAAATTTAGACTGCAATGAATCTGGGGTTCAAATGCTTATCATACTCTCAAGGTCACTCAGCACAATCTTCAGAGTTTCCAGAATGACGTCAGTTGGAAGCCAGAACCAATTTCTCACCTTCGGGTCAGGAACACCAAGGAGGCTTACACATGACAACATGCTCTGTGCTCCTGGGCCATATCTGCTTTTCCTGCTAGTGTACATCCTAAAAAAATTGTGATAATATATATATATATATACACATATATATAGCAAAGAAATGGAGCACTCACCAGTCTCAGTATTTAGATATGCACCAGATTTATTACATCAGCAGCTGATGAATTGTTGAATGGTTAAGACAGCTTTCTTTGAATATCATTGAATATCTCCTGATGATGGTCTGCAAGGACCGAAAACGTTTGAGATACTCTGTATGCTGGAAGGTACATCTGTTACCGTATATGCTGTAAGGTACAGCTGAATTATGCTGTCAATGTAATAAATCTGGTGCATATCTAAATACTGAGACTGGTGAGTGCTCCATTTCTTTGCTATATACAATTGGATGTTCGTGAGAGCCTCTTTGGATGACACCCCAGCGGATGGACTATGATCAAAACGTGAGTGCGACCCATATACCCATATACACATATATATATATATATATATATATATACATGACCCATGGTATAGTGTTGATTAACTTTCAACTCGGAGCAAGTTTCAGTGATGTATATAAAAGTACAGAAAAGCAGCTTTCGCATGGTCTCTAGCTCTGCCATTTGTGCCACTAATGAGTATAAGCGAACATTTATGGTGGCCACAATGGGTCACTAATGATGAATGGGCCTGTTATTTAAAATGTGCAGAAATGAGTATTTCCCACAAGTCTAGTAGAATTGCTCAGCTCAATGAATAGTATTCTGACTAGTATCAAGTAGGCGCCACAAGCTTAGCACATTGATTTTTTTCTCCAGCCATGGGGAAAAAACTTCCCAATACTGTAAATTTAAAAGTATAAGCAATGGGCTTGATTCTGATGTGGTTGGAGTTGCTTTAGCACTGTATGACAATGCAGCATTGTCATTATTATTATTATTATTATTATTATTATTGTTATTATTATTATCATTTATTTATATGGTGCCAATTGGGATCCGCAGCGCCCAATTACAGAGTAAACAAATAAGGACAAGTAGAGGGTATATAAACATCCCCATCTTATGATATAGATGCTTGGTCTCTTCCATCCCCCTAAACAGCAACCAACGGCTCAGTTTTCACAAAAGCAGGTACCCCCAAACGGCAGCAAACTGTCAATCACTGACACTCTGCTGTGCTGTCGTCCTGCTACCTTCATCGCAGGACTGATTCGGGCATGTGCAGAACATGTCCTGCACATGCGCAAAGTTCGGATAATTAGGAATTTGCACATGCCATAGCTGTTGCTACAGTAACTGAATAATCCGCAATTCCTTTATGCTTACACTAAAAATGTATCACTGTGTAATGATGTTAAGGAAGTATATAAAAACAGTACATTATTATTATTTTTATTTTTTTTAAGGCCAAGGTGCATAGTTCAATCACCCAGTGCAGTGCAAAAACATCCCCTCAAAAGCCAAAAGGAGACATTGAGGGGAAAAGTAAATCTCCAGATTCCCCCTCACTGAAACTAAGGAGGACCCCTGAATCCCTGATCTCTAGAGCCAAAAGACCCTATAGGAAGCAAAGGTCTTTGGGCTTCCTTACTTCCGCAAAACTGGTAGTCTCCCCTTTCTCCCCAGAGTTGGCCAAAGTTTTCCCCTAGGGACCGGATCCTTCGGCTCATCACAAAAGCAAAGAGCCTGAGGAAACTAAGATAAATTATGGCCCATAAAGGGTTTCATTCAAAACCCCTACGAAACCCCCACGAAAACATGACACAGTCACAAAAACACAAAATTGTGAGGCTAAACGTGCAAAAAAGTGCAAACTGCAAACGTGAAAAAAGTTAAATAGATAAATACATAGATATAGTATTGCATATATGTACAGTATATATGGCATACAGCATATATAATGCATACAGTGTATCACATTTTGGAACAATTAATTATTGGTTTTTTAAGCCACTTTTTTCCTTTGCAAGAAAAATGACAGATAATGCAGAATTTCTGCTATAATGAACAGTTGTGCAGACAAAGCTAATACATATCTTACCAGATGCAGTGGTTCATTTTTTCAAAGATAATTATCTGTTAAAATATGGGAAAATAGTGAATTGCACAGCTGATTCATAATGACAAACAGAGTAATGTGTTTACAGTATTATGACAAAATGCAGCAGCCACAGTTCCTAACTCGTAGGGGAGCTTATTATCCTTTCAGACCTAGATAACAAATGTCGTAATGATGAGCCAGTCTACTTTGTTTACAATGTTATTACAAAATGTGTCAATTGTACTAAGCATTTAAATTATCATTTATTACAAACAACCCAATATCTGTTACTTTATCACTATTGAGTCCATAGGAAATGCTTTTCCTGCATGGTAATAGACTTTACAATAGAGATGAGCGCCTGAAATTTTTCGGGTTTTGTGTTTTGGTTTTGGGTTCGGTTCCGCGGCCGTGTTTTGGGTTCGAACGCGTTTTGGCAAAACCTCACCGAATTTTTTTTGTCGGATTCGGGTGTGTTTTGGATTCGGGTGTTTTTTTCAAAAAACCCTAAAAAACAGCTTAAATCATAGAATTTGGGGGTCATTTTGATCCCATAGTATTATTAACCTCAATAACCATAATTTCCACTCATTTTCAGTGAATACCTCACACCTCACAATATTATTTTTAGTCCTAAAATTTGCACTGAGGTCGCTGTGTGAGTAAGATAAGCGACCCTAGTGGCCGACACAAACACCGGGCCCATCTAGGAGTGGCACTGCAGTGTCACGCAGGATGTCCCTTCCAAAAAACCCTCCCCAAACAGCACATGACGCAAAGAAAAAAAGAGGCGCAATGAGGTAGCTGTGTGAGTAAGATTAGCGACCCTAGTGGCCGACACAAACACCGGGCCCATCTAGGAGTGGCACTGCAGTGTCACGCAGGATGGCCCTTCCAAAAAACCCTCCCCAAACAGCACATGACGCAAAGAAAAAAAGAGGCGCAATGAGGTAGCTGTGTGAGTAAGATTAGCGACCCTAGTGGCCGACACAAACACCGGGCCCATCTAGGAGTGGCACTGCAGTGTCACGCAGGATGTCCCTTCCAAAAAACCCTCCCCAAACAGCACATGACGCAAAGAAAAAAAGAGGCGCAATGAGGTAGCTGACTGTGTGAGTAAGATTAGCGACCCTAGTGGCCGACACAAACACCGGGCCCATTTAGGAGTGGCACTGCAGTGTCACGCAGGATGTCCCTTCCAAAAAACCCTCCCCAATCAGCACATGATGCAAAGAAAAAGAAAAGAAAAAAGAGGCGCAAGATGGAATTGTCCTTGGGACCTCCCACCCACCCTTATGTTGTATAAACAAAACAGGACATGCACACTTTAACCAACCCATCATTTCAGTGACAGGGTCTGCCACACGACTGTGACTGATATGACGGGTTGGTTTGGACCCCCCCCAAAAAAGAAGCAATTAATCTCTCCTTGCACAAACTGGCTCTACAGAGGCAAGATGTCCACCTCATCATCACCCTCCGATATATCACCGTGTACATCCCCCTCCTCACAGATTATCAATTCGTCCCCACTGGAATCCACCATCTCAGCTCCCTGTGTACTTTGTGGAGGCAATTGCTGCTGGTCAATGTCTCCGCGGAGGAATTGATTATAATTCATTTTAATGAACATCATCTTCTCCACATTTTCTGGATGTAACCTCGTACGCCGATTGCTGACAAGGTGAGCGGCGGCACTAAACACTCTTTCGGAGTACACACTTGTGGGAGGGCAACTTAGGTAGAATAAAGCCAGTTTGTGCAAGGGCCTCCAAATTGCCTCTTTTTCCTGCCAGTATAAGTACGGACTGTGTGACGTGCCTACTTGGATGCGGTCACTCATATAATCCTCCACCATTCTATCAATGTTGAGAGAATCATATGCAGTGACAGTAGACGACATGTCCGTAATCGTTGTCAGGTCCTTCAGTCCGGACCAGATGTCAGCATCAGCAGTCGCTCCAGACTGCCCTGCATCACCGCCAGCGGGTGGGCTCGGAATTCTGAGCCTTTTCCTCGCACCCCCAGTTGCGGGAGAATGTGAAGGAGGAGATGTTGACAGGTCGCGTTCCGCTTGACTTGACAATTTTGTCACCAGCAGGTCTTTCAACCCCAGCAGACTTGTGTCTGCCGGAAAGAGAGATCCAAGGTAGGCTTTAAATCTAGGATCGAGCACGGTGGCCAAAATGTAGTGCTCTGATTTCAACAGATTGACCACCCGTGAATCCTTGTTAAGCGAATTAAGGGCTCCATCCACAAGTCCCACATGCCTAGCGGAATCGCTCCGTGTTAGCTCCTCCTTCAATGTCTCCAGCTTCTTCTGCAAAAGCCTGATGAGGGGAATGACCTGACTCAGGCTGGCAGTGTCTGAACTGACTTCACGTGTGGCAAGTTCAAAGGGCATCAGAACCTTGCACAACGTTGAAATCATTCTCCACTGCGCTTGAGACAGGTGCATTCCACCTACTATATCGTGCTCAATTGTATAGGCTTGAATGGCCTTTTGCTGCTCCTCCAACCTCTGAAGCATATAGAGGGTTGAATTCCACCTCGTTACCACTTCTTGCTTCAGATGATGGCAGGGCAGGTTCAGTAGTTTTTGGTGGTGCTCCAGTCTTCTGTACATGGTGCCTGTACGCCGAAAGTGTCCCGCAATTCTTCTGGCCACCGACAGCATCTCTTGCACGCCCCTGTCGTTTTTTAAAAAATTCTGCACCACCAAATTCAAGGTATGTGCAAAACATGGGACGTGCTGGAATTTGCCCATATTTAATGCACACACAATATTGCTGGCGTTGTCCGATGCCACAAATCCACAGGAGAGTCCAATTGGGGTAAGCCATTCCGCGATGATCTTCCTCAGTTGCCGTAAGAGGTTTTCAGCTGTGTGCGTATTCTGGAAAGCGGTGATACAAAGCGTAGCCTGCCTAGGAAAGAGTTGGCATTTGCGAGATGCTGCTACTGGTGCCGCCGCTGCTGTTCTTGCGGCGGGAGTCCATACATCTACCCAGTGGGCTGTCACAGTCATATAGTCCTGACCCTGCCCTGCTCCACTTGTCCACATGTCCGTGGTTAAGTGGACATTGGGTACAACTGCATTTTTTAGGACACTGGTGAGTCTTTTTCTGACGTCCGTGTACATTCTCGGTATCGCCTGCCTACAGAAGTGGAACCTAGATGGTATTTGGTAACGGGGGCACACTGCCTCAATAAATTGTCTAGTTCCCTGTGAACTAACGGCGGATACCGGACGCACGTCTAACACCAACATAGTTGTCAAGGCCTCAGTTATCCGCTTTGCAGCAGGATGACTGCTGTGATATTTCATCTTCCTCGCAAAGGACTGTTGGACAGTCAATTGCTTACTGGAAGTAGTACAAGTGGGCTTACGACTTCCCCTCTGGGATGACCATCGACTCCCAGCAGCAACAACAGCAGCGCCAGCAGCAGTAGGCGTTACACGCAAGGATGCATTGGAGGAATCCCAGGCAGGAGAGGACTCGTCAGAATTGCCAGTGACATGGCCTGCAGGACTATTGGCATTCCTGGGGAAGGAGGAAATTGACACTGAGGGAGTTGGTGGGGTGGTTTGCGTGAGCTTGGTTACAAGAGGAAGGGATTTACTGGTCAGTGGACTGCTTCCGCTGTCGCCCAAAGTTTTTGAACTTGTCACTGACTTATTATGAATGCGCTGCAGGTGACGTATAAGGGAGGATGTTCCGAGGTGGTTAACGTCCTTACCCCTACTTATTACAGCTTGACAAAGGCAACACACGGCTTGACACCTGTTGTCCGCTTTTCTGTTGAAATACCTCCACACTGAAGAGCTGATTTTTTTGGTATTTTCACCAGGCATGTCAACGGCCATATTCCTCCCACGGACAACAGGTGTCTCCCCGGGTGCCTGACTTAAACAAACCACCTCACCATCAGAATCCTCCTGGTCAATTTCCTCCCCAGCGCCAGCAACACCCATATCCTCCTCATCCTGGTGTACTTCAACATCTTCATCTTCAATCTGACTATCAGGAACTGGACTGCGGGTGCTCCTTCCAGCACTTGCAGGGGGCGTGCAAATGGTGGAAGGCGCATGCTCTTCACGTCCAGTGTTGGGAAGGTCAGGCATCGCAACCGACACAATTGGACTCTCCTTGTGGATTTGGGATTTCGAAGAACGCACAGTTCTTTGCGGTGCTTTTGCCAGCTTGAGTCTTTTCAGTTTTCTAGCGAGAGGCTGAGTGCTTCCATCCTCATGTGAAGCTGAACCACTAGCCATGAACATAGGCCAGGGCCTCAGCCGTTCCTTGCCACTCCGTGTGGTAAATGGCATATTGGCAAGTTTACGCTTCTCCTCCGACAATTTTATTTTAGGTTTTGGAGTCCTTTTTTTACTGATATTTGGTGTTTTGGATTTGACATGCTCTGTACTATGACATTGGGCATCGGCCTTGGCAGACGACGTTGCTGGCATTTCATCGTCTCGGCCATGACTAGTGGCAGCAGCTTCAGCACGAGGTGGAAGTGGATCTTGATCTTTCCCTAATTTTGGAACCTCAACATTTTTGTTCTCCATATTTTAATAGGCACAACTAAAAGGCACCTCAGGTAAACAATGGAGATGGATACTAGTATACAATTATGGACTGCCTGCCGAGTGCAGACACAGAGGTAGCCACAGCCGTGAACTACCGTACTGTACTGTGTCTGCTGCTAATATAGACTGGTTGATAAAGAGATGTCTATGTAACTATGTATGTATAAAGAAGAAAGAAAAAAAAACCACGGTTAGGTGGTATACAATTATGGACGGACTGCCTGCCGAGTGCAGACACAGAGGTAGCCACAGCCGTGAACTACCGTACTGTACTGTGTCTGCTGCTAATAATATAGACTGGTTGATAAAGAGATGTCGTAGTAGTATGTATGTATAAAGAAGAAAGAAAAAAAAACCACGGTTAGGTGGTATACAATTATGGACGGACTGCCTGCCGAGTGCAGACACAGAGGTAGCCACAGCCGTGAACTACCGTACTGTACTGTGTCTGCTGCTAATATAGACTGGTTGATAAAGAGATGTCTATGTAACTATGTATGTATAAAGAAGAAAGAAAAAAAAAACACGGTTAGGTGGTATACAATTATGGACGGACTGCCTGCCAAGTGCAGACACAGAGGTAGCCACAGCCGTGAACTACCGTACTGTACTGTGTCTGCTGCTAATATAGACTGGTTGATAAAGAGATGTCTATGTAACTATGTATGTATAAAGAAGAAAGAAAAAAAAACCACGGTTAGGTGGTATACAATTATGGACGGACTGCCTGCCGAGTGCAGACACAGAGGTAGCCACAGCCGTGAACTACCGTACTGTACTGTGTCTGCTGCTAATATAGACTGGTTGATAAAGAGATGTCTATGTAACTATGTATGTATAAAGAAGAAAGAAAAAAAAACCATGGTTAGGTGGTATACAATTATGGACGGACTGCCTGCCGAGTGCAGACACAGAGGTAGCCACAGCCGTGAACTACCGTACTGTACTGTGTCTGCTGCTAATATAGACTGGTTGATAAAGAGATGTCGTAGTAACTATGTATGTATAAAGAAGAAAGAAAAAAAAACCACGGTTAGGTGGTATACAATTATGGACGGACTGCCTGCCGAGTGCAGACACAGAGGTAGCCACAGCCGTGAACTACCGTACTGTACTGTGTCTGCTGCTAATATAGACTGGTTGATAAAGAGATGTCTATGTAACTATGTATGTATAAAGAAGAAAGAAAAAAAAAACCACGGTTAGGTGGTATACAATTATGGACGGACTGCCTGCCGAGTGCAGACACAGAGGTAGCCACAGCCGTGAACTACCGTACTGTACTGTGTCTGCTGCTAATATAGACTGGTTGATAAAGAGATGTCTATGTAACTATGTATGTATAAAGAAGAAAGAAAAAAAAACCACGGTTAGGTGGTATACAATTATGGACGGACTGCCTGCCGAGTGCAGACACAGAGGTAGCCACAGCCGTGAACTACCATACTGTACTGTGTCTGCTGCTAATAATATAGACTGGTTGATAAAGAGATGTCGTAGTAGTATGTATGTATAAAGAAGAAAAAAAAACCACGGTTAGGTGGTATACAATTATGGACGGACTGCCTGCCGAGTGCAGACACAGAGGTAGCCACAGCCGTGAACTACCGTACTGTGTCTGCTGCGACTGGATGATAAATGATATAAAAAATATATATATATCACTACTGCAGCCGGACAGGTATATATTATATATTATATAATGACGGACCTGCTGGACACTGTCTGTCAGCAGAATGAGTTTTATTTTTATAGAATAAAAAAAAAAACAACACACAAGTGAAGTCACACGACGAGTGTTTAACTTTTTCAGGCAATCACAATATAAGTATACTACTAACTATACTGGTGGTCAGTGTGGTCAGGTCACTGGTCAGTCACACTGGCAGTGGCACTCCTGCAGCAAAAGTGTGCACTGTTTAATTTTAATATAATATTATGTACTCCTGGCTCCTGCTATAACCTATAACTGGCACTGCAGTGCTCCCCAGTCTCCCCCACAATTATAAGCTGTGTGAGCTGAGCAGTCAGACAGATATATAATATATATAGATGATGCAGCACACTGGGCTGAGCCTGAGCAGTGCACACAGATATGGTATGTGACTGAGTCACTGTGTGTATCGCTTTTTTCAGGCAGAGAACGGATATATTAAATAAACTGCACTGTCTGGTGGTCACTCACTATATAATATTATGTACTCCTGGCTCCTGCTATAACCTATAACTGGCACTGCAGTGCTCCCCAGTCTCCCCCACAATTATAAGCTGTGTGAGCTGAGCAGTCAGACAGATATATAATATATATAGATGATGCAGCACACTGGGCTGAGCCTGAGCAGTGCACACAGATATGGTATGTGACTGAGTCACTGTGTGTATCGCTTTTTTCAGGCAGAGAACGGATATATTAAATAAACTGCACTGTCTGGTGGTCACTCACTAGTAAACTCTCTGCACTCTCTACACTTCTACAGTACTCCTCCTAGTCCTAAGCTCCAGTAAATCTCTCTCTCTTATAATCTAAATGGAGAGGACGCCAGCCACGTCCTCTCCCTATCAATCTCAATGCACGTGTGAAAATGGCGGCGACGCGCGGCTCCTTATATAGAATCCGAGTCTCGCGATAGAATCCGAGCCTCGCGAGAATCCGACAGCGTCATGATGACGTTCGGGCGCGCTCGGGTTAACCGAGCAAGGCGGGAAGATCCGAGTCGCTCGGACCCGTGAAAAAAAACATGAAGTTCGGGCGGGTTCGGATTCAGAGAAACCGAACCCGCTCATCTCTACTTTACAAATGAGAAATGTGAACAAATATAGAGTAGTCTTAATGCTAATGAATGAAGTACTATGAGCTAGTGGTGTCAATATGCAATGAGCCAATCAGAAGCAGACAACTATTGATTCAATAGTCATAATCATTGCATATCATTGCTTATCCCCTACAGCACCTGGATGAGATATGCCTCCTAGAAGGCAAATCTTTATCTGCATTCTCCTCTAATTGAGTCATATTTACCTAATCCCTTAATACAGATGTGTCTTCATTCACCCAGTATCTTTATGCCACTTGGCACAATTTAGAGGATCCACAGTTAGCTACAGTATGTGTACTTCTTCCTAAATACTGCATCTTATTCTGATTGTACCGTAGCTGCATGCAGTTGCTCACAGTGTACCAGAAACACTAGATTAGTACTTTTGTTGCAAAGGAATTGGTGTAAAAAGTGTATACAGTCTCAGATTAAGCATAATGATAGGTAGTGGGAGGTATAGCATAGACGCTTGTATTGTAATTTCCTTTTTTACCTACATTTATGACTTACTCGCACATAGAAGTACAAGTAACACCAGCTCCAACAATAAGTGTACCAATGTACTTTTGATGCATTAATGATTAAAAGAAAAGATTTTTAAAGAAAAATATGCGTGGCACAGCTAAGCCACAAAGTCTGTGGCACACCAAACAGGACTATTTGGTGTGATTTGAGCAAAAGTGTGGACACTATACAGTATATGCTTTATAGACTTGCCTTCCCCTTTATACCTCTCTGGGCAAATGGAGATGGAATTCAACAGTACTCAAAGGTAAACAATATCAAAGTCTACATACGAATGTGTATGTGTATGCCTTTTTAGCAAGTAAATGTGTATATTATGCAGAGCATAAAAATAAAATAGATGTCTGTCCAGCTCTAAATAAGGCCCTTATGTTTATACTAAATCATTTTACAGCCATATGGGGCAGAGCGAGGTAGGGTAGGATTAGAGTGAAGAAACTGCTGTAACATGGACAGGGACAGATTAAACATGTGGTGGAAACATTCTCTTTTATTATAAGGTTTATCTCGAATGATATATAAACTCTTTACTATACAATAACAATATAAATTGTAATTATGATTAAAAAAATAGTATATAATGTAAACATAATATAATTTAGCATGAAACATACTGTAATTATCAGAGTAATATTTAGTTTGAAATTACAGTAGGTTTTAATCATTGCAGATATTAACAGATTTTTGGAAAAAAACACATTTAACTGTATAATATGCAAAATGCTTTCCATATGGTTGAGATGAATAATATTTATGCTAATATGTTTTTCACTTACCGTATATACTCGAGTATAAGTCGACCCGAATATAAGCCGAGGCACCTAATTCTACCACAAAAACCTGGGAAAACTTATTGACTCGAGTATAAGCCTAGGGTGGGAAATGCAGCTCTAGCCGTACACAGCCCTCAGTGCCAGATATGCCCTCATAGTGCCAGATATGCCCCCACAGTGCTGCCAGATATGCCCCCACAGTGCTGCCAGTTATGCCCCCACAGTGCTGCCAGATATGCCCCCACAGTGCTGCCAGATATGCCCCCACAGTGCTGCCAGATATGCCCCCACAGTGCTGCCAGTTATGCCCCCACAGTGCTGCCAGATATGCCCCCACAGTGCTGCCAGATATGCCCCCACAGTGCTGCCAGATATGCCCCCACAGTGCTGCCAGATATGCCCCCACAGTGCTGCCAGATATGCCCCCACAGTGCTGCCAGATATGCCCCCACAGTGCTGCCAGATATGCCCCCACAGTGCTGCCAGTTATGCCCCCACAGTGCTGCCAGATATGCCCCCACAGTGCTGCCAGATATGCCCCCACAGTGCTGCCAGTTATGCCCCCACAGTGCTGCCAGTTATGCCCCCACAGTGCTGCCAGATATGCCCCCACAGTGCTGCCAGATATGCCCCCACAGTGCTGCCAGATATGCCCCCACAGTGCTGCCAGATATGCCCCCACAGTGCTGCCAGATACGTTCCCTCCCCAAGTGCCAGGTATGCCCCACAGTGCTGTTACTTACCCCTCCGTCGATCCCGCGCTGTCTTCTGGAGGGACACGAAGCACACAGCGTGCGCGGCTCTCCTGTGTCCCTCCTGCATCTTCGGCGGCGGGTCTATTATAGGAAGTGCCGGTTCGTGATCAGAGGTCACGAACGGGTATTTCCTGTAATAGAACCGCCGCTGCTGCCGCCGGAGATGCAGGAGGGACACAGGAGCGCCGCGCGCTGTGCGCTCCATGTCCCTCCTTCACACTGCTCTGCCTCTGCCTGCACTGACTCGAGTATAAGCCGAGGTGGCTTTTTCAGCACAAAAAAAAGTGCTGAAAAAGTCGGCTTATACTCGAGTATATACGGTATTTAATAATGTTTGCATATTTACATTCATCATTTGAGTGTAATTAAAAACAAATTTCTTAGAATATTTCACATTTCAAAATGGGACCGTAAAAGGGAATTTATTGTGTGTCACTGCTGTGACTAGCTACAAAATACAGGGGAGATCTAAACCAGGGCTTCCCAACCACAGTCCTTAAGGCACACTAATAGTCCAGGATTTAAGGATAGCCATACTTCACAACAGGTCAATTAATTAGTAGCTCAGTTATTTTGATTTAAGCATCTGTGCTCAAGCATCAATATCACAAAAACAGTGACTGTTAGTGGGGATATTTACTAAAGGTCGATTTTGATCGATTTATATCTTAATCGTTGTTGGGCTTCCAGGGCTAAAACACACATTTACTAATAGATTATTTTTTTATATTACTTTTTAAAATGTTAAGAAATGTGTCTTTTAGCCCTGGAAACCAAACATTGATTAACATCGATTTTAATTGATCTGAAATCAAAATTGACCTTTAGTAAATATACCCTCTAGTGTGTGACGAGGACCAAGGTTGGGAAACAGTGATCTAAACACTAGCAAGAGAATAATCACAATAAGATTATTTTGTAAAATGAGGTTCTAAATGCTCTTTTGATTACATGGTAAATTCCTATCTACAGTACTGTGGGCCTAATTCAAGGTTGATTGCAAAAGCAAAATTTTCCTCTAATGGGCATAACCATGCGCATTGCAGGTGGGGCAGATATAACACGTGCAGAGAGAGTTAGATATGGGTGCAGTGTGTTCAAATTAAAATCGAAATTGCAATGTAAAAAAAAAGCAGCCAGTATTTACCCTGCACATTAACAATATGACCCACCCAAATCTAAATTTCTATACACATGTTATATCTGCCCCTCCCCTGCAGTGCACATGGTTTTGCCCATTAGAGGAATATTTTGCTTTTGCAATCAACCTTGAACCCTGTGTCAAGGTAACCACAATCAATTGGGTATTTATTCTTATACTCTATATAAAATAGAAGAGCACTTCCCAACCAAGGGCCTCAAGGCACAATAACAGGTTTTAAACAGAGACATTCTTGAGCACAGGTCACCTCAATTATATTGATTAAACCATCTGTGCTTAAGTATGAATATCACTAAAACCTGTACTGTTAGTGTCCCTTGAGGACCAAGGTTGAGAAACACTGAACTAGAGGAATTAATTGTTTGGAGCAGATTCAATTGCCCATAGGACCCTATTAATAAATAGGGGTGTAATACGGCTGACCGGCGGTCAGGAGACCGCCAGTCAGCTTACCGACGCCGGGATCCCGGCGGGGAGGGGCAATTGCAGCAAGCCCCTTGTGGGCTCGCTGCGCTCGCCACGCTGCGGGCCCGGTGGCGACCTGCGGTCGCCACGGGTTCTATTCCCACTCTATGGATGTCGTGGACACCCACGAGTGGGAATAGTCCCTGTTGGTTGGTGTGAGGATACGGATTCTCAGATCACTCAGGTAAACAGTTTAGTAAAGTGGCAACTGACCTTTATTGTACATATACATACACAGTACACAATAACATTAACAATTGCAAGCCAGGATGGTATCTTACTTACTAAGTCCCCACAGTAGTTTAGGATTGCAGTCTCCTGATGTCACATGCCAGCAGTAGTTCTGTGTCCATAATGCATCCAGACACAATCCTTACTCAGCACACTGGAAGCGCTATTTTACCAGTAGCTTTCAGAAGCAATCCACCTCATTCCTCTTAGGTCAAAAACTCCACTCTCTCTATTCCAATAGCCCCTGTTTGTTATCCTCAAACCTTTGTCTGTCCTACCATAAAGCGACACCTCCTGGCTCTGTATTGGGTGGGTTACATTAAAGGGGCTGACTACAAAACACTTGCAGATAGACCTACTTTCACATGTCCAGGCATGTCCTCTAGGCCACAATAGATGTTAACTAAATTAACCTTACTTAATTAATCTGATTGTGTAGCCTGCAATCCATTGTGTGGGAAAGAATGAGGGGGGTGTATGGACTGACATCTGAGACTGGCTGTATCTCCAACAGCAAACAAACAGGTTATCAGAGAAGTCACATGGGGAACATTATTTTACAAACTATAACACAATAACCAATACATTCATAGATATACATCTTCATATGCATTCTGTACAAAACATCAGGCTAGAGATATTATTCCTTGATAAACACAAACACATATAACAGAGGGATAATGTTTCACAATAATATGTGATGTCCATTTATACAGTTCTATTGGGAATCCAGGCAGCATGCTGTATAGGTGATAACACAGTTCTGTCCTGTCTCTTTACACTAATGCACTGAATCCAGAAACAGGCTGGCAAAAAGTACTCCTCATGAGCCAGCTGGGGCTGCGTCCGTTACAGTTGGCATGCCGACCATCGGGATAGTGAGCGGTCGGGATGGTGGAGGAGGTCATGTGACTGTCGGTCTCCCGACCGCCAGTCACATGAATACCACCCATAAATAGGGTATATCAGCATTGCAGAGCCAAATGCATAGTTGTGGCAGATTGTGATTAGAATCTCATCTATAATGTTTTTCTGAATTCTTGTTCCACATATAGGACAGGATGTCATCTGATTTTAGAAACTACTGTATAGAACAAGGTAAATGTTCATATGTTGTTGCTCACAGATCAGCTTACCAGAGAACAGGCTACAGATAAGGAGTAGGAAGCAGTAACTAAGGTGAAGGAGTAGGTGGTAGAGTCTGCTCTGACTCCTGAGAAGGAGGCAGGAGGTGGTATAGCTGGAGACTCTAAGGGCAGAATTACTGTGAGTTAATTGATCCCTTGGGGCTATTCAGGAGTTATCGGGGATAACCTCCAATAACTAGCAAGTTAACGGTTGCCGCAATCCTGTTATCACACAAATCCATGAACTTTTCACAGATTCTTTGAGTTAATGCTTGCTAACCAGTGTTCATTCCCATTAACACGCAACTTTAACATGTGTTATCATAGCTATCAGATGAAAAAGAGAGTACAATTGAATAGCCCTGGGCATTAAACTTGAAGCTACCTCTCTTTTTCACCCACGGTAATTTAGTGTGGGTAGTAGAATTCCAGCCAAGGCTTCTTACTTAGGGTGCCAGCGTTCAGGGGTCACATGCAACAATAAATGACTGACATAAATACAGTATGTCACTCATTTAGTTTCTTTATTTTCACTTACTGAGAAACCACTCAAATGGAGGTACAACCTGCTGCCGACTACCGTTCCTCCATGTTGGTGATGGCATCATTACTGTCATATAATATCACTTAAGAAAAGAAGTGGGATATCAAACTTAGTTCTGGAACCATTGGAAGAGTCTGTGCTAATTCCTGCGGAGCAGAAGGTAAAGAAGACAATTTAAGTGTACTGGAAATACTGGATGTGGAGAATAAAGAGAAGGACCTCACTATGGTAACAGTGGTGGCTCCTACCTCTTGTCCTGAGTGGGTCTGCTGCTGCCAACAGCCTGTCTAAGCAGCACTATGAGTGAAGTGTACGTAGAAAAAAATATAGACTAGCACATGCACACAATCCCTTGACTTCTAGGGACTGCATTGTCTGCAGTCCTAAGAAAGTAGAAACACATTATGGCTAGAGAAAGGCAGGGGAGTGGCTTACAATTTGAATGACTATCTAGTGATCAAAATCTAGACTTCCTTTCTAGCATGCCATTGGCAGATAGTTCTTCCAGTAGGAAGCCACTGTAGTCACTGGAGGCTCATTGGTGGTGGCAGATCTTTATTGGAGGGGCTGCAGCCCCGCAGTCCCTATGCAAAATCTGCCATGGGAACTATTCTATAATTCTTGAAACAGATATTATAATTGATACATGTATGCATGGGACTGTATTCCACACATGACAAGAAAAACAACACAATCCATATGCATGTATCTGTGCAACAAACGAGATTATCTAATGTTACCACTATTACTGCAGTATGATTTCTAGATGTAGAAATGATTGAGCCAGGTGTTGCACTTGCTTCGTCATCAAAAGTCACACACAAACTGTTTAGTGAACCACTTTAAATGCTTTGTTGCTGGATACTTTCTGTTACTTTATTTTCCTTTTATTTTCATGAACGTCTATAGGTCATAGTTTAGTTTAGTTAGATTATGTCATCAAATTAAGTTATTTTGAGATTAGTGGTCTTGATTCTGAGCTGAAAATAAAGCAAGAGAGCGCAACTAATTGTGCGCTGCAATGGGTGCAAATACATACATTTATTAGTCTGATTGGTAAATACCGTCTGCTTTTGAATATAGCATACGCATACTGGTCAGCTTTCTTTTTAAACTGTAATTTAGATTTCAGTTTGGACACGCCCCCCCCTCTTCCCCAAATCTAGATGTCTATGTACAATTTAAATCTCCCTCCCATACTCCATGCAGTGACAAATGGCAGTGCCGTAACTAGGCATTTTAGCGCTGTGTGCAAGAAACGATAGTGGTGCCCCCCCCCCCCCCCAATGCAAGATAGGGGCAGCGCGCGCCGTAGGCGCGCAAAATGCAAAATTTTTATAGGGGCGTGGCTTAATGGGGAATGGGCGTGGCCACAAAATAATAGTAATTCATACTACGGTGCACAGTAGTCTACATTATTCAAATTACGCTGCACAGTAGCGCCCCTTTTATACATTACAATAGACAGCGTCCCCCTTTTTACACATTACAGCAGCCAGTCCCCCTTTTTACACATTGCGGCAGCTAGTCCCCCTTTTTACACATTGCGGCAGCCAGTCCCCCTTTTTACACATTGCGGCATCCAGGCCCCCTTTTTACACATTACGGCAGCCAGTCCCCCTTTTTACACATTGCGGCAGCCAGTCCCCATTTTTACACATTGCGGCATCCAGGACCCCTTTTTACACATTGCGGCAGACGGGACCCCATTTTACACATTGCGGAAGCCGGGACCCCATTTTACACATTGCGGCAGCCGGGACCCCTTTTTACACATTGCGGCAGACGAGACCCCATTTTACACATTGCGGCAGACGAGACCCCATTTTACACATTGCGGCAGACGGTGTCCGAGAGAGAGAGAGAGAGAGAGAGAGAGAGGGGGGGGATATACTTACCTTCTCCCCGCTGACAGGCTCCTCGTGCAGCTCCCTCTCGGTGCAGGCTGTGTGAGGTGAGAAGGAGGAGGAGGGAGGGGGAGCAGCAGCAGCGCTATTTGATTGGTAGTAAGCGCCGCTGCAGCATCCCCCTCTCCTCCGGTATTGGTTGCCTGGCGCTGCTGTGGATGCTGGGGAACCGCATCCCAGCATCCTTAGCAGCGCCGGGCAGCCAATACAGGAGGAGAGGGGGATGCTGCAGCGGCGCTTACTACCAATCAAATAGCGCTGCTGCGGCTCACTGCTCCCCCTCCCTCCTCCTCCTTCTCTCCGCTGCCCGGCGCTGGTCCTCTTCTCCCTACACAGCGAGGCGCACGGCGCAGACTTCGGCGGCATGTAATGAGTCAATTTGACTCATTACATGCCGCTGGCCGTTGCGCCCTCAGGGCAACTGCGCTTTGTGCCAAGCCCCCTTGGCACACACGTAGTTACGGCCCTGACAAATGGTTTGTCAATGTGCACAGTTACTTTCTCTTTTTTGCTTTATCCTCTTCTCAGGATCAGGCCCTATGTTGTTATGTCAGAAACAGAAGTTTATTAAGAGACTTCCCATCCACTGAATGTCTAATTATTGTAATCCACCTCTTCAGACCAAGGTAACTTATGTGTATTAACTGGATAATTGTGTCCCTCCACCGCAGTATACAATATTTGTAAATGTCACGTGGCTTACTGAGGAAAACACCTTATCATAGTAAATGTATCCAATAATTACCCTGAGTGATGTATAATAAAGAACAACAAGAAAAACATATGTTGTGCACCAAATCACCAGTTAAACTTCAGGAACAGCCGGCTTAATACTGGAGAATTTATTCACTTGAAGTCTCACAGTTTTGCTTCTACGTGAAATATTAGTAAACTGTAACACAAGAACTTGGCATTTACACATATGACTTCGAATAGAACACCCCAAATGTATGGATATTTCGGGACCCCCCCCCCCTCAGGAGAGTTCAACACTATCCATCCCACTCGGTACCCACTCAGATGTTGTCATACAATAAGTATGACAATATCAAAGTATACACTGTTATAGCAACAATTATAGAGCCTCAACTAATAAGTCCTTTGACAGACTCTCTATCTCTCTATATGTATATCTGCATATATGTATTAATATGAAGGTTAAAGTTCCAAACTTATTATATGCCAATGTACAGTATGTCATTCCTGCGGTTGACCGTAGTTAACAGAGAAATTATAGTCCGGTGGCTTCCATAACTGAAGATTTCTCCAACTAACTGTTAGAGTACAGCATCACAGACTTTCCTTGACTGTATCCTGTCTATTTGCTGTATAATTCTATGCATAGGATTTGTATATGCAGTGGTGCTAGGCTGACTCTCCTCAATCCAGAAGCCTTGCAATAATGTGAGTCACTCGCTGGACAGTTATATATAATCATATGAAGAATAACTGATGACACTCTATGTGGGTCCAATAGAGTGTGATGTTGGGCATGGAATTACAGTTATGGAGCAGAGTCCTCATACTCTAAATACATGTATGGCCCTAACCAATCCACGAACCAATGTTGACAGTCACTACTGTATTCTGCTCTAGCTCTGCTTATCTACCAAGAGCAGAATCAATAAATTAATACTAGTTTGTAGCTGTGTGCTGTTATGATTTCCTGGTGTGACTAGAGACTGGTAATGTGAAGTTGCTCACCCTCCAGCAGCTGTATACCACTCGATGCTGCATAAGTCACGCCCCTTCTCAGCTTGTTCTCCCTGGCCATTGGAAGACAGTGAGAGTCAACTCTTTGCAGCTCTACCCATCAGTCCTTCTCCGCTGAGAGTTACGCCTCGGCTGAGGCACCTGTCGCTCAGCGCCGCACTATCCGGCTCTTTGCCTCTGCTGACACAGGCTGGCACTGCTGGTTGGCAGAAACCCCGGGCTTTCTCTCCATCCAGCCACCTCCACACTTGCTCAAGGGAAGTGCCAGGATGCCGTTACTAGCAGCACGCATGCTGTCTGGAGCCAAGCCGCCTATCCATAGCCTTGAGACTTCCATCAAGTGAGTGCTCAAGGAGGAATGCCTGACTGAGGGGGTCATTCTAACCCATTCACATGCTGTTGTTTTTCGCAGCCGTGCGAACAGGTTGGTTCTGCGCATGCGCGGCGGATGCAATGCGCAGGCGCATTGTTGCCCAGCGACTGCCGTCGCTGGGCAACGACAAGAACGAAGAAAGCGATCGATTCCGCAATCACAAGAAGATTGATCGTTTTCTGGGAGTGGTAAGTCCAATGCAGGTGTTTCCAGGCATTTGCTGGGCGGGTGTCTGACGTCAATTCCGGGACCGGACAGGCTGAAGACATCTCAGCGGGTAAGTAACTTGAAAACTACTTAGAAACTGCACAAAATGTTTTTGCATAGCACGGCTGCACAAGCGTTTACAGCCTTGCTATGCAAAAACCCTCCCCCAAAGGCGGCGTCTAGTTGATCGCACGGGCAGCAAAAAGTTGCTATGTGCGATCAACTCAGAATGACCCCCTGAGAGCGGCGCTGCTAACTATAGATGGCTCATACCTAATTGACTATACTAGCCCTTTAAACTGGGAAGCTCATGAATTACACAGGTTCTGTGGCTAATTAAAACCAGGTGACATGCAGGCTTGAAGTCAGCCAGCCACAGAACCTGTGTAATTCATGAGTGTCAACCTCCCAACTTTAGCTTGGAGGTATTCGGTACTATTGTGTGTCCTCTGTCGTGAGGGGCATGGCCTGGAATGAGTGGACATGGCTTTGCCAAACTGACCATTTTCCAGCCTTTTGGGCAGCTGGGCAACCCCCTGCTTCCCTCCTAGCACAGAATACATGCTGTGCGCATGTGCACAGCTTGTATTCAGTGCTCACCGGATGCTTAGCAGAGCAGAGCAGCGGGTAATGATATGCTCCCCTAAATGGCCCCCAACCTGCGGGACACTGCTGCCCACAGGAGGGATAGCAGGACAGTGTCTGAATAGCGGGACTGTCCCGCTGGAATTAGGACAGTTGGGAGGTATGATGGCTACTGAGTTGCTGTCTCAACACAATGACTCAAATCTAGAGATGTGCACTTGAAATTTTTCGGGTTTTGTGTTTTGGTTTTGGGTTCGGTTCCGCGGCCGAGTTTTGGGTTCGACCGCGTTTTGGCAAAACCTCACCGAATTTTTTTTGTCGGATTCGGGTGTGTTTTGGATTCAGGTGTTTTTTTTAAAAAACACTAAAAAACAGCTTAAATCATAGAATTTGGGGGTCATTTTGATCCCAAAGTATTATTAACCTCAAAAACCATAATTTCCACTCATTTTCAGTCTATTCTGAATACCTCACACCTCACAATATTATTTTTTGTCCTAAAATTTGCACCTAGGTCGCTGGATGACTAAGCTAAGCGACCCTAGTGGCCGACACAAACACCGTGCCCATCTAGGAGTGGCACTGCAGTGTCACGCAGGATGGCCCTTCCAAAAAACACTCCCCAAACAGCACATGACGCAAAGAAAAAAAGAGGCGCAATGAGGTAGCTGTGTGAGTAAGATAAGCGACCCTAGTGGCCGACACAAACACCGTGCCCATCTAGGAGTGGCACTGCAGTGTCACGCAGGATGGCCCTTCCAAAAAACCCTCCCCAAACAGCACATGACGCAAAGAAAAAAAGAGGCGCAATGAGGTAGCTGTGTGAGTAAGATAAGCGACCCTAGTGGCCGACACAAACACCGGGCCCATCTAGGAGTGGCACTGCAGTGTCACGCAGGATGGCCCTTCCAAAAAACCCTCCCCAAACAGCACATGACGCAAAGAAAAAAAGAGGCGCAATGAGGTAGCTGTGTGAGTAAGATAAGCGACCCTAGTGGCCGACACAAACACCGTGCCCATCTAGGAGTGGCACTGCAGTGTCACGCAGGATGGCCCTTCCAAAAAACCCTCCCCAAACAGCACATGACGCAAAGAAAAAAAGAGGCGCAATGAGGTAGCTGTGTGACTAAGATAAGCGACCCTAGTGGCCGACACAAACACCGGGCCCATCTAGGAGTGGCACTGCAGTATCACGCAGGATGGCCCTTCCAAAAAACCCTCCCCAAACAGCACATGACGCAAAGAAAAAAAGAGGCGCAATGAGGTAGCTGTGTGAGTAAGATAAGCGACCCTAGTGGCCGACACAAACACCGGGCCCATCTAGGAGTGGCACTGCAGTGTCACGCAGGATGGCCCTTCCAAAAAACCCTCCCCAAACAGCACATGACGCAAAGAAAAAAAGAGGCGCAATGAGGTAGCTGTGTGAGTAAGATAAGCGACCCTAGTGGCCGACACAAACACCGTGCCCATCTACGAGTGGCACTGCAGTGTCACGCAGGATGGCCCTTCCAAAAAACCCTCCCCAAACAGCACATGACGCAAAGAAAAAAAGAGGCGCAATGAGGTAGCTGTGTGAGTAAGATAAGCGACCCTAGTGGCCGACACAAACACCGTGCCCATCTAGGAGTGGCACTGCAGTGTCACGCAGGATGGCCCTTCCAAAAAACCCTCCCCAAACAGCACATGACGCAAAGAAAAAAAGAGGCGCAATGAGGTAGCTGTGTGAGTAAGATAAGCGACCCTAGTGGCCGACACAAACACCGGGCCCATCTAGGAGTGGCACTGCAGTGTCACGCAGGATGGCCCTTCCAAAAAACCCTCCCCAAACAGCACATGACGCAAAGAAAAAAAGAGGCGCAATGAGGTAGCTGTGTAAGATAAGAAACCCTAGTGGCCGACACAAACACCGTGCCCATCTAGGAGTGGCACTGCAGTGTCACACAGGATGGCCCTTCCAAAAAACATTCCACAAACAGCACATGACGCAAAGAAAAATTAAAGAAAAAAGAGGTGCAAGATGGAATTGTCCTTGGGCCCTCCCACCCACCCTTATGTTGGATAAACACGACATGCACACTTTAACCAACCCATCATTTCAGTGACAGGGTCTGCCACACGACTGTGACTGAAATGACGGGTTGGTTTGGACCCCCACCAAAAAAGAAGCAATTAATCTCTCCTTGCACAAACTGGCTCTACAGAGGCAAGATGTCCACCTCATCATCATCCTCCGATATATCACCGTGTACATCCCCCTCCTCACAGATTATCAATTCGTCCCCACTGGAATCCACCATCTCAGCTCCCTGTGTACTTTGTGGAGGCAATTGCTGCTGGTCAATGTCTCCACGGAGGAATTGATTATAATTCATTTTAATGAACATCATCTTCTCCACATTTTCTGGATGTAACCTCGTACGCCGATTGCTGACAAGGTGAGCGGCGGCACTAAACACTCTTTCGGAGTACACACTTGTGGGAGGGCAACTTAGGTAGAATAAAGCCAGTTTGTGCAAGGGCCTCCAAATTGCCTCTTTTTCCTGCCAGTATAAGTACGGACTGTGTGACGTGCCTACTTGGATGCGGTCACTCATATAATCCTCCACCATTCTTTCAATGGTGAATCATATGCAGTGACAGTAGACGACATGTCCGTAATCGTTGTCAGGTCCTTCAGTCCGGACCAGATGTCAGCATCAGCAGTCGCTCCAGACTGCCCTGCATCACCGCCAGCGGGTGGGCTCGGAATTCTGAGCCTTTTCCTCGCACCCCCAGTTGCGGGAGAATGTGAAGGAGGAGATGTTGACAGGTCGCGTTCCGCTTGACTTGACAATTTTCTCACCAGCAGGCCTTTCAACCCCAGCAGACTTGTGTCTGCCGGAAAGAGAGATCCAAGGTAGGCTTTAAATCTAGGATCGAGCACGGTGGCCAAAATGTAGTGCTCTGATTTCAACAGATTGACCACCCGTGAATCCTTGTTAAGCGAATTAAGGGGTCCATCCACAAGTCCCACATGCCTAGCGGAATCGCTCCGTGTTAGCTCCTCCTTCAATGTCTCCAGCTTCTTCTGCAAAAGCCTGATGAGGGGAATGACCTGACTCAGGCTGGCAGTGTATGAACTGACTTCACGTGTGGCAAGTTCAAAGGGCATCAGAACCTTGCACAACGTTGAAATCATTCTCCACTGCGCTTGAGACAGGTGCATTCCACCTCCTATATCGTGCTCAATTGTATAGGCTTGAATGGCCTTTTGCTGCTCCTCCAACCTCTGAAGCATATAGAGGGTTGAATTCCACCTCGTTACCACTTCTTGCTTCAGATGATGGCAGGGCAGGTTCAGTAGTTTTTGGTGGTGCTCCAGTCTTCTGTACGTGGTGCCTGTACGCCGAAAGTGTCCCGCAATTCTTCTGGCCACCGACAGCATCTCTTGCACGCCCCTGTCGTTTTTTTAAAAATTCTGCACCACCAAATTCAAGGTATGTGCAAAACATGGGACGTGCTGGAATTTGCCCATATTTAATGCACACACAGTATTGCTGGCGTTGTCCGATGCCACAAATCCACAGGAGAGTCCAACTGGGGTAAGCCATTCCGCGATGATCTTCCTCAGTTGCCGTAAGAGGTTTTCAGCTGTGTGCGTATTCTGGAAACCGGTGATACAAAGCGTAGCCTGCCTAGGAAAGAGTTGGCGTTTGCGAGATGCTGCTACTGGTGCCGCCGCTGCTGTTCTTGCGGCGGGAGTCCATACATCTACCCAGTGGGCTGTCACAGTCATATAGTCCTGACCCTGCCCTGCTCCACTTGTCCACATGTCCGTGGTTAAGTGGACATTGGGTACAGCTGCATTTTTTAGGACACTGGTGAGTCTTTTTCTGAGGTCTGTGTACATTTTCGGTATCGCCTGCCTAGAGAAGTGGAACCTAGATGGTATTTGGTAACGGGGGCACACTACCTCAAGAAATTGTGTAGTTCCCTGTGAACTAACGGCGGATACCGGACGCACGTCTAACACCAACATAGTTGTCAAGGCCTCAGTTATCCGCTTTGCAGCAGGATGACTGCTGTGATATTTCATCTTCCTCGCAAAGGACTGTTGGACAGTCAATTGCTTACTGGAAGTAGTACAAGTGGTCTTCCGACTTCCCCTCTGGGATGACCATCGACTCCCAGCAGCAACAACAGCAGCGCCAGCAGCAGTAGGCGTTACACGCAAGGATGCATCGGAGGAATCCCAGGCAGGAGAGGAATCGTCAGAATTGCCAGTGACATGGCCTGCAGGACTATTGGCATTCCTGGGGAAGGAGGAAATTGACACTGAGGGAGTTGGTGGGGTGGTTTGCGTGAGCTTGGTTACAAGAGAAAGGGATTTACTGGTCAGTGGACTGCTTCCGCTGTCACCCAAAGTTTTTGAACTTGTCACTGACTTATTATGAATGCGCTGCAGGTGACGTATAAGGGAGGATGTTCCGAGGTGGTTAACGTCCTTACCCCTACTTATTACAGCTTGACAAAGGCAACACACGGCTTGACACCTGTTGTCCGCTTTTCTGTTGAAATACCTCCACACTGAAGAGCTGATTTTTTTGGTATTTTCACCAGGCATGTCAACGGCCATATTCCTCCCACGGACAACAGGTGTCTCCCCGGGTGCCTGACTTAAACAAACCACCTCACCATCAGAATCCTCCTGGTCAATTTCCTCCCCAGCGCCAGCAACACCCATATCCTCCTCATCCTGGTGTACTTCAACACTGACATCTTCAATCTGACTATCAGGAACTGGACTGCGGGTGCTCCTTCCAGCACTTGCAGGGGGCGTGCAAATGGTGGAAGGCGCATGCTCTTCACGTCCAGTGTTGGGAAGGTCAGGCATCGCAACCGACACAATTGGACTCTCCTTGTGGATTTGGGATTTCGAAGAACGCACAGTTCTTTGCGGTGCTTTTGCCAGCTTGAGTCTTTTCAGTTTTCTAGCGAGAGGCTGAGTGCTTCCATCCTCATGTGAAGCTGAACCACTAGCCATGAACATAGGCCAGGGCCTCAGCCGTTCCTTGCCACTCCGTGTGGTAAATGGCATATTGGCAAGTTTACGCTTCTCCTCCGACAATTTTATTTTAGGTTTTGGAGTCCTTTTTTTACTGATATTTGGTGTTTTGGATTTGACATGCTCTGTACTATGACATTGGGCATCGGCCTTGGCAGACGACGTTGCTGGCATTTCATCGTCTCGGCCATGACTAGTGGCAGCAGCTTCAGCACGAGGTGGAAGTGGATCTTGATCTTTCCCTAATTTTGGAACCTCAACATTTTTGTTCTCCATATTTTAATAGGCACAACTAAAAGGCACCTCAGGTAAACAATGGAGATGGATGGATACTAGTATACTTATGGATGGACTGCCGAGTGCCGACACAGAGGTAGCTACAGCCGTGGACTACCGTACTGTGTCTGCTGCTAATATAGACTGGATGATAATGAGATGAAATCAATATATATATATATATGTATGTAAATATAATATCACTAGTACTGCAGCCGGACAGGTAGATAATATATTTATTAGGTAATGATTACTGATGACGGACCTGCTGGACACTGTCAGCTCAGCAGCACCGCAGACTGCTACAGTAAGCTACTATACTATAGTAGTATGTACAAAGAAGAAAGAAAAGAAAAAAAACACGGGTAGGTGGTAAACAATTATGGATGGACTGCCGAGTGCCAACACAGAGGTAGCTACAGCCGTGGACTAACGTACTGTGTCTGCTGCTAATATAGACTGGATGATTGATAATGAGATGAAATCAATATATATATGTATGTATATATAATATCACTAGTACTGCAGCCGGACAGGTAGATAATATATTTATTAGGTAATGATGACTGATGACGGACCTGCTGGACACTGTCAGCTCAGCAGCACCGCAGACTGCTACAGTAAGCTACTATACTATAGTAGTATGTACAAAGAAGAAAGAAAAAAAAAACCACGGGTAGGTGGTATACAATTATGGATGGACTGCCGAGTGCCGACACAGAGGTAGCTACAGCCGTGGACTACCGTACTGTGTCTGCTGCTAATATAGACTGGATGATAATGAGATGAAATCAATATATATATATGTATGTATATATAATATAACTAGTACTGCAGCCGGACAGGTAGATAATATATTTATTAGGTAATGATGACTGATGACGGACCTGCTGGACACTGTCAGCTCAGCAGCACCGCAGACTGCTACAGTAAGCTACTATACTATAGTAGTATGTACAAAGAAGAAAGAAAAAAAAAAACCACGGGTAGGTGGTATACAATTATGGATGGACTGCCGAGTGCCGACACAGAGGTAGCTACAGCCGTGGACTACCGTACTGTGTCTGCTGCTAATATAGACTGGAGGATAATGAGATGAAATCAATATATATATATGTATGTATATATAATATCACTAGTACTGCATCCGGACAGGTAGATAATATATTTATTAGGTAATGATGACTGATGACCGACCTGCTGGACACTGTCAGCTCAGCAGCACCGCAGACTGCTACAGTAAGCTACTATACGATAGTAGTATGTACAAAGAAGAAAAAAAAAAAAACCACGGGTAGGTGGTATACAATTATGGATGGACTGCCGAGTGCCGACACAGAGGTAGCTACAGCCGTGGACTAACGTACTGAGTCTGCTGCTAATATAGACTGGATGATTGATAATGAGATGAAATCAATATATATATGTATGTATATATAATATCACTAGTACTGCAGCCGGACAGGTAGATAATATATTTATTAGGTAATGATGACTGATGACGGACCTGCTGGACACTGTCAGCTCAGCAGCACCGCAGACTGCTACAGTAAGCTACTATACTATAGTAGTATGTACAAAGAAGAAAGAAAAAAAAAAAACCACGGGTAGGTGGTATACAATTATGGATGGACTGCCGAGTGCCGACACAGAGGTAGCTACAGCCGTGGACTACCGTACTGTGTCTGCTGCTAATATAGACTGGATGATAATGAGATGAAATCAATATATATATATATGTATGTATATATAATATCACTAGTACTGCAGCCGGACAGGTAGATAATATATTTATTAGGTAATGATGACTGATGTAGGACCTGCTGGACACTGTCAGCTCAGCAGCACCGCAGACTGCTACAGTAAGCTACTATACTATAGTAGTATGTACAAAGAAGAAAGAAAAAAAAACCACGGGTAGGTGGTATACAATTATGGATGGACTGCCGAGTGCCGACACAGAGGTAGCTACAGCCGTGGACTAACGTACTGTGTCTGCTGCTAAATATAGACTGGATGATTGATAATGAGATGAAATCAATATATATATGTATGTATATATAATATCACTAGTACTGCAGCCGGACAGGTAGATAATATATTTATTAGGTAATGATGACTGATGACGGACCTGCTGGACACTGTCAGCTCAGCAGCACCGCAGACTGCTACAGTAAGCTACTATACTATAGTAGTATGTACAAAGAAGAAAGAAAAAAAAAAACCACGGGTAGGTGGTATACAATTATGGATGGACTGCCGAGTGCCGACACAGAGGTAGCTACAGCCGTAGACTAACGTACTGTGTCTGCTGCTAATATAGAGTCTAGACTGGATGATAAATTATTGATAATGAGATGAAATCAATATAATATCACTAGTACTGCAGCCGGACAGGTACTATATATATTTATTATGTAATGACTGATGAAGGAACTGCTGGACACTGTCAGGTCAGCACAGCACCGCAGACTGCTACAGTAAGCTACTATAGTAGTATGTATAAAGAAGAATGAAAAAAAAAAAAACCACGGGTAGGTGGTATACAATATTATATATATATATATATATATATATTATATACAATTATATATATATATATATATATATTAAACTGGTGGTGATTGATTATTAAACTGGTGGTCACTTCAGGTCACGTTGCAACTTGCAACTAGTACTCCGAGGCCTAAGCAGACAATCACAAAATATATTATTATACTGGTGGTCAGTGTGGTCACAACAATGGCAGTGTGGCACTGACTCTGGCAGCAAAAGTATGCACTGTACGTTATATGTACTCCTGAGTCCTGCTCTCAGACTCTAACTGCTCCCCACTGTCAGTGTCTCCCCCACAAGTCAGATAATACACTTACAGTCACACTATCTAATCTATAAATATCACTTCAGCAAGTAGTATAGTAGTATACAGTATAGTAGTACTCCTCCTAATAATGCTCCCCAAAATACTGTGTCTCTCTCTTCTCTAAACGGAGAGGACGCCAGCCACGTCCTCTCCCTATGACTCTCAATGCACGTGTGAAAATGGCGGCGACGCGCGGCTCCTTATATAGAATCCGAGTCTCGCGATAGAATCCGAGCCTCGCGAGAATCCGACAGCGTGATGATGACGTTCGGGCGCGCTCGGGTTAGCCGAGCAAGGCGGGAAGATCCGAGCCTGCTCGGACCCGTGTAAAAAAACCTGAAGTTCAGGCGGGTTCGGATTCAGAGGAACCGAACCCGCTCATCTCTACTCAAATCATTTAGAAGTTCGAATGATTCGAGTCACTCACAGTTTAGTGTGTTGAGACAGCCCCCAGTAGCCTCTCAGCCCCCTGTATCCTCTATCAGTCAGTCACAGTGATTGGGTGGCAGCAGTCCTAGCTGACACCCACTGGGAAGGAGCAGCTGATGTGCCTAACTTCCTGTGAGACTGAGTGGAGACAGTGCTCACTCAGTGGAGACTCATCAGATTCATTCAGTGCAGCTAAATAGCTGACACACTACCAGAGGTATGAGTCACTGAGCACTGACTGTCTGTGAGACTGTTGCAGACTCAGTGTCAGTGGAGGATTTACCACAAGGCAACCAAAGCGGCTGCTTAGGGCCCTGTTGGTCCAAGGGGGCCCTGCTGGTCCAGGGGGGTCTGCTGTCAAGGCCGTATAAAGGGCATTTCCAGTGGACTAAGAGCTTCACTGAAATTGTCCAAAACATCCGCCTGTTACAATAATGGCTGGGAGGAGGCACACACTGAATGGTGATATATCAATATGCAGTGATACTGTATTTTAAGTACTACCATGTATTGGAGATGCTGCTACAATCAGTGGGGCACTTATATATAATCAATACAGTCACACTGACTGAGGGGTGTAATAATAGGCATTATAAGCAATGGGGGACCTACTAGGCTGCTACAATCAGTAAGGTGTGGGGAGAGGCCCTCCTATATAATGCAACACTAATGTGATTGGGTGTAATAATAAGTATTATAAGGTATGGGTGCCTGCATTATATATCAGTCCTCCCTCCCCCACTGATTGTAGCACGTTCCCCATCCCCTATTAGCAGGTCCCCCATACCTTATAATACCAATTATTGCACCCCTCAGTCAGTGACTGTATTGACTATATATCAGTGCCTAGTGGAGGGGAAGGGGGGCACACTGAGTTTTGTTTGAGGAAAGGGGGCCCCAAATCGGTGTCTTGCTTAGGGCCCCATGAGGTTTATATCTGCCTCTGCTCAGTGGAGAAGGATCAGAATGATTGATGATTCATTCATTGCAGCTGAATAGCTGACACATTACCAGAGGAATGAGTCAATGACGTGCGGTGAGGTGAGGCAGAGCCTTTCCTATCATACTAACGTTTGTGCCAGAGTTTTGACTGTATAAAGTATATGAAAAATACAAAACATATGTTAAAACTATCTTCTTTGTATTATTCTAATAATTTTTATAGTCAAATCTCTGGAGCAAAAAGTCTATGGCAGACGAGGCAGTGCCTCACCTGTGTGTTTTTTCCGTCCATCTCTGATCAAAACTCACCAAATTTCCAGGAGTTTATACTGCTGCACCTGTGTATAATGCCCAGATCTACCCTTTGGCTCATATATTGTGTATAAATCTGTCTCTAATACTAACCAGTGCCTCCTGAGAAATTTACCTCACCCCACGTCCCTGGCATGAGTCACTGAGCACTGACTGTCTGTGAGACTGATACAGACTCAGTGGAGATTGACTAGATTCATTGGTTCATACAGTGTAGCTGAATAGCTGACCCACTCTAAGATTAGAGATGAGCGGGTTCGGTTTCTCAGAATCCGAACCCGCACGAACTTCATGTTTTTTTTCACGGGTCCGAGCGACTCGGATCTTCCCGCCTTGCTCGGTTAACCCGAGCGCGCCCGAACGTCATCATGACGCTGTCGGATTCTCGCGAGACTCGGATTCTATATAAGGAGCCGCGTGTCGCCGCCATTTTCACACGTGCATTGAGATTGATAGGGAGAGGACGTGGCTGGCGTCCTCTCCATTTAGATTAGGAGAGAGAGAGAGAGATTGACCTGAGGCTGATACTGTAGAAGAGAGTGCAGAGTTTAGTGACTGACCACAGTGACCACCAGCAGTGCAGTTGTTTTATTTAATATATCCGTTCTCTGCCTGAAAAAAACGGTACACACAGTGACTCAGTCACATACCATATCTGTGTGCACTGCTCAGCCCAGTGTGCTGCATGCCTGCATCATCTATGTATATATTATATATCTGACTGTGCTCAGCTCACACAGCTTATAATTGTGGGGGAGACTGGGGAGCACTGCAGTGCCAGTTATAGGTTATAGCAGGAGCCAGGAGTACAAGACAGTCACATACCATATCTGTGTGCACTGCTCAGCCCAGTGTGCTGCATCATCTATGTATATATTATATATCTGACTGTGCTCAGCTCACACAGCTTATAATTGTGGGGGAGACTGGGGAGCACTGCAGTGCCAGTTATAGGTTATAGCAGGAGCCAGGAGTACATATTATATTAAAATTAAACAGTGCACACTTTTGCTGCAGGAGTGCCACTGCCAGTGTGACCTGACCACACTGACCACCAGTATAGTTAGTAGTATACTACAGTATATTGTGATTGCCTGAAAAAGTTAAACACTCGTCGTGTGACTTCACTTGTGTGGTGTTTTTTTTTTTATTCTATAAAAAACTCATTCTGCTGACAGACAGTGTCCAGCAGGTCCGTCATTATATAATATATATACCTGTCCGGCTGCAGTAGTGATATATATATATTTTTTATATCATTATTTATCATCCAGTCGCAGCAGACACAGTACGGTAGTTCACGGCTGTAGCTACCTCTGTGTCGGCACTCGGCAGTCCATCCATAATTGTATACCACCTACCCGTGGTTTTTTTTTCTTTCTTCTTTATACATACATACTACTACATCTCTTTATCAACCAGTCTATATTAGCAGCAGACACAGTACAGTACGGTAGTTCACGGCTGTGGCTACCTCTGTGTCGGCACTCGGCAGTCCGTCCATAATTGTATACCACCTAACCGTGGTTTTTTTTTCTTTCTTCTATATACATACATACTACGACATCTCTTTATCAACCAGTCTATATTAGCAGCAGACACAGTACAGTACGGTAGTTCACGGCTGTGGCTACCTCTGTGTCGGCACTCGGCAGTCCGTCCATAATTGTATACCACCTAACCGTGGGTTTTTTTTCTTTCTTCTTCATACATACATACTACGACATCTCTTTATCAACCAGTCTATATTAGCAGCAGACACAGTACAGTACGGTAGTTCACGGCTGTGGCTACCTCTGTGTCGGCACTCGGCAGTCCGTCCATAATTGTATACCACCTAACCGTGGTTTTTTTTTCTTTCTTCTTTATACATACATACTACGACATCTCTTTATCAACCAGTCTATATTAGCAGCAGACACAGTACAGTACGGTAGTTCACGGCTGTGGCTACCTCTGTGTCGGCACTCGGCAGTCCGTCCATAATTGTATACCACCTACCCGTGGTTTTTTTTTCTTTCTTCTTCATACATACACACTACTACATCTCTTTATCAACCAGTCTATATTAGCAGCAGACACAGTACAGTACAGTAGTTCACGGCTGTGGCTACCTCTGTGTCGGCACTCGGCAGTCCGTCCATAATTGTATACCACCTACCCGTGGTTTTTTTTTCTTTCTTCTTCATACATACATACTACGACATCTCTTTATCAACCAGTCTATATTAGCAGCAGACACAGTACAGTACGGTAGTTCACGGCTGTGGCTACCTCTGTGTCGGCACTCGGCAGTCCGTCCATAATTGTATACCACCTAACCGTGGTTTTTTTTTCTTTCTTCTTCATACATACATACTACGACATCTCTTTATCAACCAGTCTATATTAGCAGCAGACACAGTATGGTAGTTCACGGCTGTAGCTACCTCTGTGTCGGCACTCGGCAGTCCGTCCATAATTGTATACTAGTATCCATCCATCTCCATTGTTTACCTGAGGTGCCTTTTAGTTGTGCCTATTAAAATATGGAGAACAAAAATGTTGAGGTTCCAAAATTAGGGAAAGATCAAGATCCACTTCCACCTCGTGCTGAAGCTGCTGCCACTAGTCATGGCCGAGACGATGAAATGCCAGCAACGTCGTCTGCCAAGGCCGATGCCCAATGTCATAGTACAGAGCATGTCAAATCCAAAACACCAAATATCAGTAAAAAAAGGACTCCAAAACCTATAATAAAATTGTCGGAGGAGAAGCGTAAACTTGCCAATATGCCATTTACCACACGGAGTGGCAAGGAACGGCTGAGGCCCTGGCCTATGTTCATGGCTAGTGGTTCAGCTTCACATGAGGATGGAGGCACTCAGCCTCTCGCTAGAAAAATGAAAAGATTCAAGCTGGCAAAAGCAGTAGCACCGCAAAGAACTGTGCGTTCTTCGAAATCCCAAATCCACAAGGAGAGTCCAATTGTGTCGGTTGCGATGCCTGACCTTCTTAACACTGGACGTGAAGAGCATGCGCCTTCCACCATTTGCACGCCCCCTGCAAGTGCTGGAAGGAGCACCCGCAGTCCAGTTCCTGATAGTCAGATTGAAGATGTCAGTGTTGAAGTACACCAGGATGAGGAGGATATGGGTGTTGCTGGCGCTGGGGAGGAAATTGACCAGGAGGATTCTGATGGTGAGGTGGTTTGTTTAAGTCAGGCACCCGGGGAGACACCTGTTGTCCGTGGGAGGAATATGGCCGTTGACATGCCTGGTGAAAATACCAAAAAAATCAGCTCTTCGGTGTGGAACTATTTCAACAGAAATGCGGACAACAGGTGTCAAGCCGTGTGTTCCCTTTGTCAAGCTGTAATAAGTAGGGGTAAGGACGTTAACCACCTCGGAACATCCTCCCTTATACGTCACCTGCAGCGCATTCATAATAAGTCAGTGACAAGTTCAAAAACTTTGGGTGACAGCGGAAGCAGTCCACTGACCAGTAAATCCCTTCCTCTTGTAACCAAGCTCACGCAAACCACCCCACCAACTCCCTCAGTGTCAATTTCCTCCTTCCCCAGGAATGCCAATAGTCCTGCAGGCAATGTCACTGGCAATTCTGACGAGTCCTCTCCTGCCTGGGATTCCTCCGATGCATCCTTGCGTGTAACGCCTACTGCTGCTGGCGCTGCTGTTGTTGCTGCTGGGAGTCGATGGTCATCCCAGAGGGGAAGTCGTAAGCCCACTTGTACTACTTCCAGTAAGCAATTGACTGTTCAACAGTCCTTTGCGAGGAAGATGAAATATCACAGCAGTCATCCTGCTGCAAAGCGGATAACTGAGGCCTTGACAACTATGTTGGTGTTAGACGTGCGTCCGGTATCCGCCGTTAGTTCACAGGGAACTAGACAATTTATTGAGGCAGTGTGCCCCCGTTACCAAATACCATCTAGGTTCCACTTCTCTAGGCAGGCGATACCGAGAATGTACACGGACCTCAGAAAAAGACTCACCAGTGTCCTAAAAAATGCAGTTGTACCCAATGTCCACTTAACCACGGACATGTGGACAAGTGGAGCAGGGCAGGGTCAGGACTATATGACTGTGACAGCCCACTGGGTAGATGTATGGACTCCCGCCGCAAGAACAGCAGCGGCGGCACCAGTAGCAGCATCTCGCAAACGCCAACTCTTTCCTAGGCAGGCTACGCTTTGTATCACCGGTTTCCAGAATACGCACACAGCTAAAAACCTCTTACGGCAACTGAGGAAGATCATCGCGGAATGGCTTACCCCAATTGGACTCTCCTGTGGATTTGTGGCATCGGACAACGCCAGCAATATTGTGTGTGCATTAAATATGGGCAAATTCCAGCACGTCCCATGTTTTGCACATACCTTGAATTTGGTGGTGCAGAATTATTTAAAAAACGACAGGGGCGTGCAAGAGATGCTGTCGGTGGCCAGAAAAATTGCGGGACACTTTCGGCGTACAGGCACCACGTACAGAAGACTGGAGCACCACCAAAAACTACTGAACCTGCCCTGCCATCATCTGAAGCAAGAAGTGGTAACGAGGTGGAATTCAACCCTCTATATGCTTCAGAGGTTGGAGGAGCAGCAAAAGGCCATTCAAGCCTATACAATTGAGCACGATATAGGAGGTGGAATGCACCTGTCTCAAGCGCAGTGGAGAATGATTTCAACGTTGTGCAAGGTTCTGATGCCCTTTGAACTTGCCACACGTGAAGTCAGTTCAGACACTGCCAGCCTGAGTCAGGTCATTCCCCTCATCAGGCTTTTGCAGAAGAAGCTGGAGACATTGAAGGAGGAGCTAACACGGAGCGATTCCGCTAGGCATGTGGGACTTGTGGATGGAGCCCTTAATTCGCTTAACAAGGATTCACGGGTGGTCAATCTGTTGAAATCAGAGCACTACATTTTGGCCACCGTGCTCGATCCTAGATTTAAAGCCTACCTTGGATCTCTCTTTCTGGCAGACACAAGTCTGCTGGGGTTGAAAGACCTGCTGGTGAGAAAATTGTCAAGTCAAGCGGAACGCGACCTGTCAACATCTCCTCCTTCACATTCTCCCGCAACTGGGGGTGCGAGGAAAAGGCTCAGAATTCCGAGCCCACCCGCTGGCGGTGATGCAGGGCAGTCTGGAGCGACTGCTGATGCTGACATCTGGTCCGGACTGAAGGACCTGACAACGATTACGGACATGTCGTCTACTGTCACTGCATATGATTCTCTCACCATTGAAAGAATGGTGGAGGATTATATGAGTGACCGCATCCAAGTAGGCACGTCACACAGTCCATACTTATACTGGCAGGAAAAAGAGGCAATTTGGAGGCCATTGCACAAACTGGCTTTATTCTACCTAAGTTGCCCTCCCACAAGTGTGTACTCCGAAAGAGTGTTTAGTGCCGCCGCTCACCTTGTCAGCAATCGGCGTATGAGGTTACATCCAGAAAATGTGGAGAAGATGATGTTCATTAAAATGAATTATAATCAATTCCTCCGCGGAGACATTGACCAGCAGCAATTGCCTCCACAAAGTACACAGGGAGCTGAGATGGTGGATTCCAGTGGGGACGAATTGATAATCTGTGAGGAGGGGGATGTACACGGTGATATATCGGAGGGTGATGATGAGGTGGACATCTTGCCTCTGTAGAGCCAGTTTGTGCAAGGAGAGATTAATTGCTTCTTTTTTGGGGGGGGTCCAAACCAACCCGTCATATCAGTCACAGTCGTGTGGCAGACCCTGTCACTGAAATGATGGGTTGGTTAAAGTGTGCATGTCCTGTTTTGTTTATACAACATAAGGGTGGGTGGGAGGGCCCAAGGACAATTCCATCTTGCACCTCTTTTTTCTTTTATTTTTCTTTGCGTCATGTGCTGTTTGGGGAGGGTTTTTTGGAAGGGACATCCTGCGTAACACTGCAGTGCCACTCCTAAATGGGCCCGGTGTTTGTGTCGGCCACTAGGGTCGCTAATCTTACTCACACAGTCAGCTACCTCATTGCGCCTCTTTTTTTCTTTGCGTCATGTGCTGATTGGGGAGGGTTTTTTGGAAGGGACATCCTGCGTGACACTGCATTGCCACTCCTAAATGGGCCCGGTGTTTGTGTCGGCCACTAGGGTCGCTAATCTTACTCACACAGTCAGCTACCTCATTGCGCCTCTTTTTTTCTTTGCGTCATGTGCTGATTGGGGAGGGTTTTTTGGAAGGGACATCCTGCGTGACACTGCAGTGCCACTCCTAAATGGGCCCGGTGTTTGTGTCGGCCACTAGGGTCGCTAATCTTACTCACACAGTCAGCTACCTCATTGCGCCTCTTTTTTTCTTTGCGTCATGTGCTGATTGGGGAGGGTTTTTTGGAAGGGACATCCTGCGTGACACTGCAGTGCCACTCCTAAATGGGCCCGGTGTTTGTGTCGGCCACTAGGGTCGCTAATCTTACTCACACAGTCAGCTACCTCATTGCGCCTCTTTTTTTCTTTGCGTCATGTGCTGATTGGGGAGGGTTTTTTGGAAGGGACATCCTGCGTGACACTGCAGTGCCACTCCTAAATGGGCCCGGTGTTTGTGTCGGCCACTAGGGTCGCTAATCTTACTCACACAGTCAGCTACCTCATTGCGCCTCTTTTTTTCTTTGCGTCATGTGCTGATTGGGGAGGGTTTTTTGGAAGGGACATCCTGCGTGACACTGCAGTGCCACTCCTAAATGGGCCCGGTGTTTGTGTCGGCCACTAGGGTCGCTAATCTTACTCACACAGTCAGCTACCTCATTGCGCCTCTTTTTTTCTTTGCGTCATGTGCTGATTGGGGAGGGTTTTTTGGAAGGGACATCCTGCGTGACACTGCAGTGCCACTCCTAAATGGGCCCGGTGTTTGTGTCGGCCACTAGGGTCGCTTTTCTTACTCACACAGTCAGCTACCTCATTGCGCCTCTTTTTTTCTTTGCGTCATGTGCTGATTGGGGAGGGTTTTTTGGAAGGGACATCCTGCGTGACACTGCAGTGCCACTCCTAGATGGGCCAGGTGTTTGTGTCGGCCACTAGTGTCGCTTAGCTTAGTCATCCAGCGACCTTGGTGCAAATTTTAGGACTAAAAATAATATTGTGAGGTGTGAGGTATTCAGAATAGACTGAAAATGAGTGGAAATTATGGTTTTTGAGGTTAATAATAATATGGGATCAAAATGACCCCCAAATTCTATGATTTAAGCTGTTTTTTAGTGTTTTTTTAAAAAAACACCCGAATCCAAAACACACCCGAATCCGACAAAAAAAATTCGGTGAGGTTTTGCCAAAACGCGGTCGAACCCAAAACACGGCCGCGGAACCGAACCCAAAACCAAAACACAAAACCCGAAAAATTTCAGGCGCTCATCTCTATCTAAGATGTCTGAGTCAGGTGCCGATAATTGGGTTGACCCTGTCTAGGTCGACAGTCACTAGGTCTACCACTGAAGGTCGACAGTGAGTTGGTCGACACTGAAGGTTGACACATGACTAGGTCAATATGGTCATTAGGTCGACACAGTTTTTTTGTTTTTTTGGGGGGTTTCTTGACCCAAATTTCAATCTGGGACCACCGACAGTTGAAACGTGTTCACTCACAATACTTCATGCACGGTGGCTCGCTACGCTCGCCACAAGATTTATAACCAACTTTATGCCCACTTGGATAAAGAAGGTATGAAAAGGTACTAACCCCCCAAAAAACGTGTCGACCTTTTGTGTCAACCTTGCCCATGTCGACCTAATGACCATGTCAACCTTGCATACCTGTTGACCTAGTCATGTGTCGACCTTCAATCAGTGTTGACCTACTCACTGTCAACTTCATTGGTCAACCTAGACAGGGTCGGCCTATAGACCGGATACCATCTGAGTCACTCCCTCTACGAGTACCAGCACTGCCAGCAGTCTCTGCACTCACTACATGTACACAGCCTACAATACATTACGAAAGAGCCATGTACCGAGACACTGTCATGTCTCAACTCACTTCACTGTATTTCTTTGCCCATGACTACTGCTAACAGCTCCATATATACTTCTCTTCAGCCAATCACCTGACCTCTTCACCAGCTCATGTAGGTCTGTTTTCGCGCTGCTGCCTCACGCTGTCAAAATCATTGACAGTGGACTAGGGCATGTGAAGATTCTAGATCCTTCTCCTATCTGCAGCCCCATCCCCTCACACTGTCACCATTGTGCCTATCATAACAGCACAAATATAACTATAAATAAAATACAATATACAGTTACACATACCAAGGGTGTACATATATGAACTTAAATTTTGCTAATACATGTTAACCCTTTATACACTTTATGACCAAATATTGCTCACCTCCACATATGTTTATTTATTTAAATATTATCTAACCATACAACATGTTATACTACATTATTACTAGTTAACTGTGATAACGTTGCACAATGTTCATCATTAATATCAAAAGCAATGAGAATGAACAGTTATTAACTAGGTACAAACTAAGTTATTAAAGTTATATCAGTACAGTATTAACACATTAGCGGTTCGTGTGCAATTATTGTCTGTAGATCCCTTCCCCCGTATATCCAGGATGTCAGATTTCTGGGGATGTCTTTGCTATTGTCTGTGCCATCAACATATTTCCAAAAACATAGTGCTGCCAACAAGCCAACACCTGGTAAGGCTCTTTTCTGGATGCCAGGTTTGTGGAAATTACCCACCTTGGCTTAAGGGCCTGTGGGCACCGTATACCCTGCACACATTATAATCATGCCACCGAATAGGAAGAATATGTTGATATTCAGATTTTTGAAAATGCCTCAATCAATGAAAATAATCTTTAGTTTAATATATAATATTAATGACACTATATAAAACCAGAATCATTTTTATATGCACTGCTGTGTGAAGTGTGAAAGTCAGCCCCACTATCTTAAAGGCCACAGAAAACAATAACGGCTGGACAGCAAAATTACGAACAAAACTCTACACTTATTCCACTGTAACAACGGCTTTGAGTTAAAAGAGTTAAATAGAAACTGTTTAGCCAAACGGACATAAATATATGCTGTTTTCAACTTCAGCAGCTCAATGTCAAAACAAGGGTCCTTGTGGACTTCCTGAACTTTACAAATAATAGCTTCATTTCTAAGAAGTGTTATCTACTTGCATGGTTACCACTTAACCCTCATCCAACTGGGAAGAGAGCTTTATTTAGCTCATTACTAAATCAGTTCATGTATTAACATCCATGCATTTGTAGACGAGGTTCTCTTCTATCGTCATTAGGGAATGCTCTGTGAAAACAGGCAGGCTATTCTTGACTAGCTGCTTGAGCCCAAGAGAATTAACTTTAGGGTTTAACGTCTTTATTAAAATGCCTTTGCAGAAATTGCCAGGCGTTATCACTCCACTGTGGAATGGCTTGTGGTTCTGGCATTATCTTTTAATGTCTCCAGAGGTGGGCTTTCATAGTGAATGCACTTGCATTCATTCCTGCCTAAGAGGCCTTAGGGTGTGTACACACGGTGAGATAAATCTGTGAGATTTTGACTATATAGTCAAAATCTTATGAAAAGTTTGTGCATATCTCATGGTGCTAGGCAGCTTGCGATACAGATTCGATCCCGATGCGCGCTCCCGTGGGGTCGGTATCGTAAGGCTAGATAGACTGTGCAGGCAAGTCAATCTTGACTATCTAGTGTACAATCTAGTACAAAGTATAGTCAAAATTGGCACTTAGTCAAAATCGTATATAGACAAAATCTCAAGCACAGATAGTCAAAATCTGTCCTATCTGTGCTATCTGGGCTCTGGGGGAGTTCAAGGGAAATCGCATAGCCAAAATAGAACATAGCAGGGATCTCACCGTGTATACACACCCTTACTCCCATAAACTATGCTGTATCTAAGTTTGTTTAAATGAATGTAGTCATTACTGCACATCTGTAGCAAACAGAGAGATGACAACATCTAAATATTATCTTTCACAACTACTTACAATCTAATCACACATGTGAAATCCCTCTGGACACCGACATAACATTCCACTGAGACTTAAGGAGCATACACACTAGATTACTTTTTTCAAAGATATGGATGATAAAGATGATTTTGACCGATATATCGTTCAAGTTGTCTAGTGTGTATGTCCATGCTGATGGCAGATGCGTGCATCTGCACTCGTAAAGAGCAGGTCACCGTGCAGGCAGCTCAATGTGAGCAATGTCACTTGTGACATCGCTCATCTCGGCATGTGTGTACGGAGCCGTGATGAGCGTTGTGCACAATGGGGGTCATTCCAAGTTGATCGCACGTAGCAACTTTTTGCTGCTCGTGCGATCAACTAGATGCCACCTATGGGGGAGTGTATTTTAGCATAGTAAGGCTGCGAACACTTGTGCAGCCCTGCTATGCTAAAAAAGTTTTGTGTAAAACAAGACCAGCCCTGCAGTTACTTACCCTGTGCGATGGATCCAGTGATGAAGGTCCCGGAATTGATGTCAGACATCCACTCTCCAAATGCAAAGAACAACAATAGGTATCACTTATCCGGCGCTGTGATCTGTGAATCCGCCAGGGTAATGTTTGTCAGGCTCACTTCCGGAATGGTATTAGTTATGTCCGGATATTATGCAGAGAAAAAAAAGGGGTTCGTATAGTGAAGTACAATAAAAACACCTTTTTAATATACATATAAATACATGGACAAAAATCCTGCTCCACATAAAATAAATAAACAGCACAATTCATCCAGCACAGGTGTAGTGAGTGCAATTACCAGAATTTTGGCTCAAAACAGCATGAATATAGGTGAGTCCCGGGCACCCTTGATGTTAGGCAATGCTGCAACCAGTCATCCGGTATCACCGTCACACGTCTGTCCTGGGTGGTCTCTGCTGTCACCTCCGACGCGTTTCCACCCCAGTCTGGGGTCTTTTTCATGGAGTATGTGAGTGGAGCTGCAGGGCTTGTGTAATTTAAGCCTCCCTTGGCCAATAGAACCCCCCCAGACACAGCTGATTAGCGTTACACTCATTTTGGAGTGTCTCCTCAATCAGCTGTGAACTGCGGCGTGTCTCCGTGGTAACGTGACGTCACTTCCGGTAACGGGCTGAAAAACAACTACAGTTCCCAGAATCCTTAAGGCTTGTATAGTCCGTTTCCATGGTGGCGTATTACGTCACTTCCGCCCCCGGGTTCTTTCTATGCAGTTTCTAATGTTCATTGTCCCGGAGACGGTGCCGCCCATTGTAGTCATGGCAACGCGGTCCTGAAAAAGACCCCAGACTGGGGTGGAAACGCGTCGGAGGTGACAGCAGAGCCCACCCAGGACAACCCAGGACAGACGTGTGACGGTGATACCAGATGACTGGTTACAGCATTGCCTAACATCAAGGGTGCCCGGGACTCACCTATATTCATGCTGTTTTGAGCCAAAATTCTGGTAATTGCACTCACTACACCTGTGCTGGATGAATTGTGCTGTTTATTTATTTTATGTGGAGCAGGATTTTTGTCCATGTATTTATATGTATATTAAAAAGGTGTTTTTATTGTACTTCACTATACGAACCCCTTTTTTTTCTCTGCATAATATCCGGACATAACTAATACCATTCCGGAAGTGAGCCTGACAAACATTACCCTGGCGGATTCACAGATCACAGCGCCGGATAAGTGATACCTATTGTTGTTCTTTGCATGTTGTGGTGGAGGTTGGAGGAATCCTCCTATTTTGGTATTCACATGTCTTGGCTGCATAGTGATAATTTTAGCGCACCATACCATAGTGTCACATTTTTTTTATATATATATATATATAAGTATCCGCTCTCCAAATGCCTGGACACGCCTGCGTTCGGTTCTCTACATTTGGAAAACGGTGAGTTGACCCCCTGGAATGCCTTCCTCCTGTCAATCTTCTTGCGGTCACCGCTGTGACCGCTTTCTTCATACGCGGTGTCACTGCCCGGTCAATGCGCATGCGCAGTTCCAACCCGTTTGCACTGCTGCGATGAACCGCAGAATGCGAACGAGTCGGAATGACCCCCAGTGTGACATTGCTTCTCTTCCCTGGACCCTCCCCAGCTCCAACTTACCAGCCGCACACAGAGCACACAGGATGGAGTCACACATCCAGTCAGCTCAGCCTCCTGCTTTCTGCCTTCAGCGTGTACATAGTCACCACTGCCCCACCAATTCACAGCTCACATCTACTGCCTCACCAATGAACAATCCACATCCACTGTGCCACCAATGATTTTTAATCCACTGTTTTATATATATATATATATATATATATATATATATATATATACACACACACACATATATATCTATATATTTACATAGGTAGTCGTGGGAAGAACCTTTGTGATCATTTGGTTAAGACCAATGTACAATTTCCCCCACCTAAAAACACACCAGCATGGAGCTTCCTTAATATATCGAAACTGGGCTGCTTTCGGTGCCCTGGTTGCACAACCTGCAGACATATGTTGGCTGGTGACAGTTTTTGTCATCAATATACCGGGAAACGCTTTAAAATCCGACACCGGGTCACATGTTCTACCAAGTATGTGGTTTACCTATTAAGTTGTCTTTGCAGTGTCCACTATGTGGGGAACCCTGAATGTGCTTTTAAGGAGAGGATGGCAGGACATCCCACATCCATTAGAGCAGCATTAGCAACCGGACATAGTGACCAGCTGGTCGCTCTGCATTTTTTAAATTCCCGACATTCCTTAGCGGTTTTGAAACACCACATTATCGACCATATTCCCCCTCTAATACGGGGTGGAAACCATGGACTAATGCTACTAAAAGCAGAGTCCAAATTGATCTTTTTACTAGACACCCTATCAGCTAGAGGGTTAAATGAACAGGTCTTTCATGCTACTTGTAGATAATTTGTTGTACTTGTTCACTTTAATACAGGGACTATTGTAACTAATGTATCATTCATTGAGGAGTATAATGTTGGATGGAGTTCAGTTATTACATATAAATATCCCTTCCACTATTCACTTTGTGATTTATGAGTCTTATACTTGTATAAAGCTAATTGTTCTATTACAATGTGTTTTGATACTTGTGTATTAGTTTACATTTTTTGTTTAATCACGTAACAGGTAGGGATTCTCCTGGACGTGCTGCGAGCCGGCGGCCTGTGATGACGTCATTTGAATATAGCGGGTGCGGCGGACGCGGTACGCCACGGACAGTCCAGCGGGGGTATTTAGGTGAGTCACATTTTTGCTGTCTTTGTCCTGACGAAAATGTTTGAATATAAACATTGAAACGTTAACATATTCAGACCGAGTCTTGGTATTTCTTCTATGGAGCCGTGAGTGCTGACAACTGCCATTGCATCTATTTATCTATCTATCTATCTATCTATCTATCTATCTATCTATCTATTATATATATATATATATATACACACAAACAGAGAATTCAGGACTCACCATAGCAAGCTCACTTATCCTCACAATATCAATAAATAAATAATGGGGGTTTAGTTAGTGAATTGGCCAATGCACGGAAGACTGCAAACCGATCGCCAAGGTACCCCACCTTCAGGCAGGTCCTACACTATCACAAAGTCTTAAAAATTAAAACCCGGCAACTGTATCACACATAATATAACTGCAAATATGCCTACTTGGTTTAATGTGCACCTGCCACATACCTTATGGCTTTTAAAGATACACTAGTCACCTGACACTGGCTGATCAATGACTAAGGAACAGCTGACACAGATTTAGGACAATTGAGTTTACTTAGGGATGCATGAAAAAGCTTGTGGCCACAGTAAATAAGAGTTAACCAAAGATTAACTCTGCAATATATATATGTATATATATATATATATATATATATATATATATCACACCCACAACGCCGGCACTCGGTCCGCCCCCTGGGCTAACTTGCTGCTGGTGCCCTCCACTAGGGTGTTGCCCCCATATCCATCCGTTAAAAACAAGGCAGCACTCATAGACTTCAAGCAGCAAAGTGAAGTTTAGTGCAAAAACTGCAGTGAAACAATCAACGTTTCGGGGTACTTCACCCCTTCATCAGGATAACAATACAGTGCAAAACATCACCCTTAATAGGTGCACTCACCCCCTGGCGTCTTCCCCATGCCTGGCTGCCGCTGGCCGCGCCGGTCCGGGTCCGTCATCCGCCCACCCGGAGTGACCACTTCCGTCGGAAGTGACATCACATAGTGACGTCGCGGGTCCCGGCTGCGTTGCCCCGGTAACGCTGTGTAAACAAAATACCGTGATTATGCACAAGTCACCAGTTGCACAGCAATAAGAGGACATCTGCAGTGTTAACTTAAAAAATCAACAATAAAAATCTTCCCAATGGTAATAGCCCTCTTCCTGGCCTAACATGCCATAGTGTGTGAATGAACAAACCCCGTGACAATCTAAAAAATCTCTAAAAACAGGTGTAAAAAGTATAAATTTTATATATATTTAAAAATTTTATATATATTTGTTCATTCACACACTATGGCATGTTAGGCCAGGAAGAGGGCTATTACCATTGGGAAGATTTTTATTGTTGATTTTTTAAGTTAACACTGCAGATGTCCTCCTATTGCTGTGCGACTGGTGACTTGTGCATAATCACGGTATTTTGTTTACACAGCGTTACCGGGGCAACGCGGCCGGGACCTGCAACGTCACTATGGTCACTCTGGGTGGGCGGATGACGGGCCCGGACCGGCGCGGCCAGTGGCAGCCAGGCATGGGGAAGACGCCAGGGGGTGAGTGCACCTATAAAGGGTGATGTTTTGCACTGTATTGTTATCCTGTTGAAGGGTGAAGTACCCCAAAACGTTGATTGCAGTTTTTGCACTAAATTCACTTTGCTGCTTGAAGTCTCTGAGTGCCGCCTCGTTTTTAACGGATATATATATATATATATATATATATACATATACTGTGTACTTGACAAAGGGGTGAGATAGCCCCGAAACATTTGAGTTTGTGTGATTTTTAGCAATACGCTCTGCATGGTTAAGACTTTCTTTCTCCCTATTTTATATATACAGTATATATGTAACTCCCCGGTCCGAAGGTGTGTTGAGTGCCCCAACTGCAGCTGACGATCTTCAGAAATATTGTCGTTATCAGCACACCATGACAGAGAGGCAAGCGTAGAACTCCCCTTTTTTGAGCAGATACAGAAAGACCCACAATAGGTACAACACAATTTTATTGTAACAGACTAAAAGCAATTGCAATAATAAAGGTGACATTGACAGAATATGTAAAATTTTGTTAAGAACTGTTTGTTTACATACACGACTGAAGAACTTGGGTATAAGCTGGCATTATCTTTAGATAGCTCAGTTTTGTATAACCAGCAATAACAGCTAAGCAGGTGAGTTGCGGGAACAGGTAAGTAAGCTGGCATTATTCTTTAATAGCACAGTCTCGTATAACCAGCAATAACAACAAGGCAGGTGAGTTGCGGGAACAGGTACCCAAGCTGGCGTTGTCTTTAAATAGCACAGTCTTGTAAAATTAGCATTAACAACTAGGCAGGTGAGTTGCGGGAACAGGTAAGTTAGCTGGCATTGTCCTTAAATAGCACAGTCTCATATAACCAGCACTGCAGAATGGCAGATAGATCCATAAACTTTAACTATCACACTGTTGGGCGGAGCTTACATAAATGATCAATGAATACCAGCATTTCAGAATGTCAGACAGATGCATTAACTTTAACTATCACACTGCTGGGTGGAGCTTGCATAAATGATCAATAAAATACCAGCCTACACAACGATTACAAAGGGGCTTCTATTCACTACCTTTGTAATACTTTATCCCAGATAAGGGCACCAATAGCACTAGGGGAGCCTACCCACTTAAGGACTAACTTGCGGGGCACCCTAGAAATGAGGGAAGCCTACCCCCCTCTTTTTTTAACTGATGGACAAGTGCAGAGTCATGCAGCGGAAAGGGCATAAGCAGGGGCAGAGTCCCACAGCGGAAGGGAATGGCCTGATCTCACCCTGGAGCTGCGGCGCTTCTGCCACCTCCGATACTCCTGGTCTTCAGTGCTACCTGGGATGCAGAGCACCGCACCAGAGATGCACTCTTTCGCTGAGGTCCGCTGTTTCCTGGGGTCTTCTCCGATCCTCTCACCAGTGGTCCTTGCTGGGTCTTCTTCTTGGAGTCATCCTGCGCACTGCCTCCTCCTCTGTTCTCAGGGATGTCGGATGTCACGTCCTTGGTGGTCTGCGGTGCCTTCTCTGTATCCGGTCCAGCGGGCAGCGATCACGGATCCCATCCTGCTGGCTGACCCTCAACGCGGTGCTCCCCACTCCATTCATCCGGCAGTGATGTGTGTGGCTTTCTCTCCAGAGGTCCTGGGCAAGCACCCGTGGTCTCACTTTCTCCGCGATCCTCTCCAGGCAGCTATGGTCTCCAAAGGCCGGCAGTAGGGCTCTAAGGGGTCCAGGCAGAGGGTCTGATTCCTTCTCCCAGCATCCAGTTCCAGTCCATGATCCAGTCTGGCAGGTGAGTCCTTCCTCTTCTCTTTCCCAGGGCAGACTCCTCTTCCCGCGCTGTGACTCCTAATATCTCTCACTGCTCTTCCACACCAAGCATGTCCTCAGTGCCCACTGGCTCTCTTCCCCTGCAACAGACCGCTCCAGATGGCTTCTGCCCTGCAACCTGGGGGGCCCAATCAGTAGGGTACACTCTTCCCAGGCTTGGCTGTTGCTGGCCTGGAGGAGAGACAAGTCTATCTCCAGTGGTGCCAATCTCCCTGTCCAGGACTGACAGGGTCACCTAAAGTGCAGCCTATACTGTTATATGGGACCTATTGCTTTTTCCATATGTGATGGAACAATTTAAACCCGGGGGAACCCTGTATATTTAAATAAAAAAAATGCATATACATACATGGGGGTATTACATAAATCCCTCTAAAATTATACCTGTCCTCATGTATAGGTGACTATGCCACTAGCTATGCACATCATACAAAGTACGGTTGCAAAAATTCAAAACATTTGAATACATTGGGGTATACTTACTAACATTCGTAATTTTCGGAAAAAGGTCAAAGTTCAATCACGAATGACATCGAAAGTGTAAAACTGCAACTTTTTGAATTTATTACGACTAATTTACTAAGCTGTCGTATTCGGAATTTTCATTTGTTCCGATGTCGATGTCATTCGTCTTTTTTTTACCTTTTTTACGGCAGTGATTAGCAAAACACTGCCGACTTTTTCAAAATGAATCTCGGCTGGATCTGTGTGATCCGTGCTGGGGTTAATTTTTTTTTTTTTTAAATAAACACTGTAAAACGGAGAAAAAAAATGCGTGGGGTCCCCCCTCCTAAGCATAACCAGCCTCGGGCTCTTTGTGCCGACCCTGGTTGCAGAAATATGGGGAAAAAAATGACAGGGGTTCCCCCATATTTAAGCAACCAGCATCGGGCTCTGCGCCTGGTCCTGGTTCCAAAAATATGGGGGACAAAAAGAGTAGGGGTCCCCCGTATTTCTAAAACCAGCACCGGGCTCCACTAGCTGGACAGATAATGCCACAGCCGGGGGTCACTTTTATATAGTGCCCTGCGGCCGTGGCATCAAAAATCCAACTAGTCACCCCTGGCCGGGGTACCCTGGGGGAGTGGGGACCCCTTCAATCAAGGGGTCCCCCCCCCCAGCCACCCAAGGGCCAGGGGTGAAGCCCGAGGCTGTCCCCCCCATCCAATTGGCTGCGGATGGGGGGCTGATAGCCTTTTGTGAAAATGAAAAGATATTGTTTTTAGTAGCAGTACTACAAGGCCCAGCAAGCCTCCCCCGCATGCTGGTACTTGGAGAACCACAAGTACCAGCATGCGGCGGAAAAACGGGCCCGCTGGTACCTGTAGTACTACTACTAAAAAAATACCCAAAAAAAGACAAGACACACACACCTTGAAAGTAAAGATTTATTACATACATCCACACAAACATACAAACATACTTACCTATGGCCCCACGCAGGTCGGTCCTCTTCTCCAGTAGAATCCAAGGGGTACCTGTTGAATAAATTATACTCACCAGCTCCAGGGTCCCAGGCTCCTCGTGGCATCCATTTGTAATCCACGTACTTGAATAAAATAAAAAAACGGACACCCGAGCCACGCACTGAAAGGGGACCCATGTTTGCACATGGGTCCCCTTTCCCCGACTGCCAGAAACCCACTGTGACTTCTGTCTAAGTGGGTTTCTTCAGCCAATCAGGGAGCGCCACGTTGTGGCACCCTCCTGATCGGCTGTGTGCTCCTGTACTGACTGACAGGCAGCACGCGGCAGTGTTACAATGTAGCGCCTATGCGCTCCATTGTAACCAATGGTGGGAACTTTCTGCCCTGCGGTTGACCGAAAGTGACCTCACCGCTGAGCAGAAAGTTCCCACCATTGGTTACAATGGAGCGCATAGGCGCTACATTGTAACACTGCCGTGTGCCGCCTGTCAGTCAGTACAGGAGCACACAGCCGATCAGGAGGGTGCTACAACGTGGCGCTCCCTGATTGGCTGAAGAAACCCACTTAGACAGAAGTCACAGTGGGTTTCTGGCAGTCGGGGAAAGGGGACCCATGTGCAAACATGGGTCCCCTTTCAGTGCGTGGCTCGGGTGTCCGTTTTTTTATTTTATTCAAGTACGTGGATTACAAATGGATGCTACGAGGAGCCTGGGACCCTGGAGCTGGTGAGTATAATTTATTCAACAGGTACCCCTTGGATTCTACTGGAGAAGAGGACCGACCTGCGTGGGGCCATAGGTAAGTATGTTTGTATGTTTGTGTGGATGTATGTAATAAATCTTTACTTTCAAGGTGTGTGTGTCTTGTCTTTTTTTGGGTATTTTTTTAGTAGTAGTACTACAGGTTCCAGCGGGCCCATTTTTCCGCCGCATGCTGGTACTTGTGGTTCTCCAAGTACCAGCATGCGGGGGAGGCTTGCTGGGCCTTGTAGTACTGCTACTAAAAACAATATCTTTTCATTTTCACAAAAGGCTATCAGCCCCCCATCCGCAGCCAATTGGATGGGGGGGACAGCCTCGGGCTTCACCCCTGGCCCTTGGGTGGCTGGGGGGGGGACCCCTTGATTGAAGGGGTCCCCACTCCCCCAGGGTACCCCGGCCAGGGGTGACTAGTTGGATTTTTGATGCCACGGCCGCAGGGCACTATATAAAAGTGACCCCCGGCTGTGGCATTATCTGTCCAGCTAGTGGAGCCCGGTGCTGGTTTTAGAAATACGGGGGACCCCTACTCTTTTTGTCCCCCGTATTTTTGGAACCAGGACCAGGCGCAGAGCCCGATGCTGGTTGCTTAAATATGGGGGAACCCCTGTCATTTTTTTCACCATATTTCTGCAACCAGGGTCGGCTCAAAGAGCCCGAGGCTGGTTATGCTTAGGAGGGGGGACCCCACGCATTTTTTTTTCCGAAAATAACCACTTTCCCACCCCTTCCCACTGATATACATGCACGGATCTCATGGATCCGTGCATGCCTATCCAATCACGGGAAAAAAAAGCAGGTCTGTTTTTTTTTAGCACTTTTTTACGAGTTGTAATTTTTCACGGCAGTGTTTTCTTTTTTTTTGCTTTGCACTTCTTAGTAAATTACCGAGATTCATACTTAAACAGCCGCGTTTTGACCGATGGTGTATTCATTCGTAATTTTTTTCTTGGACTTCCAAAAAATTACGAATGTCCTCATCACTGCCGTGATTTGAGTTTAGTAAATTACCGAGATGACACTTTGAAGAAAAAACGGCATCTCGGTCAAAATCGGGACCTTAGTAAATATACCCCAGTGTTTACAGTTTTCTTATGTACAAGACTGTTCGTTACAGTTCTGGGATTTGTCTCTGTACCGCAAAGGGAGGATTCCTTTGGTACTTCTAATGGGATGACTGACTTCTCTGTCCTCTGCCATGGGTTCAGGGGTCATTTCTAAAGTATCTGGATCAACGGACCCACTCGCTGCCATGGGATACCCAGTGAACCACAGCATATCCAACGGATTGCAAATTGGCTGGTCTGCAGGGGAACTTAATCTCTCTGTCATGTGAGCTACACAGTCCATATTTCTCTCCAAAGAAGAGGTACACAGCCAAAGGCGATTCCGGTACACAATCTTGCAATGATCCCCAACTGCAATCTCATATGTCGGTTGATCTGGATGTGGTCTGCCTACCACCATATATTGAAGAGTTTTCCACCACAAGTCTACTTTACTGTGATGGCCATTCTTTCGTAACCAAACATTGTCACTGATGAGTAAGGGTTCTGCCTCTGCCGTCACATTGTAGTGGTCTTCCTGTCTGCGGTGTACGTTGCTCATGCACTATTCCACGATTTGTTTAGCTTCCTTAATACGGGCTTGGTGTTCCTTCACCCAATTGCCTTGGGGCAAAAGGATGTCTTCACCTGCTGTAGGTACTTCTATCTATAGGTCTACAGGCTGTTTTCCTTGCTGACCGAATATTAGGTAATACGGAGTATAGCCAGTAGAACAGTGTTGAGTATTGTTGTACAGAAATGTAAGTTCGGATAACAAACTTGGCCAATCTAATCTTCTAGGTAATGGGATGGCTCCAAGCATAATGATTAACGTTTGATTTATCTTCTCACACAGTCAGTTTCATTGCGGGTGGTATGCCGTAGTTCTCATTTTCTTGCATTGATAAAGCCAGCACAATTCAGTGAATAGTAGGGATTCAAAGGCAGTGCCCTGATCTGTTAAGATTTGCTCTGGGTATCCATAAGGTTGTATGAAATATTTTCCAAAACATAACAGCAGTTGTCTTTGCGGAAAGGTCTCTTACTGGCACTGTCACAATGAACTTCGTATAATGGTCGATGATGGTTAAGGCATATTGGTAGCCACTGCGACTTGCTTCCAGCTTTAGGTGATCCAAGGCCACTAGATCCAGTAGATGGCTAGTAGTGATCGGGTGAAGAGTAGCTCTTTGTTTTTTATTGGGGCTTCTTTTGAGGCTACAGTGGTGACAGGAGTTGCACCATTTTTCCACATCCTTCCGTAATCCCAATCCAAAAGAACCGCTTTCTGATTGTAGTCTCAGTTTTCTGATGTTCAAAGTGACCGGATTCATTATGATATTTTTCCAAAATGAGAGTCACATAGCCCTGTGGAAGTACTATTTGTAATGTTGAGTGATGAAATTTAGGGTCAATCGATTCACGAAGTAGCAGTAGTTTTTCCCTTTGCCTCCAGAGTTTGACCAGTTCAGGATCCACAGCTAATCTTTGAGCCTTTGGAAGGCCTTCTTTCGTATTCAGCAGGCGTTTTATCTCCTGAATTATGGGATCTTCCTCCTGAACCTTCTTCCCTGTGACTGTCTCTTAGGCTCTGCTCCCATTGGTGATTAGAAGAGGGGTCCTGGCTTCGTGTGAGGTTACAATTAATTTCTGATGGGTATTTCCAATGGGAAACTGTGGAAGTTCTGCCTCCTCCCAGAGGTCTTCCTCTTTGCTTCAACGGGTCACTGAAGTCTAGTGAGGGCGTCAACATTGTTATTCTGCCTTCCCTTCTGATATTTCATACTGAACTTGAAGTTTGCTACTCTCGAACACCAGCACTGTTCTAAGGCACTCAGGCACGCTGCAGGTGGGCCAATGGATTATTATCTGTAATGACTGTAAAAGATGAAGCAGCTAAATAGTACTTGAATTTGACAGTGACGGCCCAAACCACAGCCAGAAGCTCTATTTTAAATGTGCTATAATTTTCATCATTCTGCTCGGTTTTGGTTAATCCCCAGCTGGCATAGGCAATTACTCTCTCTTTATTCTCTTGAACTTGTGCTAGGACCACCCCCAGTCCCATTTTAAAGCCTTGAAGGACTGTTGCTGCACCATCCACCGATTCGGTCACTTTGGGGCCGGTCGCATTTTAGAAACTCCTCTCAGTAGAGTGAAGAGGGGTGCACCAATCTTGGAGAAATTCTGGATAAAGCGTCTGTAGTATCCTGCGAACCCCAGAAATGCTCGGACATCCTTAAGTGTTTTAGGGGTCGGCCATTCTTGAATTTGCCCGTATCTTCTCTTGGTCAGGTGAAATTCCGTTTGCGCTCACAATGTGTCCCAAGTATTGTACTGAAGTCTTCAAAAGGTGACACTTTGACGGTTTTACCTTCAACCCATATTCAGCCAGTTGCTGGAAACCTTCACTTAAATCTTAGAGATGCTCATCATAGGACCTGGAGAATATAATGATGTCATCAAGGTACAGAAGAACCATATCATAGTTCTGATGCCCCAAGCAATGCTCCATGACTCTTTGGAACGTTCCGTGGGAATTGCATAGCACAAAGGACATTCGCTCGAGCTCATACAAGCCCATGGGTGTCACAAACGCAGTCTTCACTCTGTCCTCTGGAGGCACTGGTATTTGCCAGTACCCCCTGGTGAGATCCAATGTAGAAAAGTATTTAGCCGAATTGAGTGCTGTCAAGGTCTCTTTGATCCTTGGAAGTGGGTAGGCATCCTTATGGGTTACTTGGTTCAGTTTGTGGTAATCCAAGCAAAATCGTAGTGTGCCATCTTTTTTTCATACTAAAACCATAGGAGCCGCCCACGGGCTATAGCTTCCTTTAATGACTCCAGACTATAGCATATCCTTTAACATCTTCTTTACTGGCTGGTACATAGCCGGGAGCAAAGGACGATGGTGTTCCCGGATCGGGGGATTGTTACCAGTAGGTATCCGGTGCTGAAAGGTCATTATGCATTGAGAATCTCCTGGAGCTTGACTAAATTCTGCTTGGTTTTTCTGTACCACCTGTAACACTCCAACTCTCTGTTCTTCCTGAGTCTCAGGTGTCACAATTTCACAACGCCAGCTTACTTACTGGTTATCTTCTGCCACCGGAAACTTCCCCACTTGCATATTCATTTGTGTTTCTGGGCTGACCAAGGGGTATACATCCTGGAAGGTTACTCTGGACAAAGTAGTGACAGGTTGGTTCCTAAACAAGTACACCAGTTGGTCAAATGGATTGAGGAATCTTACAGGCAATCTCCCTTTCCTGACTTGTACAACACTTCTGGCGATGATGGCCTTCGAGGATGCTCCCGAGTAACTCAATTCAACTATAGCTTAATAATCCTGACCTCCTAACCCAACTTTACTTTTACACCAGAGTATTGTTTCTGTGTTGGGTTTCAATCTGACAGCATGGTGTTCTGCTATCCTGATTTTTTCCCACTCAACAATTGGCACTGGTAAAGTTATGCTGCGCCCTTATGTTTTCTCTGCAATCCCTGTTTTTCTTGTACCGGGCATGTCTCCGCTTCTCTTTGTAGAGCAATCACCAGTTCATTTGGACAGTTCTGCAGGATGTTCATCCCCAGTATTACTGCGGATACCCCTTTTTCACTTACATTCATTATAATGCACTCTTGTTGCAACAGACATGTAACTCCAATTTGAATGTCACATTCCCAATAACCTCTACAAGGAATTGGTTTCCCATCACTGGCCAGGAGATTCAACCAATTTGGGGGAGGAGGTTCCACGTTGTGCCAATGCTCGCATAATTTGTTCCACTGGATCGTAGTGACTTGGAAACCAATATCCAGCAGAGCCGAGATTTCCACTCCATTAACACAAATTTTTAGTTCTGGACACCGGCCCACGTACTTTGAGCAACACATTTCTCTGTCTGGACCTAGTTGGGGAAGTCTCCCGAGGGTCGGTCCGTTGCCGCGGGAGAGTTTAAAGCCTCTGATTGACACTGTCATGCCACATGGCCGCTCTGCTGACATCTGCGACATATCGGACATCCCTGTTGGTCAAATTGATCTGTAGCGTGCCCCTCGGGCCTTGCTGGAGCTCTCCAGTTGTCACAAAATGACTTGGTTGCAGCCCTCCAGTTCCCTTGGCGTTCTGTTCTCCAGCTGCCTTGATGTTCCTGTTGACTTTCTTTCCAAGACTTAACTTTTTGCATTAATTGCACCACTTGTTTCCTAAATGCCTCCACAGGGTCTCCCGCCGTGTGTTGCACATATTGAACTGGAAGACTTGAGTTTACATGCATTGGCATACATGGCCAGGATTTCGATAGCATTCTCCTTGAAATTCAAGAATGTTTCCTCTGGAGCTTGTCTCCTTTACAGCTTCAGCTGGGACATGTCTGCTTCCCCCCTTACTCCTTCAATAAACTGATCAATTAAGGTTTTATCCACTTTCCGAATTTCTTCAGTGTCCACTTGTTGGATTGCTTTTAGTGCCTCTTGCAGACTGAGAGCGAAGTCTCTTAAAGATTTGCCATGTTGTTGCGTTCTTGTGTAAAACCGAGTTTTTAGTTCAGAGATTGTCTTGATCTCAAATATTTTGGTTAACCTTTCAAATATTTGTTCCACATTCTTCTTCTCACGGTCAGACCATGAATTATCTTCTCTCAATGCAGGACCCTTCAATTGTCCTTTTAAGACTTCTACCTTTTGGCACTCTGTAAGGGAGTACAACGTAAACATGGATTTCATCTTTGCTTTAAACTCCTTCAAGTTCTAGGTCTCCTTGTTCGACGCCTCCACCGAATAACATGGTAACCAGGGTGCTCCAAGGTAATACGGCATAGTGATTGGAGTCAGAATTTAAGCTCCCTCCTGGGTACCGCTGCTGTTCAGGGTCTGTGGTGCTTTGTCTTTATCAATGGCTAGTGGGAATTGACTTGCCTGTAATCTTTGATCCTGTTCGTAGATGCCAAAAAGATATGGAACACCCCGGTCCGAAGGTGTGTTGAGTGCTCCAATTGCAGCTGACAATCTTCAGAAATGTTGTCGTTATCAGCACACCATGACAGATAGGCAAGCGTAGAACTCCCCTTTCTTGAGCAGACACAGATAGACCCGCAATAAGTACAACACAATTTTATTGTAACACACTATAAGCAATTACAATAATAAAGGTGACATTGACAGAATATGTAAAATTTTGTTAAGAACTCTTTGTTTACATACACGACCGAAGAACTTGGGTATAAGCTAGCATTATCTTTAGATAGTTCAGTTTTGTATAACCAGCAATAACAGCTAAGCAGGTGAGTTGCGGGAACAGGTAAGTAAGCTGGCATTGTCCTTAAATAGCACAGTCTCGTATAACCAGCAATAACAACTAGGCAGGTGAGTTGCAGGAACAGGTAAGTAAACTGGTGTTGTCCTTAAATAGCACAGTCTCGTGTAACCAGCAATAAAAACTATGCAGGTGAGTTGTGGGAACAGGTAAGCAAGATGGCATTGTGCAATAACAAATAGGCAGGTGAGTTGCAGGACCGGGTAAGCAAGATGGCGTTGTCCTTAAATAGCACAGTGTCATGTAACCAGCAATAACAACTATGCAGGTGAGTTGTGGGAACAGGTAAGCAAGATGGCGTTGTCTTTAATTAACAGAGTCTTGTATAACCAGTGATAACAGCTAGGCAGGTGAGTTGCGGGAACAGGTAAGTAATCTGGCGTTGTGCAATAACAACTTGGCAGGGGAGTTGCGGGAACAGGTAAGCAAGCTGGTGTTGTCCTTAAATAACACAGTCTCGAGAAACCAGCAATAACAACTATGCAGGTGAGTTGCGGGAAGAGGTATGCAAGATGGCATTGTGCAATCTCAACTAGGTGAGATGCGGGAACAGGTAAGTAAGCTGGCATTGTGCAATAACAACTAGGTGAGTTGCGGGAACAGGTAAGCAAGCTGGTGTTGTTCTTAAATAGCCCAGTCTCATATAACCAGCACTGCAGAATGGCAGACAGATGCATAAACTTTAACTATCACACTGCTGGGCGGAGCTTGCATAAATGATTAATGAATACTAGCATTTCAGAATGTCAGACAGATGCATAAATTTTAACTATCACACTGTTGGGCGGAGCTTGCATAAATGATCAATGACTACCAGCATTTCAGAATGTCAGACAGATGCATAAACTTTAACTATTACACTGTTGGGTGGAGCTTACATAAATGATCAATGAATACTAGCATTTAAGAATGTCAGACAGATGCATAAACTTTAACTATCACACTGCTGGGTGGAGCTTGCATAAATGATCAATAAAATACCAGCCTACACAGCGATTACAAAGGGGATTCTATTCCCTACCTTTGTAATACTTTATCCCAGATAATGGCACCAATAGCACTAGGGGAGCCTACCCCCTTAAGGTCTAACCTGCAGCCACAATAGAAATGAGGAGAGCCTACCCCCCTCTTTTTTAACTGATGGACAAGTGCAGAGTCATGCAGCGAAAAGGCATAAGCAGGGGGAGAGTCCCGCAGTGAAATGGAATGGCCTGATCTCACCCTGGAGCTGCGGCGCTTCTGCCACCTCCGATAGTCCTGGTCTTCAGTGCCACCCGGGATGCAGAGCACCGCACCAGGGATGCACTCTTTTGCTGATGTCTGCTGTGCCCCGGGTCTTCTCCGATCCTCTCACCAGGGGTCCTCGCTGGGTCTTCTTCTTGGAGTCATCCTGCGCACTGCCTCTTCCTCCATCCTCATGGATGCCAGATGTCCTGTCCATGGTAATCTGCGGTGCCTTCCCTGGATCTGGTCCAGCTGGCAGCGATTGTGACTCCTGTCCTGCTGGCTTACCCTCCATGCGGTGCTCCCAACTCCGTTCATCCGGCAGTGACGTGGGCGGCTTTCTCTCCAGAGGTCCTTGGCAAGCACCGGAGGTCTCTCTCTCTCTCCGCGATCCTCTCCAGGTGGCTCCGCTCTCCGAAGGCTGGCAGTAGGGCTCTAAGGGGTCCAGACAGGGGGTCCGATTCCTTCTCCCAGTGTCCAGCTCCGGTCCCCAATCCGGTCCGGCAGGTGAGTTCTTCCTCTTCTCTTCCCCAGGGCAGACCCCTCTTCCCGCGCTGTGTGACACCTAATATCTCTCACTGCTCCTCTGGACCTCCCATGTCCTTGATCCCCACTGGCTCTCTTCCCCAGCAACAGACCGCACAGGTGCCTTCTGCCCTGCAACCTGGGGGGCCCAATCAGTAGGGGACAATCTTCCTGGGCTTGGCTGTTGCTGGCCTGGAGGAGAGACAAGTCTATCTCCAGTGCACTAATCTCCCTGTCCAGGACTGACAGGGTAACCTAAAGTGCAGCCTATACTGTTCTATGGGCCCTATTGCTTTTTCCATATGTGAGGGAACAATTTATACCCAGGGGGACCCCTATGTGTTTAAATAAATAAAAATGCATATACTTATGTGGGGGTATTACACACACACACACACACACACACACACACATATATGTTTATATATATGTGTGTATATGTAGATATATATATATATATATATATATATATACACACACACACACACACAATCGACATGAAGTATGAGGTGCGGCACTCCAATAATCGCAACGTTAACAAGGCAGCAGTTCATGCAACATTTCAATGCCTTTTAATTTCACGGTATTTGCATCGTGAAATTAAAAGGCATTGAAACATTGCACGAACTGCTGCCTTGTGAATGTTGTGATTATTGGAGTGCCGCACCTCATGTCGATAATCCACTTTATTTACAGTATATGAGGGCACCCAACATATGATTATTGCATGTGGCTGTGGCAGGTGCCACTGGTGTGTGTGTGTGTGTGTATATATATATATAAATATATATATACTAGGTGATTCATCGCGCCCTATGGGCGTTCTTCACCCAGTCGTATGGGGCTATGCCCCCTTAACCCTTGCACACCCTTGCGGCGTGCAATATTTTTATTATATGGAGTATTACATCCAATCATAATTGTGTGAGTGGTTAAATATTGCACGGACAAAGGGCGTGCAATGGTTAAGGGGTGGAAGCCCCTTGCAACGGCGTGAACAGCGCACCCAGGGCCTGGTGAATCACCTAGTAGATGCTTTGGTTGGGGGAGTAGGGGGTGCGGGGAAGAGGCGGATGGGATCCTGGGGTGCCACGGGAGGGGCAGTTGCGGTGGTGCCGCAGGTGGGGGAGGGTGCGTGTGTGCAACGGGTGGTGGTCCGGAGCCACTGCGGGTGGGGGAGGAGCCATTGCGGGGTTGCCCCGGGTGGGGAAGTGGTGGAAGCAGTGGTGCGGCGGGAGGTATGGGGTCACTACGGGTGGTGGAGGGGGTCCGGAGCTATCGCGAGTGCTGGAGGTGGTGTGTGGGGGTGCCGCGGATGGGGCCCGGAGGTACTGTGAGTAGGGGAGGGGCGGGTAATGCTTATCCTGCTTCTCCTCCTGTCAGCAACTAAGCTGCTGTCCTCCCTTTTGCAGTGGCTGTCCCTGTGACTCGCACAGCAGGCAGTCACTATAGTTTGCGCCTGTGTCCCAATGCGCATTACAGGGAGGAAGATGTATGCAATAAACTACAGCTCCCAGCAGCCCTAATGGGTGGAATGCTTTGGTGCTAAGGGCTGCTGGGAGCTGTAGTTTATTTAGTGCATCTTCTTCCCTGTAATGCACTGGGACACTGGTGCTAACAATAGTGACTGGCTGGCAGAACAGTGTGACTGGCTGAATCAATGTAAAAGGTGAGAGTGCTGTGCAGTATCAGTGTCAGTGACACTGCACACAGGGCCGGCGCTAGCCGCTCAGCAAAGGGATGTAGTGCAGGGAGGCAACAGTAAGGAGAGACGTTCTCCCTGCTCTGCATCCCTGTGCTGAGCTTCTGTGTGTAAGCATCACTGGTACAGGTGGTGTTACGTGTGTAAGCGTCACTGGTACAGGGTGGCGTTACGTGTGTAAGCGTCACTGGTACAGGGGGCGCTACGTGTGTAAGCGTCACTGGTACAGGGGGCGTTACGTATGTAAGCGGCACTGGTACAGGGAGCGTTATGTGTCTAAGCGGCACTGGTACAGAGGGCGTTACGTGTGTAAGCGGCACTGCTACAGGGGGCATTATGTGTGTAAGCGTCACTGCTACAGGGGGTGTTACTTGTGTAAGCGTCACTGGTACAGGGGGGGCGTGACATGTGTAAGCGTCACTGGTTCAGGGGGCATTACATGTGTAAGCGTCTCTAGTACAGGGGGCATTACATGTGTAAATGTCTCTACTACAGGGGTCATTATGTGCGCTGTGCATTTGTAATGTATGCGAGGGTGCAAATTTATAGTTTGCAGGGGGGCGCCGAACACTCTAGCAATGGCCCTGACTGCACACCCACTGCACTGCACAGCACTGTCACCTTTTACATTGATTCAGCGTCCATACATTACCCTCCGCGATATCACCCTCTCTATCCGCTACATTAACCATCTTGGGGCTTCCAGGCCGGCAGGCCAGGTGCTGTGTTGCGGAGTCAGGGCCTCTGGGGATCTGGGTGCTGCTGTGGTGGGGAGGCACTTCTATGACATCACACGCAGAGCAGGCTCCGGGGCTCAGAGAGTATGTGGCGCAGGGAGGCCTATGAAAGGCTTCCGCTGTGCCGCTTTCATACACATCTATGCCAGTTGCCGCAGCAGCTTTTGTTCCACCTGCGCTGCGGCTAGGGATTGGGGATTGTTGATAACGGAGGGGGCAGGTGGACTGGCAGCAAGACATTTGTGGTCATTCCGAGTTGATCGCTCGCTAGCAGTTTTTAGCAGCCGTGCAAACGCTATGCCACCGCCCACTGGGAGTGTATTTTAGCCTAGCAGAAGTGCGAATGAAGGGATCCGTGAGCGGGTACAAAAATATTTTGTGCAGTTTCAGAGTAGCTTCATACCTACTCGGCACTTGCGATCACTTCAGACCATTCATTTCCTGATTTGACGTCATGAACATGCCCTGCGTTCGGCCAGCCATGCCTGCTTTTTTCCGAACACTCCCTGAAAACGGTCAGTTGACACCCAGAAACGCCCTCTTCCTGTCAATCACTCTGCAGCTGCCTGTGCGACTGAAAAGCATTGCTAGACCCTGTGTAAAACTACATCGTTTGTTGTAATAGTACGCCGCACATGCGCATTGCGCTGCAAACGCATGCGCAGAAGTGCCGAGTTTTTGCCTGATCGCTGCAAAGCGAACGAATGCAGCTAGCGATTAACTTGGAAAGACCCCCATAGGACGCTGCAGTAAAAGGATATTTTTCACCTATCTACAGTGCAGAGACTTGCTGCAGATGCAGTGGCATACCCTCCAGCTGCACCTTTTTGGCAGGTACAGTCCCTTTTTTTTATGGTATGGACCGTTTTTTGACTCTCTGAGCTTCCATTGAAAGTATAAGAAAAGGGGGCGTGACCACGCCGGTGTACCCGTGGTCACGCCCCCTTTTCGAATTTGCATCAATGATTATGTGTAAATTGTTTGAGGGTATGTTGCTGAAGATGTAGTGGGCCTATTTTGGGGTGTGGGGCTGGAGCTGCAGCTCCATCAGTCCCATTGCTAATCCTGCTCTGTGAAAACACAGCAGGCAAAGGGCAGAGCCTGCCATTGGATGTAACATGTGTGGGAGGGCGTTTCTCGCCCAATCAGCCGTGGACTGGGTGTGATAGGCCTGCCACTAACCCAATGATAGCTCCTAGCCAGCGTTAGAGACCCAGGCACAGAATCACAGGGCTATTATATTTGATATATATATATATATATATATATATATATATATATATGTGGCAGTCCAGTCTTGCTGTATGCAGGACAGGGCACAACAGTTTAGGTGCCCTGTGCTAAGGCAACCTGGGTTTAGGACTAGACCAAGAGGAAGACCAGGGAGGTGTTGGGTCACAGCAGATTGTCTCTTTAATGTTGAATCAAAGATTATCTGGCAGTTGGAAATTATATTATTGTATTGCTGTTGATACACAGAAATACCCTGCAATTTAATACATGAAATCCCATCCGCGCAGGTCCGGTCCAGGTATTGGAGCAAGTGATCCCAGCAATCAGACACACCTGTGCCATACTTTTCTATAGCTCTTTAGGGCAAGAGCTCAGGGATCCTGATGCCAATAAGTGGCCAGGAAATAGAGGGAGAGCCAGTGGGTTAGAGACAGGGAGCCTGAGATTGTGTACATGCTGTTTGTGAACTGGTACCTAATTAAGGTACCCATTGAAACTTGCTGTGAAAAGTCTGTTTACTATGCTGTGGAAGTAAATGGACTGCTTTTCTTTCATACAACTGTGTCAGCGTCTTGTCTGGTGGAAGGTCGCTTGTTACAATATATATATATAAAGCGCAATGGATAGGCGGCACTCATGGCAAACAGACAACTCGCACTCAAAGTATCATACTCAACATTTCAATTTGTTAATTAAATTTTCGACAGACAACTCCCCTTATAAACCCAGCACCAGACACCCGAAGTGCACTTCCTCCTCCGTCCCGATGTGCCAGCATCCGGTCCGCTCAATGTCACACCCAGAGTGACGTCATCGGAGCGAGGGAGGGTTGCTAAGCAACGACATACATACAATAGTGATCGTGAAAATAGAAAGAAAAGAGCAGCGTACAGTAACAGCAGATCTCAGCTAGAGTATAAAATATTGCTCATTTATGCGACATTGAGCGGACTGGATGCTGGCACGTCGGGATGGAGGAGGAAGTGCACTTCAGGTATATGGTGCTGGGTTTATAAGGGGAGTTGTCGGGTATGGCACTCAAGGTTGGCACCAATTAGGTCGACACCAATTGGTTGACACACTTTTGGCCGATACCTGAAATAGGTCGACATGGACAAAAGGTCTACCTGGACATGGTCGACATGGAAAAAGTTCGACATGAGGTTTTTATGGGGGGGGGTTTATGTAGTTTTCTCCATAATGTGACCAGTGATAATGTCGATATTATCTTAAACCATAAAGCTATACCTTTAAACAAACTTTTACCATATAGCCGCTGCGGCCGCTAGACTTAATATATATGCTACGCACTTTGTACGCTATTTGCGAACAGAGTCCCGTACATTGTACGTACTTAGCGTACACACGCCGCGCTGGGTGTACAAAGTACGCACAGCGCGCGCACACACTATTGATAAACTTTAAACCTTATTCGTAATGCAATGCAATGTTATTCTTACACTCTAAACCATGTGCCGCGAAGCACTGTAATGATGTTACACCTTAAACCTTACGCAACGCTGACGGTATAAAGTACTTGCTGTGCGTACACACCTTATCGGTACACTCTTAAACCTTATACAGTTAAACACTTTAAACCCTAACAGGGAAATGAGAACACAACACCGATATGTAGTTAACCGCTGGGTTCTAAGGCCACAGTGGATTATTTGAAAGGGGATAACAGTACAAACTATACTCTACAAGGCTAACAAGATAAATCTACAACAGAATAATGGCTACAGTCAATGTACATACGTGAGAATGTTCGCTTGCGCAACCTGGACCAGTCCTCCGCTCATCAGGTAGATAGCGTTCAGAGTCTTCTGACCAGCCAGGCAGCAACAGGCTTTTTATACACTACTTCCATATACAATACAATGGTCACTGTAATCCCTTTGTTCATTGGACACAGAGATGCATCTTTACATTGCAGGAGAGGTCATAGGTTGATTTGAAAAGGTGGGCGATGTCTTTCCCAACTGCTCTTGTGGGTGGTCTCCTCTAGATTCCCGCGGCATACATAATATACAGTAAATACAGTTTATATCTATATTCTACTTTTGCACATAACTATACACAGGAACATGCGATCTTCCTCTAACCAACACCGGAATGTTACCCTTAAAATACCCTACAGCTGGATACTAGACATCACCTTATAACCTTAGTCTGTCCCTTCCTATCATGCAAAGGTGAATCCCTTAGTCCTGGAATCATTTAAACTGTTGATACTTGCTGATGTGGTGCGGGGTGGCTATGTGTAAAATGTGCACTATTTTGGTTAAATATGTAATGTTCTGATAACCCTCTATGCGCCCACAAACTCCGCCGTAAATACCCACACCACGCGCAGGAACGCGGGAGCGATCATGCGCAAATTGCGGATATGTGCACGCACGGCGGAACAAGTGCCCGCGCAGCGGGCATGTGTATGGGGTTAGTACCTGGTGTATGCATTACAATATTTCTCGACTTTGACAGTCCACCCTTTGGCAGTCAACAATAACTGCCACTATCTAAACATTAAACAGAAAAATATACAATACAATATCTACAGATGATTGGATGGTAGGAGGAGAGGTGTAGGAGGGAAATGTATGACCTAGTGAGATAGCACAAGCATGTATGTATGAATTCATGTCTGAGGGGCATGTATCATCGTGCCGTATATGTTCTAGATAAGCTTTGAGGTATTGCGAAGTATACACTACCGAGCTCTTTTCGGCTTCTTGTTCCAACAAATGGGGTGCACATTTAGTTGATGATACATGGAGGGGGATCGTATGTGAGTGCTAATATATATGGATATCACCTGTCGACTATGTGTGTCACTAACTGAAGGTTGTAGAGATGAAGATAAGACACATATGTACAATACATTCACATAACATTTGCGTAATCATTCTTGGGTGTTGATCGAAGTCTTTTCCGGATGGGTGTATTTTTGCTGAGGGGGAAACACAGGAAAAACGGGTGAAAGAAACAGGTCGTGGAATTCATTTGCAATCCTTATCACAACATTGTCTCTATGGATGGGTCGTAAATTAAATCTGCTCCTTAGACTCATCAATTTTGTGCTGTGCTTGCGCCGCATTAGAATTCGAACACACCTAAATATCAAACCAATAATTATGACGACTCCCAGGATACAAAGGAGAAACTTTCCTACACTCATAAAAACATTTTGAGCCCATTCTCCTAAACCTGAGAACCAATTGCGTGGGTTCAACCATGAGACCCAGCCGGTCAGTTCATTACTCACAGCAGTCAGGGTAAGGTTGTGTCTCCTTCGGAACTCCCACTTCAACTGCAAGATATCGTCCATCTTTTGATCAATGATCTCGGTTGGGTCTTCAGTGCTGTTTGTAATATACGTGCAGCACTTCACACCATATTGAGTTGCCAGTGTGACACAGTACCCACCCGTCACGGCTGTGATATAATTGAGGACCATCCTGTGCTGGATCATTTCTGTTTTGTAAGCTTGCAACTCCCTACCCGTATACCTGAAGGTGTCGTCATACATCTCAGTGATATTATCTATCAGGTTCGCTAGCGCATGGATATATATATATATAGTTTATAATTCCTCTGGCAGTACGGGTGATGTCTAATGCGAGAAGGAATTGAATCCCGGTGGATTCGTGAATCAAATCAGAGGCTACGTGCTCTGTCCTATCTATGAGGTAACTCTTAACGATGTGTTCATAATGAGTATGAGTATAAGGAGCTTGAGCACTGCGGTGAACGTCTTTCATCTTATCATGGGTTATGTTCATGACCTCTGGCAACACTCTTCCAATGTAACACAATCCCTCTGAGTTTGGGGCAAGCCACTTATACGCCTTCCTCCCACATATGAAATAAGCATCATCAGGGAGAACATATGGGACAGAATATGACATTACCATATTGCAAACTTTCCAAGTGAAAAACCCAATCCCTAACTCTCTCATCTGTTCAGTACACGTATCAGGCTATATGATATGTGCACAATACCCTGGTGATACTTCTCCAACCCGCATGGTCTTGCTTCCTTGAGTATACCTATACCGAAAATACCTTCCACTGTTGGCTATTTGGCATATAAGTTCGGAGTCTACGGGTATCCTATCAGCTCTGTGCGAAAATGCCATGGTCTGGTTATTCCACGTCACCTCCCAGTTTCCCGGCTTTCGGAAATGTTGGAAATGTTGAAACACACTAAGGATCTATCTACATGATACTGGTGGAGCTTCAAACTAGGGGGCCTAGAAATATTAAATTTCTTGTCCACCGGTCTCCCACCCCGTAATTCGAGTACCTCATCTATTGCTAAAGGGTACGGTACTAGTCCTGACTTGCTCTGACCTTGAGGTACTTGTGAGCACACCCAGCATTCTGTCTGGTTTAAGACCTTACCCACTAGTGAGTGGTAATCACTCAATGGATGACGGTCCATGTTGATATTAAGGCTGGACTGACATCTCTGGATGCACCCATCCTCAACTATGTTTTCACCATTCCTACAAATGCAATTTTCCTCTGCCAATAACCCTTCACAGTGCCTCCTAGTTTCCTGACTACCAGATCGTTTTCTGATACTCGCCTTTGTTCGATGGATGTGTTGCTCTTGGATTTCTACAAATCTGTCCTTGCCATCAGAACCCATTCCAGACCCTTTCTCGACCTCTCTGGTACTCTCACCGAAACAGACTGCTCAACAACAAGGTTAACAGGAAAACCCGGAACGCAGTCTCTTGGGGTAAGTCCATCTTGTTAAGGGAAGAGAAAGGGAACAAGAAGGGGGCGGAAAGAAGGGTAATAGGAATTGGAGAAAATAACAAAAAGGAAAAAGAAAACTGGTGCGACAACCGCCTCTGGTCTTGTTGTTCTCAGCGCTCACCTGCCATGACAACAGTCCTGCCTCTCAGCCTTCCCGGACAGACACTCCAGTGATACGATGTTCTCTACACTCTGCTCTTTGTCACGGGTTCTCTCTGGGTCAGCGACCTTCTTACAGTGGGACGAGTGGACCCAAGTCTCTCTTTCGGCAACTTTAATGCTGTTGTGCTGGTTAGTAAGACTTGGTACGGTCCTTCCCACCTGTCAATGAGGCAACCTGAGTGTAGAAAATTTTGAATCATTACATAATCCCCAGGTTCAATGTCATGACAATTACTGTTAGGTAGGTCAGGAATCACCAGCTTTAGATTTCTGTTTTGATTCCTCAGCTGCTGGCTCATCTTAACCATATATTTTACAGTTACTTCGTTATTGCATTTCAAATCATCCTGGGGGTCAATCATTACATGGGGTTGTCGACCAAAAAGAATCTCAAAGGGAGATAGGTTAAGTGGGGACCTGGGAGTGGTTCTGATGCTGTACAATACAAGTGGCAAAGCTTCTGGCCACAACAATCCAGTTTCAGCCATCACTTTGCTCAGCTTGTTCTTAATAGTGCTGTTTACTCTCTCCACCTTCGCACTCGCCTGTGGGCGGTACGGAGTATGCAGCTTACTATTAATTCCCATCAGTTTACACATAACCTGAAAAACTTCACCTGTAAAATGGGTACCCCTATCGCTTTCAATTATTCTAGGGATACCATATCTGCACACAAATTCCTGCACAATTGTCTTTGCAGTGAACGTAGCAGTATTTGTGGCAGCAGGGAACGCTTCTACCCAATTAGAAAACACATCAATACAGACTAACACATATTTTAAATTTCTGCAGGGTGGTAACTGTATGAAATCAATCTGTATTACCTGGAAAGGGCCGTCTGTCTGCGGGATATGGGATGGTTCTGTTGGTATTGACTTTCCAATATTCTTCCTCAAGCAGATAAGACATGTCATTGCTCTCTTACCCGCATGAGAAGAGAATCCTGGCGCACATCAGTAGGCTCTCACCAGCTTACACATACCCTCTTTACCCAGATGAGTCAGACCGTGTGCCGACTCAGCTAAGCTTGGAAGATATGCTCTGGGGGCTACTGGCTTACCCTGTCCATCTATCCAAAGTCCTGAGGACTCCTGGCCATATCCCTTTGACCTCCAGACTGCCTTTTCCTGTGGAGAACACAAATTTTGCATTTCACTTAATTTTTGTGTGTTGACGGTGTTGAATATCATCAGTGATGTGATATCTGTTTGTATGGGGGTGCTGGCTGCTGATTTAGCAGCTTCGTCTGCCCGGCTGTTACCAAGTGACACTGGGTCTTGACTGTAAGTGTGGGCTTTGCACTTGATAACAGCTACTCTGTCTGGTTCTTGTATCGCTGTTAGAAGCCTTTTTTTATGGGATGCATGCGCTACAGGTGTGCCAGCTGCCGTCATGAAATGACTGAGGCGCCATAGGGCCCCGAAATCATGCACTACTCCAAAGGCATACCTAGAATCTGTATATATATTGGCTGACTTTCCTTTGGCCAAATCACACGCTCTGGTTAGGGCGACCAGCTCAGCATCTTTTGCTGAGTGCGGTGGGCCCAGGGGTTCAGCTTCTATGATACCTCTGTCATCTACGACTGCGTATCCAGTACACAAGTCTCCGAGCCTGTCTGTCTGTGGCAACTACCGTCAGTGTAAAAAGTAAAATCTACGCCTTCCAGTGGGTTGTCACTAATGTCGGGTCTTGCAGTGAAAGTTTGGTTCAGATACTCCATACAATCATGTGTGTCAGTGTCTGTACTAAATCCTCCTTCACCATCATTCTCATCCTCCACCCTTTGTGCCTGTCCAGGCACACCTGGCAGATAAGTTGCAGGATTTAGTGTGCTGCATCTCTTTATGGTGATGTTTACAGGGGCCATTAGTGCTAATTCCCACCTTGTAAACCGTGCAGATGAGACATGTCTGGTTTGGGCAGAGTTCAGTAAGGCTGACACTGCATGAGGTGTATGGATGGTCAGGTTGTGTCCTAACACTACGTCTTCGCTTTTACTCACTAGCAAAGCTATTGCTGCAACACTTCGCAAGCATGTGGGGAGAGACCGCGCTACGGTGTCCAACTGTGCACTGTAGTAAGCTACCGGCCTGCTGGCATCACCATGTCTCAGGGTTAGGACACCTGCCGCGCACCCAGCACTTTCCGTACCGTACAACTCAAAGGGTTTCCCATAATCTGGCATGCCTAATGCAGGTGCCTGTGATAGGCACTGTTTAAGTCTCTCAAATGCCAGTTCGGACTCATCTGTGTGAGAGATCCGATCTGGTTTGTTCGAGGAGACCATTTCCTGCAAAGGTAAAGCCAGCATGGAGAACCCTGGGATCCAGTTTCGGCAGTACCCACACATTCCAAGAAAAGTGCGGATCTGTTGCTGGGTTTGTGGCAGAGTCATGTCGCAAATCGCCTGTATTCTATCAGCGGTTAGGTGTCTAAGTCCTTGTGTCAAGCAATGTCCCAAATATTTTACCTTGGTCTGGCACAACTGCAACTTGTCCTTTGAAACCTTGTGTCCCGTATTAGAAAGGTGAAACAGAAGCTGTTTCATGTCTTTCAAGGACGATTCGAATGAATCAGAACACAGCAGTAAGTCATCTACATACTGTATTAATACTGACCCGCTCTCAGGTTGAAAGGATTGTAAACAGTCATGCAAAGCCTGGGAGAAAATACTTGTGCTGTCAATGAAACCTTGGGGTAGACGAGTCCAGGTGTACTGTACTCCTCTGTATGTGAATGCAAACAGGTGTTGGCTGTTAGGGTGCAGAGGGACAGAAAAGAAAGCAGAACAGAGGTCAATGACAGCGAAAAATTTTGCAGTAGGGGGAACTTGCATGAGAATGACAGCTGGATTTGGCACTACGGGGAATTGGCTCTCAACTATCTTGTTTATCCCCCTTAGATCCTGCACTAGCCTGTTACCCCTCCCCCCACTCTTTTTCACAGGAAAGATGGGCTATTGGCAGTGCTGGACGTCCTAACTAGGATGCCCTGTTGTAGCAAGCGCTCTATGACTGGGTACACTCCTAATTCCACCTCTGGCTTCAGAGGATACTGTGGGATTTTTGGAGCTATCCTACCATCTTTTACTTGCACTACTACAGGAGCTACGTTTGCCATCAATCCAGTGTCTTGTCCATCTTTGGTCCAGAGGGATTCCGGTATCTGGGAGATCATTGCCTCTACCTTGGATGGACACTTGTCTATAACAGCAGAGTGTGACATTAACCTTTGTGGGGTGTCTAACATATCCTGCACTTCCTGAACGTGATTCTCGGGTATATCTAAGAAGACACCCTCAGGAGTACAATATATGACACACCTCATTTTACACAATATATCTCTCCCAAGTAGATTAGTCGGAGCCGATGCAGCTAGCAAAAAGGAATGCTTGGTCTGCAAATGCCCTATCGTAATCTCCGCTGGTCTACTTAAAGGGTAGTGTTGCACTATTCCTGTTAATACCATTGCTGAATTTGTTTTACCCGTGGTTTTCATACCTACCGTTGAATTTAACACTGACCTGACCGCCCCTGTATCTACAAGAAAAGGTAGTGATCTACCAGCTACATCAACTGTGACCTCAGGTTCACTACCTAGGCTAGCAATCAACTTCACTGGCTGCAGACTACAGGTGTGGCCTAACCCCTATTGTATATTGTGACCCTCCCGCAGCGCGCTGGCAGCTACAATATGTGAGGGGGTAGCTGAGAATTTTCAGAGGTCTGCCAGTCCCTCCTAGGTGGGTACCTCCTTGTTTCCCCTGCATGCGGCTCATAACTCCTCCTATGCAATCCCTGGTCCCAATTACGTGTATCATAAGGTTGTTCATATCCTGGTCTAGGGGGTCAGTATACCGTATGTGTGTCCTTATACCTACAATTACGTGCATAGTGTCCTTCCTTCTTACAGTTATAACATACTACTACATGCAACTTACCATCAGGGGTCTGGGGTTTTGGCTGATGTGGTTTGGTTGTAAAGGCACTTATACTTACTGTCATCAGCTTATCCCCCTGTGACTCCCTCTGCTTAACGATGTTCCGATCGTGCTCGATAGTGGACTCTCTTAATGCAGCCACCGAGATACTTCTCCAGTTAGGTAGAGAGGTTTGTACCCTGGTTCTTAGTGTGTCTTTTAACCCGTCCATTAATACTGACACAGCTACCTCCCTGTGATGTACATTTTCCTTAATGTCCTCGACCCCAGTGTATCTAGCCATTTCCTGCAGTGCTCGATGGAAATATTCAGACGCCATTTCACCTTCTTTTTGTCTTATGGAAAAGATTTTATTCCACTTGACAACAGTAGGGAAATATAGTCCTAATTGCAGATTGATCTGTCGTACATTCTCCTGAGTGTACTCATCAGTGAGAGGTACTTCTACGTCCAATTTACAATCAGTAATGAATTTCGCGGGGTCAATATTGGAGGGTAAACATGCCCGTAGCACTGTTCGCCAATCTTTGTTTGTGGGTTCGGTGGCATTACCTAATTCTTTAATAAACCTCTGACATGCAGCTAGATCCTTTCTGGGATCGGGAAATTCAGACATAATTGTCCTCAATTCTGTCCGGGACCAAGGACAATGCATAGCAATGTTCCTGATGGGAGTGATTCCCTGAGCGTCAGTCCTCCCATTGGGGACCGCGATCACCCTGACAGGATTTAGTTCAATTACATCGTTTTGAGTTGACTCTACAATCTGAGGTGCTATTGTCTCTGCATAATGTACAGTACCGTACTTACCTGTGGACACGACCTCACCTACTCCTCCGCTAGGGGCCTTTACTACTCTTATTGGTTGGGCCGTGCCCACCTGGGTGTCTTGTATGGTGGCTGCTAGAGAGAGTGCTGATATCGTGCTGGGCTCATCTTCTTGCTTGCAGTCCTGAGGGAAGTTTAAAATGGGATACAACTTGCACGGGTTAGCATTAGTACATTTATCAACTTTACTCTTATCATATACCAATATGCCATTGTCTGTAGCCATTTTCTCCCCTGTAATATACGGTGGTGGTGGTGCGGTTGCCATCAGTTTCATGCTAGGTTTGGAACCGGCTGCGTGAGCTAGTTCCCTCTGCATATCGCCCTCTTGCTGCCGTAAATTTAAACAGTTTGTGTGTCTGACCCTTTGTTTTCGGGATTTTATCAGACATATCCTAAACCTTAAATTCTGCAACACCTCTGGTTCAAAACTTCCTACCTTAGGGAATGGTTCCCTATCTTCCGCAGCCATACGTTCCCATTCATTGCATAAAACCTCTGTGTGTGATCCATACTTCTCACACATTATGTACCTCGCTGACCCCCTGGGCCGCGGAATATCAACCTGAACCCTGGTTGCACGTCCCTTACTTGAGCAACTGGCCCCCATATTTTGCAGGTATAGCCTTCTCAGCTAATTCCCACAAAAAAACCAAAATACTCAATATAAGGCAACGGTGAAAGTTCAATGAGTGCTCTCACCCACTCACACCCACGTTGGCCAATACTACCAAATACTGTCATCAGCGAAGGTAGTACCCAACCTAGGGCCACTGTGTAACCTCTATTCACTGAAAGTATATGGGAGTGACTTACCCTTTCCAGTAAATATTGGTTGTTGGAGATTACCTGAGTGACCAGCGAAACTCCTTTAAAACAAAAATTTCTTTTACACAAATCACGCTTGCTTATGCTACACCCAGCGCTAATGATCCCGTGATTTTACGCAAAGCTCGTAAAAAGGGTATCACCTTGCGCTAAGTATTGCACTCACGAACGTGCGGTCCAATCGCACAGCATATAGGTAACTGTTACTTATCCGCCGTATGACCAATGGAATCGATTTTTCAGGCTGCGAAACCTCAGCCGGAGCGTATCAATCAAATGGCCTATATGGGTTTCTTCGCTAACCCCCTGGGCTGCGGCACCTAAACAAAAACCTTGCTGACCTTTGGTCTGCGGTACTCTCAACCTTAACTGACCTTCTGGCCTGTGGTATCTGCTACCTTGCTCCTTTGTACTTTAATCTATGTTAACGTAAGCAAGCCACTCTCACGCCACCAAGTTTCCACTCACCTGGTGTGGTCTCCTACGGGATCCCGAATTCCCTGGGTCCACAAAACCTTTATTGTTTGCACACTCACGCTCGTTTACTCAAATACACTTTAGTTTTTCTGTACAGAAAATTAACTTTCATTCAGATAAAACAGCCTTAGTACCAGAGGTAATACAGTAAAAAAGGTTTTACCTAAACTAAATCTTGGACACTGAGCAATTTGTGCTATTATCGCGTGGCTACCGTCCCGCGCCTAAACTAAACACTGCTATTGTGTAATTTGTACTTAGCGGCCGTACCCTTTATGCACGTTGCGTAAACATGCGACCGTGCGTATGTCTTCACGTTGCGTACGCAGTCCCGTACTTTGTCCGAGACACGTGTACAAAGACCGTACGTCCGCAATAGCACAAATCCCACACTTCTATAGATGTAAGCGATATTACCTATAATCGTTTACTTAACACAACACAGTATCTTCCTGTATAAACCTGTTTAACTAGGCCAGACTGTATTTGTGTTTTACGTATTACTCCTTTAAAATCTAGTCTATGTTTTAACTAAATAGCAACAAATTTCTAAGCATAGGTCAAAATGAATCTAATAATCACTACTTCTGGCAACAATGCGAGCAGGTATACAAAGTACAAAATACAGGTGTATGCGTGTGTTGTGTGCGCATTTGGCGCCAAGCAGAAATTCACAAACTTTTAAAATAGCTTTGCGTATTTACCATACGGATCCCACCAGCATCCCTACAAACCATGCAAAGCAGATGCTTATCTTATCAGCAATTGAAATAGGGTTTACCAGTGTATCCACCAACCAGGAGAAGGCTTACGTGGATACCTGTCCGCCCTTTGCTGATAGATAAAGTCTGCTGTAACCTGCTAGGCTGTGGGTATGAGAAAAAACGGATGATGCCCCCAATTGATAATGTCGATATTATCTTAAACCATAAAGCTATACCTTTAAACACACTTTTACCATAGAGCCGCTGCGGCCGCTACACTTAATATACATGCTACGCACTTTGTATGCTATTTGCGTACAGAGTCCCGTACGTTGTACGTACTTAGCGTACACACGCCGCGCTGGGTGTACAAAGTACGCACAGCGCGCGCACACACTCTTGATAAACTTTTAACCTTATTCGTAATGCAATGCAATGTTATTCTTACACTCTAAACCATGTGCCACGAAGCACTGTAATGATGTTACACCTTAAACCTTACACAGTGCTGACGGTATAAAGTACTTGCTGTGCGTACACACCTTATCGATACACTCTTAAACATTATACAGTTAAACACTTTAAACCCTAGCAGGGAAATGAGGACACAACACCGTTATGTAGTTAACCGCTGGGTTCTAAGGCCACAGTGGATTATTTGAAAGGGGATAACAGTACAAATTATACTCTACAAGGCTAACAAGATAAATCTACAACAGAATAATGGCTACAGTCAATGTACATATGTGAGAATGTTCACTTGCGCAACCTGGACCCGTCCTCCGCTCATCAGGTAGATAGCGTTCTGAGTCTTCTGACCAGCCAGGCAGCAACAGGCTTTTTATACACTACTTCCATATACAATACAATGATCACTGTAATCCCTTTGTTCATTGGACACAGAGATGCATCTTTACATTACAGGAGAGGTCATAGGTTGATTTGAATAGGTGAGCGATGTCTTTCCCAACTGCTCTTGTGGGTAGTCTCCTCTGGATTCCCGCCGCATACATAATATACAGTAAATACAGTTTATATCTATATTCTACTTTTGCACATAACTATACGCAGGAACATGCGATCTTCCTCTAACCAACACCGGAATGTTACCCTTAAAATACCCTACAGCAGGATACTAGACATCACCTTATAAACCTTATAACCTTAGTCTGTCCCTTCCTATTATGCAAAGGCGAATCCATTAGTCCTGGAATCATTTAAACTGTTGATACTTGCTGATGTGGTGCGGGGTGGCTATGCGTAAAATATGCACTATTTGGGTTAAATATGTAATGTTCTGATAACCCTCTATGCGCCCACAAACTCCGCCGTAAATACCCACACCACGCGCAGGAACGTGGGAACGATCATACGCAAATTGCGGAACAAGTGCACGCGCAGCGGTCATGTGTATGGGGTTAGTACCTGGTGTATGCATTACAATATTTTTCGACTTTGACACCAGGAACTCCACTTAGTGCACCGCTTCACTCGCCATGCTTCGGGCTACATGCCTCGCTGCGCTTGGCACAGGTTACTGTTCCCAATTGTAGTCCACGTGGATTGTAAAGTATGAAAAAGTTCAAAAAATGAAAACAAAAATTAGAAAAACTCACGTCGACTTTTTGCCAAGTCGACCTTGTTCATGTTGACCTTTTGTCCATGTCGACCTATTCCAGGTGTCGACCTAAGGTGTGTCGACCAATTGGTGTAAACCTTATTGGTGTCTACCTTATTAGTGTCGACCTGGAGTCCGGATACCGAGTTGTCTGTATGCTTTTGTACTCCTGATGAAAATTTTGTTTAGAAATTGAAACATTAAGAATTATACTTTGAGTATCTGAATGGCTTTATGTATGCAGTGGTAGCATTATTAAGGCACCCCCATGCTAAAGTGCTATTTTCCTTCCTCAGAGCTCCATTTTTGTGAATACATTGGTGTATTTTTAATTCCAAATGGAGCAGACACAAGCAACAGGATAACCTGAGCTGCTGGGATTTCTGGACATTGAAGTACCCATTGGTGATACCTTCACCTTCTCAGATCTGGAAATAGTATTCTTTACAAAGAGAACTTCTTAACAACAGCGGGTGAAGAATCTAACCAGCAGGTGTTTCTCAATCTACTCAATTTAAAAAAAACGTGAAGTAGACTTCTATCTGCATGGGATAACACTGTGTGAGTACTTCAGAGAAAAGAAAATCCCCAGGGGATTCAGAATCCGGAAATCCCCTACCATAGGGTGCAATAATGCAGATTTTTGTAGAAAATAGGCAGCGATACTGAACCATAGGACTAATTCAGACCTGATCGCTGCTGTGTGTTTTCACACAGCAGCGATCAGGTCTGAACTGCGCATGCGCCGGCGAAGCAGTGTGCCGGCGCATGCCAGATAGCCGACGGCTGTCTCAGCCCTGTGATCGTCTCTGTCTGGGCTGGGCACGAAGGTGCTGCCCGGCGACATTTTGCCTCCATTTTAGGGGCATGGTCAGGGCAATGCAGGCATGCCCGGACAGTACAGGGGGCGTGCTGCGGCGGCTGTGTGACGTCAAACGCAGGAGCTGCACTGGTGGGGAGCTACTCTTCAAATACACAAGCATTGCCGCTGTGCGATGCTTTTGTACTTGTGCTTCGGGGCAGGGCCTGACATGCGGGGCGGACTAGCCCTGTGCTGGGTGTCCACCCGCATGTCAGGGAACCTGATCGTAGATGTGCAAAATTCAGTTCTGAATTAGGCCCCATGCCTCGTTTCACCTTTTATTGTTGGTGGTGGAGGAGTCCACCCGGGAGCTTAACTTGTGAGAGAGAAAAATTGTATCACTTGAGACACTCTATTGCAATCAGCTGAAAAATTATAAAGCCGGCTATTGGCTCACTAAACTGCAGGATCAAGTGGATCGCTATAACAATGATTTTATCCAATTTAAGCAGAACAAGCTGGCTGTGGTTAATAAAGACTATGAGAACAAGTGGGTTTATAGGTGGGCACACCATCAACCCAGTGGCAATAGGCAGCGACGCCCTAAGAATTGGAGAAATAGGAGGTTTCCTTTGGAAACGGAATTATCAGGAGAGGCGCAGACTTCAAACAGTGATGCTGATGAAGGTACATCACAGTCAAAAAACTTGGTGTCACGTCCTCCCTACAGGTGTCAAAACCCAGGCAAAAAAAGATTCAGCAAGCGACCCTGTACTAGACAGGGGAAGCAATGTGAAAGACAAAGCCAAACTGAGTTCAAAGAAAAAATAATCTTTAATCTTTCAGACAGGACACTTACAACATATGAAGAAGCGGTGCCTACTAATAAATATGATCCCTTCTTGAGTAAAGGGGACCTGTGTAAATTCAATCGTCAATTGCATCTGAAGGACTAATTTGGCAATAAACATAATATGCTGCATCAACCACAAACTAAAGCGACCCCTACATTGAAATCTAAAGTACTGTTTGACCCTCCCTCAGAATAATGCTATTAAAACCTATAACAAGGTGATGACGAAAGCTATTTAACAGCAACAGCGCAATATACCACATGGGGGGTCATTCAAAGTTGATCATAGCTGTGCTAAATTTAGCACAGCTAAGATCATGTTCCCAGACATGCGGGGGGGGGGGGATTGTAATCCTCAGTAGATTGCATCAAAGAAGCGGAGCGGCAACTTCAGGACTGTGCAGTGTACAAGAAACTCCAAGGGGATCCTACTAACGAGTTACTGCTTGAATTGGATGGGTTGCTGCAGTCTGCGGTGGATAATGGGCTTATTACAGTACAAGTAAAATCTGCATTGGTTAATGTCACTCAAATTATACCAATTATTATTATTATTATTACATTTTATTTATAAGGCGCCAAAAGTGTTTTGCAGCGCCATACAAAGAAAAGTACAGGGAGACAAAACCTAGCATTACAGTAAATAAATAACAGAAATAGAGTACAGGTAACAAGGAGCACCACAAATCTCAAGATATAAAACAGCTAAGATGTAAGTAGTGAGTGAGTGATAATCGTACTACTAGGGGCTGTTGGCCTTAGATAGAGATGAGCTTTTACCAGCAGAAGAAAAAGCGGGTAAAGATGGTCGCTGAGTAGGGGAGAGCTGCGAGTGAAATGTGTGGAGAAGAGGGCTTAGATAGCAAGAGGAAAGAGGGCCCTTCTCTGAAGAGCTAACAATCTAGTGGGAAGGGTCGACAGACAGATGACATGAGGTGCAAGCAAGTGGGAGGTAGCCTGATGTCAGTATTTAATCAAAGCTGAGATGTTCACGGCATGAGGCAGGGGGATGGAGGAGCAGCCTTAGGACTATGTTATGCATCGGAACGGTTTGCTTTGAGGGTATGCTTTAATATTGTACCTATTGCCACAAAAGTCTATCCAATCCCTCTGGCAGACCCATCATATCGGCCAGTGGGTCGATTTACTATGATGTTTCAAAATATCTTGACAAATTTCTCCAACCGGTGGTCCAAGGTTAGCCAACTTACCTCCAAGATATGACCTTGTTTTTAACTGAATTACAGAGGATTGAAAAAGTTGAGAATTATACTTTGTGTCCGAGTTGCCTGTTTGCCGTGAGTGACGCCTATACATTGCGCTTTGTATTACTTACCAAGGAAGGCACCCGGCATGTTGTATTTCAGAAGGGGTGAGTGCCGAATATCTGGATGGATATATATATATATATATATATATAGGAAAAATGTAAAAACAGCGCCTACTAGTGTAGTATATAAGGATCTCAAAAATGTAAACCTTCACCCGTTTGTAACACCCTTGAAATAAGCAAGTACCGTCATAATTCGACATATCCACTTTACATGATGCACACAATTCAGGTGATGTTCCCAGTCTGGATGGATTTCACAATCAGTATTGGAACCTCATGAACTTTCCAGTTCTCAATGAGGTATATAGGAGAGAACAGATGGGGGAGCCAAAATAGTGTAATACAGTTTGACACAAGTTTTATTGGCTTAAAAAACATCAAATGCCCCTACATTAAAAAGATTAAAAAAATAGCTTATCTGATCTGTAGTAGGTAAGGTCTGGTCAGTCTAACTCAACGCGTTTCATCCTTCTGACATCACTGGCCTGGACTTCATCAGGAGTGTAGTGCCCTATTTCCCTCTAGCTCTATTTATACCACTACTATTAATTTGATTGGGGGGGTGTTCATCGCCAAAACGGCTGAAATAAACGTCACTTCTGGGTATAGCTTTCACTGTTATAGTTTCTCATTCAGGTAAAATGCTAATCGCGGCTCTCACGAGTGTCATGATGTTACACAGACTGCCGCGGCTCCAGCGGACGTGATCACATCATGCCGCTAAGCACCGCCCCTATGCACACGGAATGCGTCACCATGTTGATGATGTAGCACAGTTTCCGCACTGTAAGCGGAATGACATGTGACACTGGTCTCATGTCCCATCTGTCACGCCCATGTCAGAGTGAGGGAAACAGCGGTCACAGTGCCGCCTCCTCATCCAAAACAAAAGTCGTGACCTCTGGATACATGGGACCTGTGTCTGCCATTTTCATGTAGCCTCTATTAATAGAAGATAAATATAATAATCCCTGATTCTTGCAAACAATTCTAAAGTGCATATGTGTATTGGTAAAACACTAATGTAGCAGCAAAAAATCACTTAAACCCTAAAGGGTAGCACAAATAGAGAAGGGCAAAGGACTTCATAAATAACAAGTTAACAAAATAAAAAAATTGAAAAAATTAACAGAATAAAAAAAGAAAGAAAAAGAGGAATAGCAACATTATGGACAATATATGAATAATAGATATAAAAATATAAAAAGGATGAAAAATATAAAAACATTGTACAAACATACACACTGGACTATAAGAAAGGTGCTATTTCATAATTGTCATTCAGACAATGTGGCATTAAAGTATTCAATTCAAAGATCCAATACATTTCACGCCTGGACAATTTGTTCTCACGGTTCCCTCCTCTGGGGACCAGAAGTACCACCTCACTGGCCTTAAACTTAAGACAGTTGACACCAGAAGTATGAACAATTTTAAAATGTCTAGGGATAGTATGGGTATCAACTTTGTTTCTAATACTTTGTATATGTTATTGGATTCTTATTTTCGGCTGCCGTTTTGTTTTGCCCAAATATTTCAAATTGCAAGGGCACTCCAGAACATATATTACCCATGGAGTATTGCAATTTATCAGGTCCCTGATTTGATAGGACCTAGAGTCATTAAAATTAGTAACACTACATGTGCTAGAATGTGAAAACTTACAAATATTACAATGATTTTACTTGTAAAACCCTTTCAAAGGGCATTCAAAATTTCCCCATCTTTCTGGTTGCTTCATAGTGAGCATGCTCGGTGCCAACTGATCCTTAAGGTTCTTAGACTTTTTAAAAATTAGTCTCGGTTTTTCTAGTAAAATTTTATTTAAAACAGAATCCATTTTTAATATGTCCCAATGTTTAGTTAAGACTTCTTATATCCTTCTCGTGATCATTGAACTGGGTGATAAAATTACTATCTTTGCTAAAAACATCCTTATTCTTATATATTAAAAGTTATTCCCGTGGTTTTAGCTGTTTTTTTCATCGCACCCTCTGTCAGTCTACTCCAGTATCCTCTGTCCTCAAAACGTTTGGCATATAGTTGTAGTTGCTGTTCACAATTTTCTCCCTTACTACAATTTCTTTTCACTCTGCAAAATTGGGAATAACGAATATTCATTTTCCATTTTTATGTGTTGCCACTCTTTAAGTGCACATACGAATTAGAATCCACTTCCTTAATAAAATGAATGGTTTCAATCCTGTTCCCCACACCTCTCAGAAGTTTTTTTTTTTAAGTACCATTTTTAACATCATATGTGAAAGATACTAAATCTATACTCCAAACACTTAAGGATATTGAATGGAAGGAGAATTACACTTGGGTAACTCTTGATGTACAATCCCTGTACACTTCCATAAATCATAGAAAAGGGATTGAATAATACAAGGAATTCCTTATGGTGGATGTAGAGTTCAATGAGGAACATAAGAATTTTATCTGTGTTTTAATTGATTTTATCCTTACCCATAATTATTTCAAGTTTTTGACCATTTTTATATCCAAATTTGTGGCACGGCTATGGGGACGGTGTTCGCTCCCAGCTTCGTGAACTTCCCTATGGGAAGCTGGGAATGGAAATATATTTATAGCAACAACCCCTTTGCACAAAATGTAATCCTTTTTAAACGATATATAGATGACATTTTAATAATATGGTAAGGTACAGAAGAGGTTTTTAATTATTTTATATCACATATTAGTGATAATGAGTATAATTTAACTTTCACATACAAAAGAAGTCAGGTGGAAATTGAATATCTGGATCTTATTCTGAGAGGTGAAAAAGGTAACAGGATTGAAACCATTAATTTGTTAATCCCTTACATCTTCTTTCAGGGATGTAGTCATGTGACCGGTGTTCAGGAGACCTATGGTCAAATAACCTCCGCCAACATCCGGCTCGCTCACAATCCCTACGGTCGGCATGCTGACCAACAGAGACTATTCACACACATGGGTGTCCGAGCCTGCAGCATGGCGAGCGCAGCGAGCCCACAAGGGGCTTGCTGTACTCGCCCCCACTGGGAATCCGCTGCTGGGATTCCAGCTTTGGTATGCTGACAGTCGGTCTCCTGACTGCCGGTCAAGCATACCACATCCCTTCTTTTAATTGTTCTCTCTACCACAGCTCTGCCTGCAAGTGTTTACACCAGCTGCACTCTGTTCAACAGTATCAATAGAATTGCACGGTGCCTTGTTTGCTGCTTTTGAGACTTAGACCCTGCGTACCTTTTCTTGCTGGCAAACAGCCTGTAGTATATTACTCCAGTGATTATCTTGTGGTCTCCAGACAATTGTATGAGCCTCTAATACTTGAAATTTCAGACTTGACAGCAACCTAAGTACAGGTGTCTGCATAATACACTAAGGGAACAGTAGATGTCTGTTGTAGGCTGAAGACCCTCCAGTGGCTCTAGAGGTCCCATGCAATTGTGCTGAAGTTGTGCTGGAGTTCCATAACAATGGCATATTTCTGCCAGCAGCCTTTTGAGTGTGAGCTCAATTGGCAGAATCCTCAAGGATCCTCCCAGAAACCCTATGAATTTTATCCAGTTAATTCTAATATAGACATGAGATGAATGAATTAACTTTAACAAACAGCAGTATACTGTGTCTGGTAAACACGCCAAATTGGTGGAAGTGAAATAGATAAAAATGAATAAAAATGAGATAGCTATGTTGTGAGGGAATAGAAACAAATGGTCATGACACTGTCATGTACCCAATGCAAAATGCATTATGCATCCTGTATGCCTATAGACCAATTTAACATGACAAAACTGACTACAACATGGCTGGCAGTCCTGATCACCTTATTTTAATTATATTTATATAGACTGCACATATTTAAACAAAGCGGAACATTAGTTCCCTGTTGCTAAATCTATAGCTATGTTATGCTATATGCCTTAGACTGTATTATATTAAGGGCAGGACTATAGAGACAGCACATGTAGCAAATATTTTTTTTTAAAGGAAATTTCTTTGAAAAACATAGATGGACTTCTGATGTGATACTAAATCAGAGGAAGCAGCAGAATGACAGTGTCTCATTTAGGCCATACGGAACCACAGAGTTCATCCTATGGATCCACTTCTCCTCCAACTGGAGCAGTTTTTTGTCTCTGTCCCCTCCTCTAATGGAAACAGGTACATGATCCACTAATTTATATTAGAGATGAGCGCCTGAAATTTTTCGGGTTTTGTGTTTTGGTTTTGGGTTCGGTTCCGCGGCCGTGTTTTGGGTTCGAACGCGTTTTGGCAAAACCTCACCGAATTATTTTTGTCGGATTCGGGTGTGTTTTGGATTCGGGTGTTTTTTTCCAAAAACACTAAAAAACAGCTTAAATCATAGAATTTGGGTGTCATTTTGATCCCAAAGTATTATTAACCTCAAAAACCATAATTTACACTCATTTTCAGTCTATTCTGAATACCTCACACCTCACAATATTATTTTTAGTCCTAAAATTTGCACTGAGGTCGCTGTGTGAGTAAGATAAGCGACCCTAGTGGCCGACACAAACACCGGGCCCATCTAGGAGTGGCACTGCAGTGTCACGCAGGATGTCCCTTCCAAAAAACCCTCCCCAAACAGCACATGACGCAAAGAAAAAAAGAGGCGCAATGAGGTAGCTGTGTGAGTAAGATTAGCGACCCTAGTGGCCGACACAAACACCGGGCCCATCTAGGAGTGGCACTGCAGTGTCACGCAGGATGGCCCTTCCAAAAAACCCTCCCCAAACAGCACATGACGCAAAGAAAAAAAGAGGCGCAATGAGGTAGCTGTGTGAGTAAGATTAGCGACCCTAGTGGCCGACACAAACACCGGGCCCATCTAGGAGTGGCACTGCAGTGTCACGCAGGATGGCCCTTCCAAAAAACCCTCCCCAAACAGCACATGACGCAAAGAAAAAAAGAGGCGCAATGAGGTAGCTGTGTGAGTAAGATTAGCGACCCTAGTGGCCGACACAAACACCGGGCCCATCTAGGAGTGGCACTGCAGTGTCACGCAGGATGGCCCCTCCAAAAAACCCTCCCCAAACAGCACATGACGCAAAGAAAAACAGAGGCGCAATGAGGTAGCTGTGTGAGTAAGATTAGCGACCCTAGTGGCCGACACAAACACCGGGCCCATCTAGGAGTGGCACTGCAGTGTCACGCAGGATGTCCCTTCCAAAAAACCCTCCCCGAACAGCACATGACGCAAAGATAAAAAGAGGCTTTTTACTGATATTTGGTGTTTTGGATTTGACATGCTCTGTACTATGACATTGGGCATCGGCCTTGGCAGACGACGTTGCTGGCATTTCATCGTCTCGGCCATGACTAGTGGCAGCAGCTTCAGCACGAGGTGGAAGTGGATCTTGATCTTTCCCTAATTTTGGAACCTCAACATTTTTGTTCTCCATATTTTAATAGGCACAACTAAAAGGCACCTCAGGTAAACAATGGAGATGGATGGATTGGATACTAGTATACAATTATGGACGGGCTGCCGAGTGCCGACACAGAGGTAGCCACAGCCGTGAACTACCGCACTGTACTGTGTCTGCTGCTAATATATAGACTGGTTGATAAAGAGATAGTATACTCGTAACTAGTATGTATGTATAAAGAAAGAAAAAAAAACCACGGTTAGGTGGTATATACAATTATGGACGGGCTGCCGAGTGCCGACACAGAGGTAGCCACAGCCGTGAACTACCGCACTGTACTGTGTCTGCTGCTAATATATAGACTGGTTGATAAAGAGATAGTATACTCGTAACTAGTATGTATGTATAAAGAAAGAAAAAAAAACCACGGTTAGGTGGTATATACAATTATGGACGGGCTGCCGAGTGCCGACACAGAGGTAGCCACAGCCGTGAACTACCGCACTGTACTGTGTCTGCTGCTAATATATAGACTGGTTGATAAAGAGATAGTATACTCGTAACTAGTATGTATGTATAAAGAAAGAAAAAAAAACCACGGTTAGGTCACTGGTATATACAATTATGGACGGGCTGCCGAGTGCCGACACAGAGGTAGCCACAGCCGTGAACTACCGCACTGTACTGTGTCTGCTGCTAATATATAGACTGGTTGATAAAGAGATAGTATACTCGTAACTAGTATGTATGTATAAAGAAAGAAAAAAAAACCACGGTTAGGTCACTGGTATATACAATTATGGACGGGCTGCCGAGTGCCGACACAGAGGTAGCCACAGCCGTGAACTACCGCACTGTACTGTGTCTGCTGCTAATATAGACTGGTTGATAAAGAGATAGTATACTACTAATATTATATACTGGTGGTCAGGTCACTGGTCACTAGTCACACTGGCAGTGGCACTCCTGCAGCAAAAGTGTGCACTGTTTAATTTTAATATAATATTATGTACTCCTGGCTCCTGCTATAACCTATAACTGGCACTGCAGTAGTGCTCCCCAGTCTCCCCCACAATTATAAGCTGTGTGAGCTGAGCAGTCAGACAGTTATATAATATATATAGATGATGCAGCACACTGGCCTGGGCCTGAGCAGTGCACACAGATATGGTATGTATGTGACTGAGTCACTGTGTGCTGTGTATCGCTTTTTTCAGGCAGAGAACGGATTATAAATAAAAGTGGTGGTCACTGGTCACTATCAGCAAAACTCTGCACTGTACACTACTGAGTACTCCTAATGCTCCCCAAAATTAGTAAATCAAGTGTCTAAACGGAGAGGACGCCAGCCACGTCCTCTCCCTATCAATCTCAATGCACGTGTGAAAATGGCGGCGACGCGCGGCTCCTTATATAGAATCCGAGTCTCGCGATAGAATCCGAGCCTCGCGAGAATCCGACAGCGTCATGATGACGTTCGGGCGCGCTCGGGTTAACCGAGCAAGGCGGGAAGATCCGAGTCGCTCGGACCCGTGAAAAAAAACATGAAGTTCTGGCGGGTTCGGATTCAGAGAAACCGAACCCGCTCATCTCTAATTTATATACCAGTGAACATAGTGGGTGATTCTTCTCTTTAAAATGTCTAGCCACCGGCTGATCTACCGTTTTGCCCTCAAGGGCCATCTGGATGGCCGATCTATGCTGCGTCATCCTCTCACGGAACGTCCAGGAAGTTTTTTCCAATGTAGACAAGACTACATGGACATCATATCAGGTATATTACGAATCTTGTAGTGCAGGTAAGTACATGATGAATGGCAATCTTCTTTCTTTAGTATGGATGTAACACATAACTTCCCATCTCCAAATATCTGCAAGTCGTACACCCAATACACTTGTAGCTCCCTGCCTTTTTGGTCAAAAAATGAGGATTGGGACTGTCAGTGGAAGACACAATGTTATTATAGACCAACCAGTCCTTCAAGGTCTAATTCCTTCTATGTCCCATCATTAGTCTTGAACCTTGAAGCGATGTCAATGTGGGGTCTGAATTGACTGTGGACCAATATCGTTTGGCCAATTTGTTGATATCCTTAGTCCTCGTATTGTAATTGTTGACAAAAATCATTGGACGCCTATATGGACATTCAGCTTTAAATTGAACCTGATTGTGACTTCTGGATTCCATTTTTGAACAGAGTCTGTATACTGTCTGTATACTGAGCCCTAGGAAGTATTTAACAATATTTCAGCTGCTATACATACAATCACCAAAAAAAATGTATTTTATCACAAACCATTGTTTTTATATAATTAATAAAAAAAAAATATATATCAGTGATTAGCTTTATTATTATGCACTTAAACTATCAGTGTTCAGTGTCTTAAATTATGGAGACAGAAAAAGATCAGAATTTTTGTCTGTCTGTTTATCTGTTTGTCTCTCTGTTCATTCCTGCATCACGCAAAAACTACTGTATGAATTTGCATCACATTTTTACCATTTTATAGCTTGGTGACCTATAAAGAAACAGAGGTACATATGATCTCAAAGTGACATCAGGGAGACAAGCAATACAGGAAAATCTATGTGCTTGACCAGTTTCCTGTAAGCATCTGCTTCGCTATGATGATCAACACGTTGCAGGTCAAATGCTCAGGGCTGCAGGTGTAGATCTCAGGATCAGCTGCTTCTCTGATGGGCAGCTTTACGTGGCTTGCTCATGGGTTAGTAGCCCCAAGCATCTTTTTGTGTTAATCCCTGCAGAAAAAACTGCAAATATTGTTTACAAAGAAATTTTGTGATCAATATGTGCAAAATTATACATCCCAATATTAGATTGCACTACTATCATAGTAAAATGAGTTCTGCTGAGCAATAATACACATCCAAAATGCTATTTAGAAAATATAGATAAGCTCTGATTAGAGAAATAAAAGAACAGTTTAACTAAACAAAATTGTACTTCAGTAAAATTTAATTAATTTTATTGCAACTATGATTTAATAATTACCTACATTGATTATTTTATACTTTCTATTTCAATAATTAATTATTTTAGAACAGAGTACTGTAACAGCAAAAACTAAATATTATATTAATTTCTTACATTTTAACAAAGCTTAGTGCTAATATTTGTACTAATACTTATATTATTCCTTATACTTATACTAATTTATAAACAACGTTTAAAGTAAAATGTAAATTTACAGATCTTCTTTGTATACAATATTGCAAGTTTTTTTTAAAGGAGAGTACACCTGTGCATAAATATGTGTATCTGTTCCTTGTCTAGAGCATCTTTCATTCAGATAACCAGGGAAGAAGCTGTCCTCTTGTAGTTGAATCCCAACAACTTTTAGTATTTGTTGATTGACATAGCAAAACTTAATCTCACTGGAAATTGCAAGCGATTAAATTCAAACAGTATCTAAGATGTTATTAGTGGTATTCTAGGAATAAAAGTATCTTCTCCTAACTGCAATTGTTGCTATATTTATTGCTTTGTTGCGTTGATGCTACTGTATGTCGCGTTGTTGCAAGGTTTACTTCCATCAGTCGAACAATTGTTAACAACCAAAAAATAATTTTTCCAATATTTGCCTTTGTCGTTTTGTTTCATTATCGCATTGTCACTATGTGGTCTAATAGCTTACTTTTTTTATACTAAAAAACTCTCTGTCTGATTTGGCAGCTTCACCTTGAGAGCTGTGAAAGATATTAAAATACAAACAAACATATTCTTTTATACAGGGGTGGATTGGGATGAAAAACCAGCCGGGAATTTTATGGAAGCAGCCCTGATGGGGGTCGGTTCACTTAAGGGGGTGGGGTCTGTTAAGGGGGATGGGATCACTAATAGAGCCCCAATGTTCACTGAAAACCAAAACCCAAACTTTATAACTAAACAGCTCCATTGCATTACTTGCCCACCAAAAATGCTGCATTACACCACTTAATTACTTCTCTCCAACTATAAGGTCCATTTCCCCTCAAACTTCATCCAATCATCAGCACTGCAGTCATTTCACCACATGCCTCCTGTATACTCTGCACTTCATCAGTACTCTACTTCCGCCTTCCTTAAACTCTATAATAAATCATTCCCTAGGCATATAGGTGGTCATTCCAAGTTGATCGCAGCCAGCAACTTTTAGCTGCTGCTGCGATCAATAACCCACGCCTATGGGGGAGTGTATTTTAGCTTAGCAGGGCTGCGATTGTTTGTGCAGCCCTGCTGAGCTAAAAAAAATTCAAGCAGATGTAGACTAGCCCTATACCTACTTACCCTGTGCGATGATCCCTGCGATGCTGAAGCTGCTTCTGACGTCAGACATCCGCCCTCCGTTGTTTTGGACACGCCTACATTTTTCAATCCACTCCCCGAAAACAGCCGCGAACGCTGTGGAGACGCCCAGGTCCGCCTTTTTCCAGTCAATCTTTTTAGCGGTCCGCTCTGCGACAGCTTTGTTCTCTAGACGTGAAGTAACCCGCCGGGCAATGTTGCGAACGCGCACTGCGGCCGCTTCGCATGCCCATTCCGCACCCATTCGCACCGCAGCGATAAACAGCTGCGTGCGAACGGGTTGGAATGACCTCCATAGAGCTATACGTTGCTCTACAGTTACACAAATACACCACTGCACTATACCACTGATGCTACCCCACATTCTGCTCCACAACAGTACATTATTTCACTCTACCTATATGCTGCACTACAATACAATGCCCTGACCATTATATGCTATAACACTCCACGGTACGGGAGGCAGTTATGTGACCGGCAGTCAGGAGACCACTGGTCACAATTCCGACACCAGAATCTCTCCCCCTTACAGTCCTGACAGCCAGCATACCGACTAACAGGAACTATTCACACTCGTGGGTGTCCACACCTATAGGGTGGGAATATAACCTGTGGTGAGCACCGCTGCCCCCATCACCACCACCTGTACATTGCTTTCCCTCTCCTAATTGCTACACTGCAGCAGTAGACTAATACAGTACTTTCTACCTGTATGCTGCACTTCACCATTACACCATGATGGATATTAAATACTTCCCTATAAACCTGTACACTGCGGTAAACCAGCACAACACACTCCATTACTCTACATGCACACCAAACAGCATGTGCTCTCATGAAAGTGGTGAGGGCCTCACAGACTATGCCATACTCTTGCTGATGGTGCTGACAGGAAGCTGAAACCGAACATACATTTACTTACTCAACATCTTCTTATACGGTCCATCGGGGGTTCTATACAATGCACTGCAACATGGACTACACTGGTCAACAATCCGATGGACATCCAAAGTGGCCTTCTTTTCTTCCAAGGTGATCTATACTTGCATAATCCCTTAGCAGATGTTCACTGCTTGCAGCAGTTGCAGGGACAAATGGTGCACCAGCTCACCACTCTTTTCTACTACTTTTCAAACACAATATAGAGGAACAGAGATATCTGTATATACTAGTGATGTGCACCTGAAATTTTTCGGGTTTTGTGTTTTGGTTTTGGGTTCGGTTCCGTGGCCGTGTTTTGGGTTCGAACGCGTTTTGGCAAAACCTCACCGAATTTTTTTTGTCGGATTCGGGTGTGTTTTGGATTCGGGTGTTTTTTACAAAAAACCCTAAAAAACAGCTTAAATCATAGAATTTGGGGGTCATTTTGATCCCAGAGTATTATTAACCTCAATAATTTCCACTCATTTTCAGTCTATTCTGAACACCTCACACCTCACAATATTATTTTTAGTCCTAAATTTTGCACCGAGGTCACTGGATGGCTAAGCTAAGCGACACAAGTGGCCGACACAAACACCTGGCCCATCTAGGAGTGGCACTGCAGTGTCAGGCAGGATGGCACTTCAAAAAAATAGTCCCCAAACAGCACATGATGCAAAGAAAAAAAGAGGCGCACCAAGGTCGCTGTGTGACTAAGCTAAGCGACCCAAGTGGCCGACACAAACACCTGGCCCATCTAGGAGTGGCACTGCAGTGTCAGACAGGATGGTCCTTCCAAAAAATACTCCCCAAACAGCACATGACGCAAATAAAAAAAGAGGCGCAATGAGGTAGCTGTGTGACGACTAAGCTAAGCGACCCTAGTGGCCGACACAAACACCTGGCCTATCTAGGAGTGGCACTGCAGTGTCACGCAGGATGGCCCTTCCAAAAAATACTCCCCAAACAGCACATGTCGCAAAAAAAAAAAGAGGCGCAATGAGGTAGCTGTGTGACGACTAAGCTAAGCGACCCTAGTGGCCGACACAAACACCTGGCCCATCTAGGAGTGGCACTGCAGTGTCACACAGGATGGCCCTTCCAAAAAATACTCCCCAAACAGCACATGACGCAAAGAAAAAAGAAAGAAAAAAGAGGTGCAAGATGGAATTGTCCTTGGGACCTCCCACCCACCCTTATGTTGTAAAAACAGGACATGCACACTTTAACGAACCCATCATTTCAGCGACAGGGTCTGCCACACGACTGTGACTAAAATGACTGGTTGGTTTGGGCCCCCACCAAAAAAGAAGCAATCAATCTCTCCTTGCACAAACTGGCTCTACAGAGGCAAGATTTCCACCTCATCATCATCGTCCGATTCATCACCCCTTTCACTGTGTACATCCCCCTCCTCACAGATTATTAATTCGTCCCCACTGGAATCCACCATCTCAGGTCCCCGTGTACTTTCTGGAGGCAATTGCTGCTGGTGAATGTTTCCAAGGAGGAATTGATTATAATTCATTTTAATGAACATCATCTTCTCCACATTTTCTGGAAGTAACCTCGTACGCCGATTGCTGACAAGGTGAGCGGCGGCACTAAACACTCTTTCGGAGTACACACTGGAGGGAGGGCAACTTAGGTAGAATAAAGCCAGTTTGTGCAAGGGCCTCCAAATTGCCTCTTTTTCCTGCCAGTATACGTATGGACTGTCTGACGTGCCTACTTGGATGCGGTCACTCATATAATCCTCCACCATTCTTTCAATGGTGAGAGAATCATATGCAGTGACAGTAGACGACATGTCAGTAATCGTTGGCAGGTCCTTCAGTCCGGACCAGATGTCAGCATCAGCAGTCGCTCCAGACTGCCCTGCATCACCGCCAGCGGGTGGGCTCGGAATTCGTAGCCTTTTCCTCGCACCCCCAGTTGCGGGAGAATGTGAAGGAGGAGATGTTGACGGGTCGCGTTCCGCTTGACTTGACAATTTTCTCATCAGCAGTTCTTTGAACCTCTGCAGACTTGTGTCTGCCGGAAAGAGAGATCCAACGTAGGTTTTAAATCTAGGATCGAGCACGGTGGCCAAAATGTAGTGCTCTGATTTCAACAGATTGACCACCCGTGAATCCTGGTTAAGCGAATGAAGGGCTCCATCCACAAGTCCCATATGCCTAGCGGAATCGCTCTGTTTTAGCTCCTCCTTCAATGCCTCCAGCTTCTTCTGCAAAAGCCTGATGAGGGGAATGACCTGACTCAGGCTGGCAGTGCCTGAACTGACTTCACGTGTGGCAAGTTCAAAAGGTTGCAGAACCTTGCACAACGTTGAAATCATTCTCCACTACGCTTGAGACAGGTGCATTCCACCTCCTTTGCCTATATCGTGGCCAGATGTATAGGCTTGAATGGCCTTTTGCTGCTTCTCCATCCTCTGAAGCATATAGAGGGTTGAATTCCACCTCGTTACCACCTCTTGCTTCAGATGATGGCAGGGCAGGTTCAGGTGTTTTTGGTGGTGCTCCAGTCTTCTGTACGCGGTGCCTGTACGCCGAAAGTGGCCCGCAATTCTTCTGGCCACCGACAGCATCTCTTGCATGCCCCTGACATTTTTTAAATAATTCTGCACCACCAAATTCAAGGTATGTGCAAAACATGGGACGTGCTGGAATTTGCCCAGATGTAATGCACGCACAATATTGCTGGCGTTGTCCGATGCCACAAATCCCCAGGAGAGTCCAATTGGGGTAAGCCATTCTGCGATGGTCTTCCTCAGTTGCCGTAAGAGGTTTTCAGCTGTGTGCGTATTCTGGAAAGCTGTGATACAAAGCGTAGCCTGCCTAGGAACGAGTTGGCGTTTGCGAGATACTGCTACTGGTGCCGCCGCTGCTGTTCTTGCAGCGGGAGGCAATACATCTACCCAGTGGGCTGTCACAGTCATGTAGTCCTGAGTCTGCCCTGCTCCACTTGTCCACATGTCCATGGTTAAGTGGACATTGGGTACAACTGCATTTTTTTGGACACTGGTGACTCTTTTTCTGACGTCCGTGTACATTCTCGGTATCGCCTGCCTAGAGAAGTGGAACCTAGATGGTATTTGGTAACAGGGCCACACTACCTCAAGCAATTGTCTAATTCCCCGTGAACTAACGGCGGATACTGGATGCACGTCTAACACCAACATAGTTGTCAAGGCCTCAGTTATCCGCTTTGCAACAGGATGACTGCTGTGATATTTCATCTTCCTCGCAAAGGACTGTTGGACAGTCAATTGCTTACTGGAAGTAGTACAAGTGGTCTTCCGACTTCCCCTCTGGGATGACGATCGACTCCCAGCAGCAACAACAGCAGCACCAGCAGCAGTAGGCGTTACACTCAAGGATGCATCGGAGGAATCCCAGGCAGGAGAGGAATCGTCAGACTTGCCAGTGACATGGCCTGCAGGACTATTGGCTTTCCTGGGTAAGGAGGAAATTGACACTGAGGGAGTTGGTGGTGTGGTTTGCGCGAGCTTGGTTACAAGAGGAAGGGATTTACTGGTCAGTGGACTGCTTCCGCTGTCGCCCAAAGTTTTTGAACTTGTCACTGACTTATTATGAATGCGCTGCAGGTGACGTATAAGGGAGGATGTTCCGAGGTGGTTAACGTCCTTACCCCTACTTATTACAGCTTGACAAAGGCAACACACGGCTTGACACCTGTTGTCCGCATTTCTGTTGAAATACTTCCACACTGAAGAGCTGATTTTTTTGGTATTTTCACCAGGCATGTCAATGGCCATATTCCTCCCACGGACAACAGGTGTCTCCCCGGGTGCCTGACTTAAACAAACCACCTCACCATCAGAATCCTCCTTGTCAATTTCCTCCCCAGCGCCAGCAACACCCATATCCTCATCCTGGTGTACTACAACACTGACATCTTCAATTTCACTTTCAGGAACTGGACTGCGGGTGCTCCTTTCAACACTTGCAGGGGGCGTGCAAATGGTGGAAGGCGCAAGCTCTTCCCGTCCAGTGTTGGGAAGGTCAGGCATCGCAACCGACACAATTGGACTCTCCTTTGGGATTTGTGATTTCGAAGAACGCACAGTTCTTTGCTGTGCTTTTGCCGCAAGTCTTTTCATTTTTCTAGCGAGAGGATGAGTGCTTCCTACCTCATGTGAAGCTGAACCACTAGCCATGAACATAGGCCAGGGCCTCAGCCGTTCCTTGCCACTCCGTGTCGTAAATGGCATATTGGCAAGTTTATGCTTCTCCTCAGACGCTTTTAATTTTGATTTTTGGGTCATTTTTTTACTGATCTTTTGTGTTTTGGATTTTACATGCTCTGTACTATTCCATTGGGCATCGGCCTTGGCAGACGACGTCGATGGCATTTCATCGTCTCGGCCATGACTAGTGGCAGCAGCTTCAGCACGAGGTGGAAGTGGATCTTGATCTTTCCCTATTTTTTTAACCTCCACATTTTTGTTCTCCATATCTTGCGCACAACTAAAAGCCACCACAGGTATACAATGTAGATGGGTGGATAGTATACTATTATTACTTATACTTATGGACGACGAGTGATGACACAGAGGTAGGTACAGCCGTGGCCTACCGTACTGCTATATATATAATATATACAGAATAATAAAAACGGACCTGGTGGACACTGTCAGCAGACTGCTAAACTAGTATGAAGAAAAAAAAAACACCACAGGTATACAATGTAGATGGATGGATAGTATAGTATTATATTACTTATGGACGAAGAGTGCACTGACGACACAGAGGTAGGTACAGCCGTGGCCTACCGTACTGCTTATATATATATAATATACTGTATAACGGACCTGGTGGACACTGTCAGCAGACTGCTAAACTAGTATGAAGAAAAAAACAACAACACAGGTATACAATGTTGATGGATGGATAGTATAGTATTATATTACTTATGGACGACGAGTGCACTGACGACACAGAGGTAGGTACAGCCGTGGCCTACCGTACTGTTGCTTATATATATAATATACTGTATAACGGACCTGGTGGACACTGTCAGCAGACTGCTAAACTAGTATGAAGAAAAACAAAACAACACAGGTATACTATGTAGATGGATGGATAGTATAGTATTATATTACTTATGGACGACGAGTGCACTGACGACACAGAGGTAGGTACAGCCGTGGCCTACCGTACTGCTGCTTATATATATAATATACTGTATAACGGACCTGGTGGACACTGTCAGCAGACTGCTAAACTAGTATGAAGAAAAAAAAACACCACAGGTATACAATGTAGATGGATGGATAGTATAGTATTATATTACTTATGGAGGACGAGTGCACTGACGACACAGAGGTAGGTACAGCCGTGGCCTACCGTACTGCTGCTTATATATATATAATATTCTGTATAACGGACCTGGTGGACACTGTCAGCAGACTGCTAAACTAGTATGAAGAAAAAAAACCACCACAGGTATACAATGTAGATGGATGGATAGTATAGTATTATATTACTTATGGACGACGAGTGCACTGATGACACAGAGGTAGGTACAGCCGTGGCCTACCGTACTGCTGCTTATATATATAATATACTGTATAACGGACCTGGTGGACACTGTCAGCAGACTGCTAAACTAGTATGAAGAAAAAAACAACAACACAGGTATACAATGTAGATGGATGGATAGTATAGTATTATATTACTTATGGACGACGAGTGCACTGACGACACAGAGGTAGGTACAGCCGTGGCCTACCGTACTGCTGCTTATATATATATAATATACTGTATAACGGACCTGGTGGACACTGTCAGCAGACTGTTAAACTAGTATGAAGAAAAAAAAAAACACAGGAGTGTTTTTCAGGCAGACAAACGTATACTGGACTGGTGGTCACTGTCAGCAAAACTGTGCACTGTACTCCTGCTACAACTGCTCCCCAGTCCCCACAATTAGGCAGTGTGAGCAGAGCAGTGCACTCAGCACAGATACATCATGCAGCAGTGCAGCACACTGAGTGAGCACAGATATGGTGGTCGGAGCGTTTTTTTCAGGCAGAGAAACAAAGGATTAAACTCACTGGTGGTATAATCAAAACATTGCACTGTACTCCCTAACAGCTGCTCCCCGTCCCCAATCCTCCCCACAATTATAACTAACTAAGTCACTCTGTGTTCTACTATAACGGAGAGGACGCCAGCCACGTCCTCTCCCTATCAATATCAATGCACGTGTGAAAATGGCGGCGACGCGCGGCTCCTTATATAGAATCCGAGTCTCGCGAGAATCCGACAGCGGGATGATGACGTTCGGGCGCGCTCGGGTTAACCGAGCAAGGCGGGAGGATCCGAGTCGCTCGGACCCGTGTAAAAAAAAGGTGAAGTTCGGGCGGGTCGGATTCCGAGGATCCGAACCCGCTCATCACTAGTATATACTCTATTGAATACTATTGTTTGATGGGTTCAAGACTTTATTTGTTATTTATAGCCTATGCACGTGTGCTTAAATGTATACTGCCGGGTATTACAACTTGATGCAGAGTTTGCTTCTTTACAACACCACCTCTCTTATCAACAGTGCCTTTCTTATTGCAAGAGTAATAGTGAATGCTAATGTTACACCATAATTAAATGTTGGTTGATTTATTATTATTATTATTGTTATTATTATTGTTATTATTATTATCCTTTATTTATATGGTGCCACAAGGGTTTATCAGAGCCTAACAAAGTACATAAATAAATAAGCGAAACAAGAAAACAATGACTTGCCGTACAACACAATGTAGGGCAAGTATATGGTATAAACACATTCAGGGAACAAGACATAATCATCAGGGGTGGAAAAAACTGAGTATTAAAGCACATGAGGGGAGAGGGCCCGGATTGTGAGAGCTTACATTCGAAGGGAAGTAGCAGACAGACAAGGATAACACAGATGGCGTAGAAGTGAGCATGTAACAAAAGGTTAAGATGAAAGATGGCCAGTTTGATTAGGAAGTTGGTCTAGAGAGCCCTTATAAAGTTTAGTAGAGAGGTGGAGAATTCGAGAGGTAGGGAGTAAAAAATTAACAATTTGAAATTAATAAGTGTCTTTTCCTGATTTAATTTTTCTGTGCCAAAAGACACTTGGAGATCGGTGTCTACATTGTTTTGTGGTTATAAATATACATGGGTCTACATGTGTATCTGCCACGTTATACCTAACTAGTTTGATGTGAATTATATGTACTGTGGGAAATTTTGTGATACAATATCACACATTATGGGGGAGATTCAAATGTTTGAAAAGTCAATTGGGAGTCTGTTTTTTTTCTGATAGACAGGAAAAAACAGACACCCAACCAACTTTTCAAACATTTGAATCTCCCCCTATATGTGTAAAGCCTGATAACAAAATAAATTTCAACAGTAATATCTACCACAATTTGTAATAGCAACCATATTTTGATGGTCTACTGATAAGAGGGGCAGTTTTTTAATAGGTTTAAAGACATAGGGAGGAATTCAATTGGGTGCAAGATTTAGGTAAAAAAACGTGCGTACCTCACACCCAATGTTGTATTACTGCGGGTATGCACGCTCCCGATACCCTTTGTAACCTCAGTCTCACAATTGAATACCAACACACAGGGGCTACGGGAAATCCCCTGCACTGCTGGGTTCTTTTCTATTCCACCCTATATCATAAATACTTCCAGAATCATTATGTAAAACTGACGGCCGGGATCCCAACCGTCAGTATACCAACAGTGGTGATCCTGGTGAATGGCATGCTGGCATTCACCAGGATCCATGCTCAGGGCACAGTGGCTCCCTACACTCACCACAGGATTTATTCTCCCTCTATGGGTGTCATGGACACCCATTTAAGGAGAAAAGCCTGTGGCGCTGGGACTCTGACAACGGTATTTCAGTGCTAGTCAGTATTTCGTCGTCAGTATTATGACATCCATGATCCCGACTAGTGGTATGGTAACCACTTCCCACACTTCCATTGCACAAAATATATATGCATATATAAGCAGTAGCAATAGACACTGTACATCATATTTCTCTTACGTCCTAGAGGATACTGGGGTCCATTTAGTACCATGGGGTATAGATGGGTCCACTAGGAGCCATGGACACTTTAAGAATTTGATAGTGTGGGCTGGCTCCTCCCTCTATGCCCCTCCTACCAGACTCAGTTTAGAAATTGTGCCCGGAGGAGCTGGTCAGCTGAAGGAAGCTCCTGAAGAGTTTTCTGCATTTATTTTCTATGTTTGTTGTTTTCAGGCAGGACTGGATGGCACCACCCTTACTGCTTCGTGGGACTTAGGGTGTGGAACGGCCCAACCTTTTGAAGGGTTAATGGTCCCGTTCCCCGCTGACAGGGCACAGAGTTCCTGAGGGAACTATTCGCAAGCCCCACCACAGCGATTCCCGCAGCACTCCACAACCCCTAACAGAGCCAGAAGAATAAAGAGTGGTGAGTAATGAGCCGGCGCCCCGATTAGCGGGGTGCCGACCATTATGGCGGCATGAGGGTACGGAGATGCACGGCTTCTAAATGGGGTGGAATGCGTCTCCAGACACAGTACACAACTGTGTCTCAGTACACTGTACACAGTACCCAGACTGGCAACACAGCCTTTAAACGGTTTCTCTCCATTTTAAGCACCAGATTCCTCAGCCAATATAAAAAAAGCGGGAAGACTGCGTGCCATTGAAGGGGCGGGGCTTCACTATGAGAGGATCCAGCAGCTCATCAGTGCCATTTTCCCTCTGCAGTGGACACAGACGCTGACAGGACAGGAATGCGCAGCTCCTTTGGCGTGACTCAAGATTACCTCAGCGATACCAGGGGGTCATAGCAGGGGGGGAGTGACTATTATGGTACTAAGTCCCCTATCAGGGTGCTTAGTCTGCAACCCAGCTAAGCTTGGCATTAGCGATAAGGGTGCGGTGGGGGCTGGCTACAAACAACTCTGTGCCTCCCTGAAGGGCTCTTTGTGGGTAACTTGTGCTTAAAATTTTCCTGTGTGTTTGTGCTGTCACATTTACATTAAGTCAGACAAAGAGTGTGTTTCTTGTACAGCAGAGTGTTCCTCTTCACAAGGGGCTCACTACTGGGTACTCAGGGTTCACAAGCTAGCGGGGCTGAACCACAGTGTGTTAACTCTCTCAAAAGAATGACTTCCACTCTTTCTACAAAATTGTTTCGCAATGAGAAAGAGACGCAATACTTAAAACAAACGGTGGATGAGTTTATGAACAGAGACTCAGTCCCCAAAAAAGCATCTCAGTCCCCTCCCATTTGTCTGCAAAAGTGATCTCTGGCCCATATCCTGCAATCTGACTCTGACGCTGATAGGTCAGACTTGGAGGAGGGTGAGATAGACTTGGAGGGGGGTGGGGGGTGGCTCTGTCACAGGGAATAGAGGCTCTTATAGAGGCTATCAGAGATGTTCTGCATATTCCTGATAAGGTGTCAGAGGAGAGTGAGGAATCTTATTTTAATGTAAAGAAGAAGTCCTCAGTTACTTTTCCTGTGTCAAAGGAATTGAATACCCTCTTTGAAGAACCATGGGTTAATCCTGATAAGAAGTTTCAGATCCCTAAAAGGTTGCTCTCATCTTTTCCTTTTCCTCTGGAGGATAGGAAAAAATAGGAAAATCCACCGATAGTGGACCCAACAGTCGCTAGGCTGTCCCATAAAATTGTATTGCCTGTTCCTGGTGCAGCCTCCCTGAAAGACACGGCTGATCGTAAAATTGAGACTACACTCAAATCATTGTACACAGTTGCATGTGCGTGGATCACTAAAGCCATTGCTAGATGGTCAGGTAACCTAATTTAGGGGTTAGATTCCTTATCTATGGGGGATGTTGTCTTACTCATGCAGCATATACAGGATTCTGCGAACTCTATGGTGAAATCCATAAAGGAAATAGGCATGCTTAACTCACGCACCACCGCTATGGCAGTTTCGGCACGCAGGGGCTTGTGGCTACGCCAGTGGACTGCTGACGCGGACTCCAGGAAAGGCGTGGAAGGCCTACCATTCACAGGAGAGGCCTTGTTTGGAGATGAACAAGACAAATGGATCTCCACAGCTACTGTGGGTAAGTCTACATATTTTCCTTCCGCAGCCCCCCCCCCCCCACGACCAAGAATACTTATGCAGCTTCTAAGTTACAGTCCTTTCGGACTGCCAAGTTCAAGGGCAAATCCAGAGGTGCTACTACGTCCTCCAGCGAAGCAAGAGGCAAACCACGCAAAACAGCAACTGCAGGTGCTCAGGAACAGAGCTCAGGCTTCCTCAAAGACTTCAGCATGACGGTGGACCAAATTTCCAAGAACTGTCACCTCACAGATTCTTCAAATCGGGCTTGCCAGTTTCACAAGAGGCAAGTATAACTTTACAGAATGCCATCCAAAAACTGGTACAGACTCGGGTCATTGTTCCTGTTCCACCTCATCTACTAAACAAGGAGTACTATTCCAACTTGTTCATAGTCCCAAAGCCGGACGGTTTGGTAAGACCGATTCTGAACCTCAAGTCTTTGAACCCATACTTACGAGTGTTCAAATTCAAGATGGAGTCTCTAAAAGCGGTGATCTCAGGTCTGGAGGAGGGGGAATTCCTAGTGTATCTGGATAACAAGGAAGCATACCTTCATATTCCGATCTAGCCACCTCATCAGGCTTATCTATGGTTTGCACTGCAGGACTGTCACTACCAGTTCCAGGCCTTGCCATTTGGTCTCTCCACGGCACCCAGGGTGTTCACCAAGGGGATGGCAGAGATGATGTTTCTACTCCGCAAACAGGGAGCGAACATAATTCCATACCTGGACGATAAAAGCACTGTCCAGGGAGAGGTTGCTGGACAGCATTGGTCTCTCAGCTAAACTCCTCCAGGATCACGGGTGGATTCTGAACCTTCCGAAATCTCACCTAGAGCCAACATGGAGGCTCCCATTCCTGGGAATGATTCTGGACACGGAGTCGCAAAAGGTGTTCCTTCCATTGGAAAATGCATTAGTAATCCAGTTGATGGTTCGGGATGTCCTGAAGCCAACCTGGGTGTTGGTGCATCTGTGCATTCGTCTTCTGGGGAAAATGGTGGCCTCTTACAAGGCACTTCAATACGGAAGGTTTCACGCAACACCCTTCCAGCTCGATCTGTTGGACAAATGGTCCGGGTCGCATCTTCACATGCACCAGAGGATCCGTCTGTCGCCAATGGCCTGGATCTCCCTTCTGTGGTGGCTACAGTCTTCTCACCTCATCGCAGGATGGAGGTTCAGAATTCAGAACTGGATTCTGTTAACCACGGATGCAAGCCTCAGAGGTTGGGAAGCAGTCACTCAGGGGGTGCAGTTTCAGGGAAGATGGTCAAGTCAGGAAGTCATCCTTCCAATCAACATTCTGGAACTCAGGGCCATATACAACGCAGGCCTCACATCTTCTTCAAAATCGGGCAATTCAGATCCAGTCAGACAATGTAACAGCAGTAACGTACATAAACCGACAGGGCAGGACGAAAAGCAGAGCAGCATTTTCACAGGTGTCAAGAATTCTCCTCTGGGCAGAAAGAAACGCTGTGGCGTTGTCAGCGGTCTTCATTCTGGGAGTAGACAACTGAGAAGCAGACTTCCTCAGCAGACACGACCATCACCCTGGGGAGTGGGGCCTTCACCCGGAAGTGTTTCGGTGCTTGACAAGTCGATGGGATATCCACAGATCGACATGATGGCCTCTCGTCTCAACAAGAAGGTCAGGTGGTATTGTTCCAGGTCGAGAGACCCACAGGTGGTGGCAATAGATGTCCTGACAACTCTGAGGGTCTTTTAGATGGTGTACATGTATAATCCACTTCCTCTGATCCCAAGAATTCAAAAGTGAATAAAAAGGGAAATGGTTCAAGCAATATTCATTGCTCTGGTCTGGCCAAGAAGGGCCTGGTACGCCGACCTTCTGGAGATGGTCCTTGAAAATCTGTCTCCTCTACCTCTTCACCAGGATCTTCTTCATCTATCAGGACTTACCGTGGCTATGTTTAACAGCATGGAAGTTGAACGGCTGATTCTAGCCAGAAGAGGGATCCCTAACAAGCTCGACTATGATCCAAGCCAGGAAGGGGGAAACATCTAAACATTACCATCGTATTTGGAAGAAATACATCCCTTGGTGTGAGAGCACAAATTATTCTGCGGTGGAATTTCATCGGGAACATTTCCTGCTTCTTCTACAGGTAGGCGTGGATGTGCACCTGCGTCTGGGCTCTAAAAAAGTCCAGATTTCGGCCTTGTCTGTTTTCATTTAGAAACAATTGGCTTCTCTCCCTGAGGTCCAGACATTCCTGAAAGGTGTTCTGCACATCCAACCTCCATATGTGCCTCCCAAAGCACCTTGGGATCTCAATGTGGTGCTGCAGTTCCTACAATCGGACTGGTTTGAACCGTTACAGGAGGAATATCTTAAGTGGAAGACCGTCACACTGTTGGCCTTGGCAAGACGTGTGTCGGAGCTGGGGGCTTTGTCTCACAAAAGTCCCTATTTAATTTTCCATGAGGACAGAGCTGAACTCAGAACTCGTCAGCAATTTCTTACTAAAGTGGTGTCTGCATTTCATATCAACCAACCAACATATTGTGGTTCTGTTTGTCACCAACACCTCTTCTACTTCAAAGTCTTTGGATGTTGTGAGGGCTTTGAAGGTGTATGTGAAAAAAAACAGCTTGTCGCAGAAAAATGGACTCTCTGTTTGTTCTTTATGAGTCCAATAAGATTGGGTGTCCTGCTTCAAAGCAGACAATTGCACGCTGGATCAGACCTACTATCCAGCATGCTTATTCCATGGCAGGTTTGCATGTCCATAATCTGTGCAGGCTCACTCTACTAGGTCGGTAGGTTCTTCCTGGATGGCTGCCCGGGGTGTCTAGGCTTTACAACTCTGCCGAGCAGCTACTTGATAAGGTTCGAACACATTTGCTAAGTTCTACAAATTCAATACTTTGGCCTCTGAGGACCTTCATTTTGGTCAATCAGTTCTGCAGGAACCACAGCACTCTCCCACCCAGTGAAGGAGCTTTGGTACATCCCCATGGTACTAAATGGACCCCAGTATCCTCTAGGACACAATAGAAAATAGGATTTTAATTACCTACCAGTAAATCCTTTTCTCGTAGTCCGTAGAGTCTACTGGGCGCCGGCCCAGTGCTTCGTTCTTCCTGCACTGTTACTTGGTTAAGTAATGTTGGTTCAGCCGTTGCTGTTCCTTTTTCAAGTTTGGTTAGTTTGGCTTTCCTCTTGTTGTGTGTGCTGGTTCGGAATCTCACCACTATCCTTATCTATCCTTTTCTCAAAGTATGTCTGTCTCCTCGGGCACAGTTTCCTAGACTGAGTCTGGTAGGAGGGGCATAGGGTGAGGAGCCAACCGACACTATCAAATTCTTAAAGTGCTCATGGCTCCTAGTGGACCCGTCTATACCCCATGGTACTAAATGGACTCCAGTATCCTCTACGGACTACGAGAAAAGGATTTACCGGTAGGTAATTAAAATCCTAATTTTTGCAAGTCAACCCACAAGAAACCATGGCATAATTGCTAATATCAGCCCTTAGCACCTACTCCCTTTGTGCATTTTTTTTTTTTTTTTTTTAGAATTGATTATAAGAGATACCTACATTCGGGAATATATTTTACACTGCATAGATTGTATGTTTTTAAATTGCTCATACTATTTTAAATATATTAATAAAAGTAATATATCTTTAGTGATACTTCACTTATTATAACAAAGTAGTGCCTCCCAAAAAAGGTGTTTCCCACGCTCGTATCTAGAGAGGAGGGGACCTGTGTGCAGTTCCGTGTATGAGCCCCCTCCTCTCCCATCCCATAGCCTGCAACGGTGCTTTTAGCACTCTAAGTGAGCACTAGAGACTCTGGCATAGAGTCTACAGCGCATGCGCAGGTCTCAGAAAAAATGGCGCGGTGACCATTGTTCGGAGACCTGCGCATGCGCTGTAGTGCCAGAGTCTCTAGTGCTCTCTCAGCCAGCTACGGGACTTGAGAGAGGAAGGGGCTCACACACAGACACCAGAAAGTAAAGTATAGGAGAAATGGGTTCAGTGTGTGTGGTCAAGGCCTCCTCTGGACCCAGGGGCCTGTGTGCACCATACACACTGCACCCATTATAGATACACCACTGGTGTTTCCTCTTTTTGGTTCCAGCACCATAAACAAGCCAAAGCCAGACCCTCCAACATGACCCGCCCCACTAGGTACAAAAAGCTCTGTTTCTGGACTTACCTCTTAATTTATGATTTCCATCACCTGTGTTGAACTAGTTAAATGATAAGAAAGCTGTTTCTTCACAGGTGATGGCAATAATAAATTAAGAGGGAAGTCCAGAAACAAAGCATTTTGTACCTAGTTGGGCGGGTCATGTTGGAGGGTATGCAAAGCATAGTAGAGTATATAAAGCAATACAGTTACAGGCTGGCTGCTGGCCTGATGCTGGCTCCCCTTTCTGTCTGCAAGGTCTCATGAGTCATGCTGGGAGTAAGCATACCTCCCAACATGACCCTCTCCAGGAGGGACACAATGCTCTGCTTCTGGACTTTTCTCTTAATTTATGATTGCCTGCACCTGTGTTGAACAGGTTAATGGATAATGGAGAGGTTAACAGATAAGAAAGGTGTTTCACCACAGGTGATGGCAAGCATAAATTAAGAGGGAAGTCCAGAAGCAGAGCATTGTGTCCCTCCTGGGAAGGGTCATGTTGGGAGGTATGGAGTAAGGGACAGTCTGCACTCTTCCCCAATTATACCTATGCATCCGTGTGTAATCTGTGCTTCTGGTATCTGTCCGCCGGTACCAGGGTCGGTCTGGCTCACAGGGGTACAGGGGAAACCACTGGTGGGCCCCACTGCCTGGGGGCCCACTCCTTCCTCTAGGGATCAGGTTCGAGACTGTGCACTTGTATTATACATGGTATGATACGTTGCATTACACTGCACAAGTCTATTGTGTATTTCAAGCCTCTGTGGGGGTTGGTCACACTCCTTTTGTAGGTTGACCACATCCCTAAGTATGGGCCCCTATCACTGCATTCCCCCCAGTGGGCCCTTCATGCCCCAGTCCGACCCTGCCGGGACCTACCGCAAAGTACCTTGGGATGAGCTGCCTGTGGCTGGGTATGGCCAGAATCCCTCCCGCAGCCATCTTACCTAGTCAGAGCTGAGCTCTGATCACAGCAGCCAGCTGACAGATACGTGAGTGAAGGTTGGAAACTGAAGCAACAGTGGGATCGGAAAGGCAGGGAATGGTCCAGTGGCCCGGCGTGTCAATCCATCCCTGCTTGCCATAATATCCCTTTAACTCAAGACACCTGTAATTTACACAGGTTCTGTGGTTGATTAAAACCAGGTGAAGTGCAGGCTTGAATTTAGCCAGCCACAGAACCTGTGTAAATCAAAGATGTGCTGGGGACATTATGGCAAGCCTATATACTGGATATACTGTATAACACCTGTTTGTTACATCTACATATATGTTGCTAAGATGAATACTGATGCTAATACTTAAGTTTTCATCTTTGAAATGGGAATTTATTGCATATGAAATCATAACAAAACTTCAAATATAAATTTGAAACATTGTGTGTTTTATTTGATGCGTCTCTAAGAAGCTTCAAACAAATGCTTGGAATTTTGGAAAGTGCTACATATATAATTGAATGCATGAGCTCTCAGCTGTTCTGTTCCATTAGCATCCTGGATTGCATTTCTGTCCATTAACTGCAGAGAAATATAAATTCTAGTACTTCTGTCTCAAAAGTTCCACACGACTCACTTGTTAGGTTGTGCAAGGACAAGCTAAAGTAAACCTATATTTCTTAGGTACCCTTTAAAATTTAAAGTAATTACTCTTTTGTATATGCTATGGTAAACACTAATTAATTAACATAATGGGCTTGTCAGGTACTAGCAAATTAAATGAAACACTCCATTTTGTGATGCTTGTGCGGAACGCTAGAGAAGCTATGAAACTAAAATGAACAGCTTAAATGGAAGGCATGCATTAGGAAAAATTATCACATTATCTAATATATAAAAATGAAAATCTGTCATTCTCTCCTTCTGTCCTTCTGTCTTTCTATACAAATCCAGTTTACAAGGGAAGATTGGGAAATTTTACATACAAGTGTATTAAAACACAGCGGAGGCAACCTAAAACAATTTGAAATCCCTAGCACCCCTAAGGGGGTAGACAGCAGCACAGAGTATATCAGGAGACAGCATAACTCCGGAATTGCTGGAGCAATGTACTCAAAAATTGGTACACATATGCCTTACAATATGTCAACAAACACCATGGGAGGAAGACACCCCTAGCACCCTTATGGGTGAGGCAGCAGCACTGAGTATTTCAGCAGACAGCATAACTCTGGAATGCCCGCAGCAATTTACAACAAACTTGGTACACATATGACTTACACTCTGGAAACAAAACATTATGGGGGTCAGACAACCCGAGCACCCCTAGTGGTGGGACAGCAGCACAGAGTATGTCAGCAGCCAGCAAAACGGTGGAAGGCCTGGAGCAATTTACACCAAACTTGGTACACATCGAAATTACAATCTGGGAACAAACTCTGTGGGGGTTAGACCCCCTAGCACCCCTAGGGGTGGAAAAGTGGCACAGAGTATTTCAGGAGACAGCAAAAATCTTGAATGGCTAGACCAATTTACAACAAACTGGGTACACATATGACTTACACTCGGAAAACAAACAATGTGGGGGTCAGACACCGCTAGCACCCCTAGGGATGGGACAGCAGCACAGAGTATGTCAGCAGATAGCATAACTGTGGAAGGCCTGGAGCAAATTACGCAAAACTTGGTACACATCTGACTTACAATCTCGAAAACACCCCTACCATCCCTAGGGGTGGGACAGTGGCACAGAGTGTTTCAGGAGACAGCATAACTCCCGAATGGCTAGACCAATTTACAAAAAACTGGGTACACATATGACTTACAATTGGGAAACAAACAATGTGGGAGTCAGACACCCCTAGCACCCCTAGGGGTGGGACAGCAGCACAGAGTATGTCAGCAGACTGCTTAACTGTGGAAGGCCTGGAGCAATTTATACCAAACTTGGTATACATCTGACTTACAATCTGGGAACAAACTCTATGTGGGTTAGACACCCCTTGCATCCCTAGGGGTGGGACAGCAGCACAGGGAATTTCAGGAGACAGCATAACTCCCGAATGACTAGACCAATTTACAACAAACTGGGTACACATATGATTTATAATTGGGAAACAAACAATGTGGGGGTCAGACACCCCTAACACCCCTAGGGGTGGGACAGCAGCACAGAGTATGTCAGCAGACAGCATAACTGTGGAAGGCCTAGAGCATTGTACACCAAACTTGGTACACATCTGACTTACAATCTGGGAGCAAACTCTGTGGGGGTTAGACACCCCTTGCACCCCTAGGGGTGGGCAGCAGCACAGAGAACTTCAGGAGACAGCATAACTTCAGAATGCCTAAACCAATTTACAACAAACTTGGTACACATATGACTTACAAGCTGGGAACAAACACTGTGGGGGAAAGACATCTCTAGCACCCCTAGGGTTAAGGCAGCAGCACAGAGTTTTTCAGCAAACAGCATAACTCTGGAATGCGGGGAGCAATTTACACCAAACTTGCTACACATATTACTTACACTCTGGGAACAAACACTGTGGGGGTAACACACCACTAGCACCCCTAGGTGTGGGCCAGCAGAACAGACCATATCAGGACATGCATGATATGTCTGTGATGACAGTGCTGCATGTGACAGGGGCAGTGACAACTTCTGTGTCATGATGTGAGGAGAGGAATGGAGGTAGCACAAACCCGCACACAGAGTTATATAGTGGAAGTAGCACGGTTCCCCAACAGCACATTGGGTTTTCATTTATTGATGTTTAGAACATTTTACATGCTTTTGGTACTATGTTATTTATACTGTGTGTTTAATATTTAAATTAATTTTTGTAAACAAACATTCTTAAAATCCCGGGCACCGCCGGTTACTCCTGCTAGTTTGTAATAAACTATTGTTTTGAATACTCTACCATTATCAGATTTATTTATTCTTATACCTAGAGGTCTAGGCTCCAATCGCAAACTGAAGGATTTTACACCCCCCCTCCCCCCACCACATCATCTATATAATACATTTTGCTTAGAACTTTAGAACTGTGCCATCTATACTGTATAGTGCATATTGTTGAAGACCCTTAAAATGTACAAGAAGGGGTAAGATACAATACATTTAGAAGAGGTGGGACAATGGACTTAGTGGTCTTTATGGGATGAGTATGTGACGTAAAAATAACATAAGAGTGATAGTATTGGGCAGAAAGGATGGAAAGAGGGAGGGGCAGGAGAGGTGTAATAGGATAGGGAAAAGTAGAAGGGGAGGACTGAAGGGCAAGATTTTAGGTCTTTAAGGATATATGCAAATATGTGGTAAATTATAGAGAATGCAAGGAAGGCATGACCTCAGAATGATATGGGCTTTATCTATACTAACAATACCATTACAAAATGGTCAGTAAGCTCACCCCCACTATGCAGACAGGGTGCAGCTCCTGTGTCTACTGTTGAGATCTAGAAGGTACCTTTTAAATCTTCACTGCAGATGTCACTTCTGTCATCGTTGACAGAGCCTGACCTCCTTGCAATGTGCTATTACCTTCCCATTCATATACAGAGGTTGTAGACCAACATAACACATGAGATGCTCTGTTCTTTCTCTCTGATTGTGAAGAATCTGGATACTGCTGAACAGAGCAAATTAAGCTCAATGTACCAAATTAAGCTCAATGTAAGCTTTGTGTAAAGGCTTGTATTTTTTTAAGTGCTGCTTGGATTTCTAAGTGTGAGTTGTAAACAGCAAAAAGGAGCTGGAAGCCGAGTGAAAAGGAGGTGCAGTGAGCTGGAACAACTGCTAAGTGGAGTATAGGTGCCGCAGGAGAGAGTACTACGGCTGCATAAAAGTGAAGGACCAAGAACCGCACAAAGATCGATAAGTATAAGCCAGCTTAATTATTGTATAAGTGAGATTGCTTGTCTTCTACTTTTTATTTTTGCTGCTTTTTCTTTGAGAGTAACAGGGAGTTAGACCTTACAAACAATATGGGAGGGGCTGTGATTGGGGACCTCACTCAGTGCATGTCGTGCAAGATGTATGCACACCTGGAGCTACCGGCCCAGTGTGATTACATCTGCATGAGGTGTGTGCGAACTGTTGCCCTGGAAGCCCAGGTAACTGATCTAGAGCAAACCGTTACGCAACTGAGGGAGATTCACAATCTCGAGCGTAGTTTAGACAGAATGGTGGAGGAGTTGCGGAAGGGGTCACTGGTAGAAGAGGATGATGATCAGGTAGCCAGTTGGGTCACAGTTAGAAGGAAGAAAAAGAGGGGGAGGCTCGACATCTCCGAACTATCAAACCCAAACAAATTTGCCCGATTGGACAAGGAATCGGAGGATGATAGTGAAGAAATGACGGTGCCGGAGGAGACTGCTCCCTCTAGCATCCAGAGGAGTGGTCCCTCTGGCATGGTTGGGATAAAAGATAGAGAGGTACCTAGTCCGATGGTGGTGGTAGGGGATTCTATCATCAGGAAAGCAGATAGGGCAATCTGCTACCGGGACCGTGATTGCCGTACAGTCTGTTGTCTCCCGGGTGCTCGGGTACAGCACATTGCAGACCGGGTAGAAAGATTGTTAGGAGGGGCTGGGAAAGACCCGGCGATCTTGGTGCACGTTGGCACCAATGACAAAGTTAGCGGAAGGTGGGATGTCCTTAAGAAAGACTATAGGGACTTAGGAAAGGAACTGAAGGCAAGGACATCTAAGGTAATATTCTCTGAATTATTACCCGTGCCACGCGCTAGTCCAGGGAGGCAGAGGGAGATTAGGGAGGTAAATGTGTGGCTTAGGGATTGGTGCAGGAAAGAGGGGTTTGTGTTCCTGGAACACTGGGCGGACTTCTCAATCAGGCGCCATCTCTTTTGTCGTGACGGATTGCACCTGACTGAGGAGGGGGCAGCGGTGCTGGGGGGAAGGATGGTTAGAAGGTTGGAGGAGATTTTAAACTAGGAGCCTGGGGGGAGGGTTTAGCTAGAAACTACAGGTCATGCAGTGAGAATAGTGGGGATGGCGGTAGTAAACGAAATGGGGGAGAAGTTGGGGGGAGGGTAAGAGCAGGCGTTAAGTTTACTAACATGGGTATTAAAAGAGATTTTACCAAAGCACTAACCAATGACGATTACAGGTCATCATTGCTACATAAGGTGAAATATGTCCCTAACGCAAGGGAAAATACTTATCTTAGTTGTATGTATGTAAACGCCAGACGCATTACTGGTAAAAAGGGTGAACTAGAAATACTTGCAGCAAGCAAACAGTATGATATTATAGGCATTACTGAAACTTGGTGGGATGAATCTCATGATTGGACAGTCAATCTAGAGGGCTATACACTGCTTAGGAGAGACAGACTAAATAAAAAGGGTGGAGGGGTGTGTCTTTACGTAAAGCCGTTTTTAAAACCTGATATACGGGAAGATATTCAGGAGGGGACTGTAGACACTGTCGAGACATTATGGGTAGAAATTGCATGCGGGGAAAAAGGAATAAAAAAGTTAGTATTGGGTGTATGCTATAGGCCACCTGGTATCAACGCATCTGATGAGGAATTGCTACTAAAGCAAATTGAAAGAGCAGCAGGAGTAGGAGACATAGTAGTGATGGGAGATTTTAACTATCCAGAGATAAACTGGAAAAACGATTCATGTGATACTGCTAGGGGCAATATGTTTTTAAGTACACTTAATGATAACTACTTAGTCCAACTAATTGAGGAACCAACTAGGTACAATGCAATCTTAGACCTGGTATTAACAAACAATGGGGATTTGGTATCAGGTATTATAGTAGGGGAACCCATAGGAAACAGCGACCACAATATGGTCACATTCAATATCAGTTTCCATAAACAGCCCTATACTGGCTCAACTAGGACTCTAAACTTTAGCAAAGCAAATTTTGAAAAGATGAGGGTATTTTTCAGGGATATTGAATGGGAAGGTTTGTTTTTAGGAAAAAATACTACGGAGGAATGAGAGGTACTAAAATTCCTGCTAGCTAAAAATACACTCAAATTTATTCCTATGAGCAGCAAAAAAAGGAATAAAAATCATAAACCGATGTGGCTTAACAAAAAGATTAAGGTACTTATGGGCAAGAAAAGGCGAGCATTTAAAAAATACAAATCTGACGGGGAAGCAGAGTCATTTCAGCACTATAAGGAATGTAACAAAATTTGCAAAAAGGAAATAAGAGCGGCTAAAGTAGAAACTGAAAAACTAGTAGCAAAGGAAAGCAAAGCGAATCCCAAAAAATTCTTTAAATACATTAATAGCAAGAGATTAAAGAAGGAGAGTATAGGCCCTTTAAAAGACAAGTTGGGAGTCTTAAGCAAAAATGATAATGACATAGCGGACACACTAAATGAGTTTTTTTCAACAGTATTTACTAGAGAGGACCCAATTCAGGGACTGACACACAATCTCAATAATGAGAATATCCCACTGATAGGTACTTATTTAAGCGAGGAAGTAGTCTGTGACCGATTAAAACATTTAAAGATTAATAAATCACCAGGGCCCGATGGTATTCACCCAAGGGTTCTAATGGAGCTTCACTCTGAACTGGCAAAACCGCTATCTTTGATCTTTAAGGATTCAGTTATATCAGGTATGGTTCCTAAATACTGGCGTATAGCGGAAGTAGTGCCTATATTCAAAAAGGGAAGTAAAGCTGAACCAGGTAATTATAGACCAGTTAGTCTTACATCTATAGTGGGGAAAGTATTGGAAGGTATTCTAAGAGATAGTATTCAGAAGTTCCTTGAAGTCAATAAGGTCATTAAAAGGAATCAACATGGGTTTATGAAGGACAGATCCTGTCAAACCAACTTACTTGGCTTTTATGAAACAGTAAGCGCAAACCTAGATCAGGGTAAAGACATGGATGTAATCTTTTTAGACTTTGCCAAAGCGTTCGATACTGTACCACACATGAGATTTATCTACAAGCTACAAGAATCAGGGCTAGGAAGCACAATATGCACTTGGGTCAAAAACTGGTTAGATAATAGGGAGCAGCGCGTTGTGGTTAATGGATCTTTTTCAACTTGGACTGAAGTGCTAAGTGGTGTGCCGCAAGGCTCAGTATTAGGACCGCTATTGTTCAATATTTTCATTAACGACCTAACAGAAGGTCTAGAGAGCATGGTGTTAATTTTTGCAGAAGATACCAAATTGTGTAAGGCTATAAATACAGAGGAGGATGCCGAGTCTCTTCAGAACGACTTAGTTAAATTAGAAGCATGGGCAGCCAAATGGAGAATGCGCTTCAACACAGACAAGTGTAAGGTACTGCACTGTGGTAACAAGAACAAAAATTACACCTACCTACTAAATGGGGTAAAATTAGGGGATTCTGTACTGGAAAAGGACTTAGGTGTCCTCATAGATAGCAAGCTAAGCAGTAGTACCCAAAGTAGGACTGCAGCAAAGAAGGCTAATAAGATATTAGCATGCATAAAACGGGGTATTGATGCTAGGGACGAGAGTATTATACTCCCGTTATATAAATCACTAGTAAGGCCACACCTTGAATACTGTGTACAATTCTGGGCACCGTACTACAAAAAGGATATCCTGTAGCTAGAAAAGGTTCAGAGGAGGGCGACCAAACTGATTAAGGGCATGGAGATGATGGAATACAAGGAAAGGCTTGAAAGACTAGGCATGTTTACATTGGAAAAGCAGAGACTAAGAGGGGATATGATCAACATCTACAAATATATAAGGGGACAATACACAGAGCTTGCGCGGGACCTGTTTTTTTGTTAGATCAACACAGAGGACTCGTGGACACTCGCTCAGGTTAGAGGAGAGGAGATTCCGCACAATACGGCATAAAGGCTTTTTCACGGTAAGGACAATACGTGTTTGGAATTCCCTGCCCGAGGGAGTTGTAATGGCGGAATCTGTCAACACCTTTAAGAATGGGTTAGATAAATTCCTAATGGATAAGGATATCCAGGGGTATGGTGCATAGTCATGCATTATAGTTACTATAAATAGGGATAAAATGCAACGGCTGATAGCAGCATCAGTCAGAAATTTTAGTCAAATCATCATGCATAGGCATGATGGCATATACCCATTCCTTATATTGCCATGAGTTGTTTTTTCAATTTCAATGATCGGAATTCTAGAAGGCAGTCCTATGTTACGAATTGGGAATGTATTAGAACTGATAAACAAGAACCGGACAAACCAGATTTTAATAAAGATTTTTATAAATTAGAGGATCTTTTGAAAAATGAATCAAAAAACTGGTTGGATAGTACGAATCTCCAACAGTACATTGAAAAACGTATGATACCCAGAGGCCTTAGAATCTTTAAGGCATCAATTTTCAATGGTAACATGGAATTTCAGAAAGAATGGGATGAATTATTAGATGCATGCTCCCTTTCCCTTATGCAACTGGTTGTCCGCTTCAGGTCTTTTAAAGTTCAATGTATAGAAAAAGAGATTGAAGCTTTGAAAAAAGATATGGATAAATATGCAACTTTAATTGAATTTAAAGATAGAGATAAATTGGTAAATGACAAAGTGATTAAATTTGAAAGTAATCTATTAGAGATGAAACAAAAGAAATTTAGAAGGGATCTTTTCGACTATAAAAATGATCAAGTAAGATCTTATAGAGACAATTAGAAAAGACAAAACATGGCTAGTTCCCCCATGTATAGAAGTCAACAGAGGAAAATACCCATACAGAATGATAAGAAAGAGCACACATATTTCCATAGAAATAGATATGAGGTTCTTAGAGAACAAAATACCACACCACGGGAAACATCCAGAATAGATATGGGAGTCAGGAGAAAGACTAATAGAGATATACCCTCACATCTTCAGGAAGATTATGCCAGTGGAGACCAAGACCGCAGTGTAGAAAAGTCATGTAGAACTGATTTTTTAGAGAGACGATCGAGACAGGACAGCTGGGAATTACCACACAAACATCCATAAAATGTACAGAACAGCAACAAAAGATCAAGAGAACACACTGGAGAAGAGATAGGGGATGTAGATCGGGAAGGATAAAATCGAAGGAGATATTAGATAAAACTAATATTGATCCCACTAATATATTCAATCTTTCATCTAAAGAGTTAAATCATTCAGAACTGTCCCTCCTCGCTAAAGGTCTAAAATTCTCCCCTACATGCATACCAAATATATTTGACCTATATGTTGATTAAAATAGGTATGTTCGCACAATGTGCAGAAAACTTTATTTTGCTAATAAAACTTTACAAAAGAAAAATGATCCATCAATTCCAATAGTACTAGATGATCAGATGAATTAGCACTTGCTACATTGGAAGAACTCATCCAAGAGAATGAGTTACATCCAACCAGCCCTAAAAAAGTATATGATATCAAAAATGTAGAACTATTCAAGAAAAAATCAGAATTGTATCCTACTACATTTAAAAGTAGTAATATAGAATCATTTTATAAAATTACCATTGAAGATTGCAAAGAATAATGTCATAAACAACAAATTAACCATAATAAAAGAAAGCAGTCTAATCTATCTAATAAAGAAAGACAAGCATTGAACTTACTGATGCAAGATACCTCTTTAGTTATAAAAGAGCCCGACAAGGGGGGGGGGGGTGGGTTAGTAATTCTTAACAGGGAGGATTACATTGTGGAGTCATTAAGACAACTAGATGATGAAAATTATTATAATAAACTACCTGGTAATCCGACTAGAGAATTTTTAATAGAACTAAAATGTTTGCTTGACGATGCTCATAGTAAGGGGGCTATATCCAAGGATGTATACCAATTTTTATTTCCTATTCACCCCACTATTCCAACATTTTATTATTTACCCAAAATTCATAAATCCCTCACTTCACCTCCCGGTCGCCCTATAATTTCAGGAATTAATTCACTCACTTCTAATTTATCATTTTACGTAGAATAATTTTTACAGTCACGAATGTCCTCACTGAGGTCTCACATACGAGACACTACACATTTTCTTACCAAAATAATGAATATAACATGGAAGGAATCTTATGCATTCCTAACACTTGATGTTTCAGCTCTATACACACATATTCCCCACGAAAGAGGGTGTGGAGTAATTTCTGAAAGATTAACAAACGATGGGGACCTCAGTGAGGAACAAATCAGGTTTCTAATGGACTCTATTCAATTTATTTTATCACATAATTATTTTCTTTTTCTTAATGATTTTTATTTACAGGTAATGGGGACGGCCATGGGGACCAGATTCGCGCCCAGTTATGCCAACCTATACATGGGCCACTTTGAGGAGGCCCTTGTGTGGGGAAGCACCTGGGCACGATCTCTGGTCTTCTATGGCCATTATATAGATGACCTTTTTATCATTTGGGATGGGGAATATGACACTGCTACTTCATTTATTTCTTTTTTGAATCACAACACTTATAATTTAACCTTCACTTTCCAATTTCACCCTTCAAAGATTACATTCTTGGATATAGCCCTCGAAATAGTGAATAATAAAATAATCACTTCTACACATATTAAAGAAACCAACACCAATTCATATTTACATTATGACAGTTCTCATTATAAACCGTGGAAACGGAATATACCTAAGAGCCAACTAATGAGGATACGTCGAAATTGTACGGAATTAGAAACTTTTGATCGTCAGGCGGATACTCTTATAGAGTCCTTTAAGAAGTGTGGATATCCAGATGGCTTGTTACAAGATGCATTACAAGAAATTCGTAATTTAGATAGAAATACCCTCTTAACTATAAATAGCAATAATAAAAATAATAAAAATAATAAAGATAAAACTAATAAAAATATAAATATAAATAATGATAACAAGAAAGAAATTAGAAAAAAGGATAACTGATGAGAGAGAAAAAATAGAAAATGAAGATAATAACATTTCATTTATCTGTAAATATAACTCTTGTGCAGGGGAAATTAAAAATATCATAAAAAGAAATTATAAAATATTAAGATACGATAATATTTTAGGATCTATACTTCCAAATACTCCAAAAATTACTTACAAGAAAAATAAATCATTAAAATTAATGTTAGCCCCTAGTCATTTGAGAAATATTAAAGATGAACCAGAAGATACTAAAGGTTCCAACTGGCTAACTTCTCTAAAAAAACCATCTGGTTTCTTTCAATGTGGTCATAGCAAATGTACCACATGTAAATATATTAAAAGAAGAACAACTCAAATAGATATACCATATAAGAAAGATACGTATAATATAAAAACCTTCATTAATTGCAACTCATCATATGTGATCTATCTATTACTATGTAGTTGTAACCTTCCCTATATAGGTCGTACAACTAGACCATTAAAAATCCGATTTTTAGAACATAGGAGAAATATTTACAAAAAATATATGAAACATAGTGTCTCAAGACATTTCTGTGAAAAACACGATGGTGACCCTGAAACCCTAAATCTTATAGCTCTAGAACAGATACCATGCACGATAAGAGGGGGAGATAGATATATTAATCTTTGTAAAAGGGAAGTTTTCTGGATGTTGCAATTTAATTCGCTATATCCTGATGGTCTAAACGAAAATATGGAAATTAACTCCATCATATGAGAATTCATCCAAAAGGATAGTTTTTTATACATGATATATATTAATAATTGAGAAATTTATCTATATAATTATGTTTAGAGATATGTGTATTACTATATATATTTACACATATCCACATAAGAAGGAATATCTATTGTAAAGTTCCATATTGCAGAAAATGTTTATCCATTTCCCCTCTCCCCTCCCCCCCTTCCCCCTTCCTCCACCTCCCCCCCAAAACCCCTCCCTTTTCCTCCCCCCCCCCTTTCCCCCCCCCTCCTCAAATAGACTGTCTATTGCATTTGGGCACTATAGGGGAAAATGTGTGCGCATATATTGATATATATATATATATATATATATATAAAAATATGAAAATTTAAACATAAACAAAAATAAATACTCTGTTTTCATCATATCTCTATATAAATCTACCAACAATAGTAAAAAGAGAAATCTTTTTCTGGAATATTTTTCTCTGAATAGACTGTATATTGCATTTGGGTACTATAGGAAAAAGTGTGTGCCTATATATGAAAATGTAAACAAAAACAAATATTCTGTTGTTATTTTATCACTATATCTATATAAACTTATTAATCAAAAGTTGTATTAAAGATAAACTGTTTGAAAGTGACTATACTTTGACAATACAATAGATAAGGTAGCCCGTTAGGACAATATGATTACGCTGACTGTATCCTAGCAACCTAACAAACAAGGAGGCCGTTCGATGGCCCGATCATGTGTCCAACCTGGGACACGTGACGTGGTCCCACACTGCATCAGGCGCGTTCCAGCCGTGCGTCTCATGGCTTGCTTCCGGTTACGGAGCCCGTGAGGGGTGGCAATGCTCGGCGGACCGCGACACAGGTGCGCCCGCTTCTAACGAGGTGGGCGTCCTGATGGAAGGTGGGACACACTGGACCCACTAACGAACCTCCAACACACCTGATTTAGATTCTGACCAAAGATATCGGTGAGTGATAGGTCACGTGACCGATATAAATATACATATTTAACAACAATGTGGCTATTTTACTATGTATAACTATATCTAATAAAGATATAATAAATTGTGTGGGACTGACCTTCTAGATGTGTACACTAAATTTATATATTTTAATTTAGATCAGTTTATTAGAGACATTACAGCTGCAGTGCATTTACCAATTAGTGAGGTATAAAATGGCTCTTAGGGACTCTGAGATTTACTTCTGAGGAAGCTGAGCGACCTAGCTCAGGGAAACGCGTTAAGACACCACTGTGGAACCTAAACCTACACCATTCTGAGACTGATCCAGATAAGGACTTTTTCATTTTTCCAAATTGGATTCAAGAAATAGGAAACAACCCTCTCCTGTGGTTTATACATCCAGCATTTCATGGGAACACCTTGAACTCTCCACGCAGATGAACAACAAACCACCTTTCTGTGGAACTGTGTATGAGGTAACATCAGGTTAATACCAACTGACTGTTCAACTGATATACAAGGAGGAGGGAATCCTTATGCATATAAAGTCTGGGATCACGAAATAATGGTTTGGTTCCTACCAGCAAATTAATTATCAATATCTCAGAGCCAATGTTTACAATTTATTTTAGATTTGATGTGTATATGTATTGACTGAATGTTTAGTCATATGCGGCTTTTTATATATTAAAAATCATTTTTTATCCAACTGATCCAAATATTTTATTGAATTGGTAGTACAACTCATAGCGCTGGTAACCTCTCTTCCATCATGCATAGGAGACCACAAATAGGTTGAACTCGATGGACAATTGTCTTTTTTCAACCTCAGATACTATGTTACTATGTTACTATGTTACCATAATAAAGGCTTACATTGGGTCATCTGGGTAGCATACTTGTCCCATAGGAGTTATCAGACAGGTGGTGCTCCTTCTCGACCAAAACCCCTGGCAAGTATCCTCCTGGCCATCCTCTAGTTACAGCCCTGCCCTCTGCCTGTAGCCAGGACTGTGCCTAGGAATACTGCTTTCTCATATAATGCAAATATAATTTGTATAATAGGACATTAAATAATAGACAGTAGCAATCAAATATTTATATAAATTGTTTTATGTCAGATCATCCACTTCAGTTTAATACAGTATGTCTTTAAATTCAACTCAAATCACCAGTGGAGCTTAAATTTTCATTATAACTTACAGAAAACACATAGCAAGCCTCATACAGTAATTTATTCATAAAGAATAGTAAAAATATTTCCCAAGTTCCTTTAACTATAGCTCATCTGTCACTCTTCATACCTTCTGTTAATGTTGTACTTGAGTTAAGAACTGGAAAATAGCTGGACTTCATTTTAGTCGTTGCCCTTTGGTACCACATGGACTGCTGCTACAGTATTATGGGGGTAATTCAGAGTTGATAGCAGCAGCAAATTTGTTAGCAGTTGGAAAAAAACATGGGGGTCATTCCGAGTTGATCGCAAGCTGGCTACTTTTAGCAGCCATGCAAACGCATTGTCGCCACATACTGGGGAGTGTTTTTTCTCTTTGCAGAAGTGCAAAAACTTGTGCAGCAGAGCGCCTGCAAAATAATTTTTTGCAAAACAAGACCAGCCCTGTAGTTACTCTCCGTGTGCGTTGATTCTAACGATGGAGAGATGGCTTTTGACTTCACACACCCGCCCAGCGAACGCCAAGCCACGCCTGTGTTTTTCCTGCCATGCCTGCGTATTTCTAAGCACTCCCTAAAAACGGTCAGTTGACACCCAGAAACGCCCACTTCATGTCAATCTTTCTGCGTTCGGCCGTGCGACTGAAATGTTCGTTACACTCTGTGCAAACCCACAATGCTCATTGTACCCGTACGACGCGCCTGCGCATTGCAGTGCATACGCATGCGCAGAAATGCCGATTTCAATGCAATGGCAGCTAGCGATCAACTCGGAATGACCCCCCATGTGCACTGCAGGTGTGGCAGATATAACATTTGCAGAGAGAGTTAGATTTGGGTGGGTTATTTTGTTTCTGTGCAGGGTAAATATTGGCTGCTTTATTTTTAGACTGCAATTTAGATTTCAGTTTGAACACACCCCACCCAAATCTAACTCTCTCTGCACATGTTATATCTGCCCTCTGCCAGGGCCACGCAATGTTTCTAGGCACCCCAGGCAAAGCTACACAATACTACCCCTGTCTCACTGGTACCTGCCCCCCAGCTGCACACATACAGATGTAGCCATGCTCTTCTATGATGTAATGCATATGCACGTGCACATGTATCGCGGCATAATGTGAACGTGCCACACTGCAACTGGCCAAAGCGATCGTTCACTCTGATAATGCTGATTTAGATTACCTTATAACTTCACAATAATGGGTAAGAGACACAGTACGCAATTGGCGTATGGGGTACCGTAAGGGTACGTATTTAGCGTAGCATACGCTAGACCGTGATCGAGACGCACATGCGGCACGCTCGCTCACAGCTTAATGCGTGGTATCGAGCATGCTATAGGCGAGCGACTACCGTAATGCTACGCTACCAGCGTAGCGGACGCTCGAGACCACGAGGAGATCACGAGCGGCGCAGACGCTCACAAGATGACAATCAGTAAAACCTTGAATGTAACACACGGAAAGGATACTCTTATACTGTAAACCTTGTACTGAAACACTGTAGCGATATAACGCTGCTTAACCTTGTTAACACTAAAGCTGTTTGAGCGATCGAGACGCTCCTATTACCCACTGCAATGTAATGAACACACGATACCGTGCTAAGGATCCAACACCTTTACTAACAAGCTTTTAAGTTATATCGAAAAAGGTAAACAGTTACAAGTCATACACTACAGACTAACATATAATTCTAACAGATTATCTAGATAGAAATATACAATAACGTTACAATCTTATACTAAACAGAGAGAGAGAGAGAGAGAGAGAGAGAGAATGTGGCCAATACAAACAAAGAGCGAGATAATCACAGAGAATTACTTACACACACTGGGAACGATCGCAGCGCAGCCTGGTACCAGCTCCGAGTTAGTCAATATGAAAACCGTTTGTGGAGAGTGAGAGAGCTGTTCAGGCTGGCTGATCTTATATACACTGAGTACAGTATACTACAAAGGGACCTACAATCTCATTGTTCATTGGACACAGGAATGTCTCCTCGCATCATATCAAAAGGTCATAGGTTAGTTTGAACAGGTGGGCTGTGACTATTTCCAACAGCTCAGGTGGGTGGGAATCTCCGGATTCCCGCCGCATGGATAATGAATCGCAAATATATGAAATGTCCAGAATCTACTAATGGCCATAACTATACGCAGGAGCGATTAATCTTTACCTAACCAGCACCGGATTGTTGCTATTAAAATACTCTTCAGTTAGGTACCAGACACAGCTGTTCAAACCCTGTATGAGCCTTCGTACCATACAAAGAGGGATTCCCAAGTCCGTGAACAAGTCACATTAAACAAACTTACAGTTATTACTAAGGGGAACATTATCTATAAAACATGCTATATGGATTTATTATCTAACGATTGAGTCGCCCGCTAAACGCACACAAACTCTACCGTAAATGCACATACCATGCGCTCGAGCGCATGGCCGAGGCGCCATCACGCGGCTGCGAGTATCCGCACGCACGGGAGAGAATGTGCATGTGCAGCAGGCACGCGCATGAGGTGAATATATGGCAACGTGCAGCGTGATATTTTTCTGACTTTGACAGTCCACCCTTTGGCAGTCATCAATAACTGCCACTTCCTAAAAACAGTTCAAAAAGAGAAAAATATATGTCATGTAAAAATACATTTCTATGATTGGGTAAGGGAGAAGAGAAGAAGGTGGGAAAAAGGTATGACCTAGTGAGATAGTAGAAGCATGTATGTATGAGTCCATGTTTGAGGGGTCATGTATCATCGTGCCGTACATGTTTTAAATCAAGCTTCGAGGTAATGTGAAGTATACATTTGAATTCCTTCTTATCCCGTATTACGGGTCTGTGGATGGGCTGTCAAACTTTACCGAGCTCTTTTCGGCTTTTGGTTGCAACAAAATGGGGGAGCACATTTTAGTTGATGATACATGAATGGGGGGATATGTGAGTGATGATATCTGTGCCTGTATTCCCTATCGACTATGTGTGTCAATACCTGAAGGTTGTAGAGATGAAGATAAGAAGCAATTATGGTAAATGCAGTCATAAACTATGTGAGTTTAATGTACATTTGCCGATTGAGGTCTTGTCTGATGTCTTGTCTCGATGTACATGTTGACTGTAGTCTCCCGATGCTTTTGCTATAATTGCTTGAGCAAAAAGCTTTCTCAATGTCCATAGACTTACAATCTTTGAAGTGTTGGGCTATCGTAAAATTTTAGAGTCACTAGGGAAAATGGGGGTCTATGGCATTGTCCATCAATGGTCTGTGTAAAAGGTTGTCAAATTCTTCTTCCAAGCGGATGTCTTTGTACCTTGGAGGAAAACAAAGGAGAAACGGGTGAAAGAAACGGACCGTGGAATCACATTTTCATCACAACATTGTCTCTATTGTTGGGTCATACATCAAATTAGTTGTTGTCAGTACAGTGTCCTCGCTCCTTAGACTCATTACCCTGGTATTACTTTTACGCTTCGCTAAAACCCGAACGCATCTAAATATCAGACCGACCAATATGATGACACCCAAAATACACAAAAGAAATTTCCCTACATCCATAATAATACCTTGGGCCCATTCTCCTAAACCAGAGAACCAATTTCGTGGGTTCAACCATGACACCCAACTGGTCAGCTCATTACCCACAGCAGCGAGTGTGAGATTGTGTTTCTTTCGAAACTCCCATTTTAATTGTAAAATGTCATCCATCTTTTGGTCTATGACCTCGGCTGGGTCCTCCGTGCTGTTTGTAATGTACGTGCAGCACTTGATTCCATATTGAGTTGCCAGGGTTACACAATACCCGCCTGTCACAGCTGTGAGGTAATTGAGAATCATCCTATGCTGAACCAGTTCCGTTTTGTAGGCTTGTAACTCTTTCCCAGTGTACCTGAAGGTGTCGTCATACATTTCGGTGATATTGTCTAATAAATTTGCAAGCGCAGATATATATTTATAATTTATCACTCCTCTAGCGGTACGAGTGATATCTAACGCGAGTAGGAATTGAATCCCGGTGGATTCATGGATCAGGTCAGAGGCTGAATGCTCTGTTCTTTCTATCAGGTGCCGTTTAACGATGTGCTCGTAATGAGTGTGAGTATAAGGAGCTTGGGCACCATGGTGAATATCTTTCATTTTAGTGTGGAATACAGTCATTACCTCAGGCAGTACTTTTCCAATATAACATAACCCTTCTGAGTTTGGGGCAAGCCACTTATACGCCTTCCTCCCGTATATGAAGTATGCATCATCGGGGAGAACATATGGGACGGAGTGTGACATAACCATATTACAGATTTTCCATGTGAACTCTCCTAACCCTAATTCTTCCATCTGTTTAGTACACGTATCAGTTTGTACGATCTGTGCACAGTATCCTGGTGATACTTCTCCAACTCGCATGATCCTACTTCCTAAGGTGTACCTATACCGAAAGAATTTCCTATGGTCGGCTATCTGGCGTATAAGTTCTGTGTCTATGGGCAATCTGTCGGCTCTATGTGAGAATGTCATGGTTTGATTACTCCATGACACTTCCCAATTTCCCGGCTTTTTGGGATTGGAAATGTTAAAGCACACTAAGGACCTATCCACATGATATTGGTGGAGCTTCAAACTAGGAGGACTAGAGATATTAAACCTCTTGTCCACCGGCCTCCCACCACTTAGCTCAAGTACCTCTCCTACTGTTAAAGGGAATGGTACTAATCCTGATTTACTATGGCCTTGAGGTACTTGAGAGCATACCCAACAGTCTGTCTGATTTAACACTTTACCCACTAAGGAGTGATAGTCACTCAATGGATGCCGGTCCATGTGGATATTAAAACTGGACTGACATTTCTTTATGCACTCATCCTCAACTATATTGTCACAATGCCTACAAATGCAGTTCTCTTCAGCTAACAATCCTTCACAATTCCTTCTATTGTCAATGCTACCGGATCGTTTTCTGATACTCGCCTTTACTCGGAGATTATGTTGTTCTTGGAAATCTACGCCTGCATCCTGGTCATCAGAACCCATTCCCGATCCTTTCTCGACCTCCATGGTACTCTCACCGAAACAGACTGCTCTGGTCAACATCATGGTCAACAGGAAAATCCGGATCACAGTCTCTTGGGGCAAGTCCATCTTTGAGGAGTAAAAGGAGAAAAATAAGAAGGGGGAAAGGAAATAGGAGGGAGGTGGGAACTGGAGAAACTAACAAATGGGAAAAAGAAATCTGTCTCGACAAGCTTCCGGTCTTGTTATTCTCAGCGCTCAGGTGTCGTCTCAATCCTCCCTGAACAGACACTCTAGTGATACAACCTCTACCGTCTGTTCTTTATCACGGGATCTCTCTGGGTCAGTGACCTTTTTACAATGAGACGAATGGACCCAAGTCTCTCTCTCGGCAACCTTCAAAGCAGTTGTGCTGGTCAATAAGACTTGATATGGTCCTTCCCATCTGTCAATAAGGCAACCTGAGCGTAGAAAATTCCGTATCATTACATAATCCCCAGGTTCAATGTCATGACAATTACTGTCTGGCAAATCAGGAATCACCAACTTTAGATTATCATTCTGATTCCTCAATTGCTTACTCATCTTAACCAAGTACTTTACGGTTACTTCATTGTTACATTTCAAATCATCCTGGGGGTTAATCATAACATGAGGTTGTCGACCAAACAGAATTTCAAAAGGAGACAGATTAAGAGGGGACCTGGGAGTGGTTCTGATGCTGTATAATACGATTGGCAACGCTTCAGGCCATAACAGTCCTGTTTCAGTCATTACCTTGCTCAATTTATTTTTAATAGTGCTGTTTACTCTTTCCACCTTCGCGCTCGCCTGGGGGCGGTACGGAGTATGCAGCTTACTATTAATTCCCATCAACTTACACATTGTTTGAAAGACTTCACCTGTAAAATGGGTACCCCTATCACTTTCAATTATTCTAGGGATACCGTATCTACACACAAATTCCTGCACAATTTTCTTTGCAGTAAATACAGCGGTATTTGTGGCCGCAGGAAATGCTTCAACCCAATTTGAGAATACATCAATACAGACCAAAACATACTTTAAATTTCTACAAGGTGGCGATTGTATGAAATCAATTTGTATCACCTGGAAAGGGCCATCTGTCGGAGGGATATGGGATGGCTCTGTCGGTATTGCCTTTCCGATATTCTTCCTTAAGCAGGTGAGACATGTCATTGCTCTTTTACCCGCGTGGGAAGAAAATCCTGGGGCGCACCAATAAGCTCTTACTAGCTTGCACATCCCTTCTTTGCCTAGATGAGTCAGCCCATGTGCTGCTTCCGCTAGACTTGGAAGGTATGCTCTTGGTGCCACTGGTTTACCATGTCCATCTGTCCAGAGTCCTGAGGACTCCTGGCCATATCCTTTTGACTTCCAAACTGCCTTTTCCTGTGGGGAACACAAATTTTGCATTTCACACAATTTCTTTGTGTTTACAGTATTAAATACCATCAGTCGTGTACTATCTGTTTGTATGGGGTTACTAGCTGCTGATTTAGCAGCTTCGTCTGCTCGGCTGTTACCAAGTGATACCGGGTCTTGGCTATACGTGTGAGCTTTACACTTGATAACAGCCACTCTGTCGGGTTCCTGTATCGCTGTTAGAAGTCTTTTGATGTGGGCTGCATGCGCTACGGGTGTGCCAGCTGCCGTCATGAAATTTCTGAGGCGCCATAGGGCTCCGAAATCATGGACTACTCCGAATGCGTACCTAGAATCTGTGTAGATATTGGCTGACTTGCCCTTAGCCAATTCACATGCTCTGGTTAGGGCAACCAGTTCAGCAACTTGTGCTGAGTGAGGAGGGCCTAGCGGTTCTGCTTCTATGGTACCTTGGTCATCTACGACTGCGTATCCAGTACACAAGTCTCCCGAGTCCGTCTGTCTGTGACAACTACTGTCAGTGTAGAAAGTAAAATCTGCATCTTCGAGTGGGTTGTCACTGATGTCAGGCCTTGCCGTGAAATTTTGGGTCAAATATTCCATACAATCATGTGTGTCATCCTCTGTATTAAATCCTCCTTCACCATTATTCTCATCCTCCACCCTTTGTGCCTGTCCAGGCACACCTGGGAGATACGTTGCAGGATTTAATGTGCTGCATCTCCTTATGGTAATGTTTACGGGGGCCATCAGTGCCAATTCCCATCTTGTAAACCGCGCTGATGAGACGTGTCTGGTTTGGGCAGAATTTAGTAAGGCTGACACTGCATGTGGTGTATGAATTGTGAGGTTGTGTCCTAGCACTACATCTTCGCTTTTTGTAACTAGCAATGCTATCGCTGCAACACTTCGCAAGCATGTGGGGAGGGATCGCGCTACCGTGTCAAGCTGGGCGCTGTAGTAAGCTACCGGCCTGCTGGCATCACCATGCTTCTGGGTTAGGACACCTGCTGCGCAACCAGCACTCTCTGTTCCGTACAGCTCAAAGGGTTTCCCATTGTCAGGCATACCTAATGCCGGTGCCTGTGTTAGGCACTGTTTTAGTCTTTCAAATGCCATCTCAGATTTGTCTGTGTGCGAGATCCGATCAGGTTTACTTGATGAGACCATCTCCTGCAAAGGTAGGGCTAGTATGGAAAAACCTGGGATCCGGTTACGGCAATACCCACACATTCCTAAAAACGTTCTAATCTGTTGCTGGGTTTGTGGCAGGGTCATGTCACGAATTGCTTGAATTCTATCAGCGGTAAGGTGTCTCAGTCCTTGTGTTAGACAGTGTCCCAAATACTTCACACGAGTCTGGCATAATTGTAACTTGTCTTTGGAAACCTTGTGTCCTGTGTCTGAAAGATGAGACAGGAGCTGTTTCGTATCTCTCAGGGATGCTTCCAATGAATCTGAACACAGTAGTAAATCGTCCACGTACTGTATCAATACTGATCCACTCACTGGTTGGAAAGACTGTAAACAATCATGCAGAGCTTGTGAGAAAATACTTGGACTGTCTATGAAACCTTGGGGTAAGCGAGTCCATGTATATTGAACTCCTCTGTATGTAAATGCAAATAAGTATTGGCTGTCAGGGTGTAGAGGTAACAAGAAGAAAGCGGAGCAGAGGTCAATCACAGTGAAAAATTTGGCAGTGGAAGGGATTTGCATTAGGATGACAGCTGGATTAGGCACTACGGGGAATTGACTCTCAACTATTTTGTTGATCCCTCTTAGATCCTGCACTAATCTGTAACCCCTCCCCCCACTCTTTTTAACAGGGAATATGGGACTATTTGCAGTGCTGGACGTCCTTACCAGAATGCCCTGTTGTAGCAAGCGCTCTATTACAGGGTAAACTCCTAACTCCACCTCTGGCTTCAGAGGATATTGTGGGATTTTTGGAGCTATCCTACCATCTTTTACTTGCACAACTACTGGGGCTACATTTGCCATCAATCCAGTGTCTTGTCCATCTTTGGTCCAAAGTGACTCCGGTATCTGGGAAATCATTTCTTCTACCTTGGACGGACACCTATTTATAGTAACGGTGTGTGACATTAATCTTGTTGGGGAGTCTAGCATATCCTGCGCTTCCTGAGCGTGGTTTTCGGGTATGTCCAAGAACACACCTTCAGGAGTACAGTATATGACGCATCCCATTTTGCACAGTAAATCTCTCCCTAAGAGATTAGTCGGAGCCGATGCAGCCAGCAGGAAAGAATGCTTGGTATGCAAAGGCCCTATCGTAATCTCTGCGGGTTTGCTTAAAGGGTAGTGCTGTACTACTCCTGTTACTCCCATGGCTGGAATTGTTTTACCAGTGGTTCTCATGCCCACGGTCGAATTTATCACTAACTTGGCCGCCCCCGTATCTACAAGGAATTTTAGAGATTTACCAGCTACATCAATTGTGACCTCGGGTTCACTTCCAAGGTTCGCAATTAATTTCACTTGCTGCAGATTACAGGTGTGGCCTCGCCCCTATGGTGCGTGGTGGCCTCCCTGTATTGCACTGGCAGCTATTACCTGTGAAGGGGGTAAATGGGATCTATCAGTGACTTGCCAGTCTCTTTTTGGGGGATACCTTTTTGTTTCCCCTGCGTGTGGCTCATAACTCCGTCTCTGCGGTCCTTGCTCCCAATTTCGTGTCTCATGTCGTTGTCTAGGGGGTTGGTATGATCTTTGTGCATTCTTTGATTTACAGTCTCGTGCAAAATGACCCTCTTTATGACAGTAATAACAAGTTACCACATTTGACATACCCACAGGGGTCGGAGATTTATACAGAGATGGCCTTGTGGTCAGGGCCTGTATACTTACGCCCATTAACTTATCACTTTGTGACTCCCTGTGTCTGGTGATATTCCGTTCATGATCAACAGCAGCCTCTCTCAAAGTAGCCACCGACAGACCTCGCCAACATGGTTGGGTGGTCTGTACCCTTGTCCTTAATACTTCTTTAAAACCTTCCATTAACACAGATACTGCTACTGCTCTACGATTTACATTTGTCGAAATGTCTTCTATGCCTGTATACTTAGCCATTTCCTGTAGTGCCCGATGAAAATAATCAGCAGCTGTTTCTTCCTTTTTGTTTGATGGAAAAAATTTTATTCCATTTGGCAACAGCTGGAAAATACTCTTTTAACTGTAAATTTATTCTCTTTACATTATCTTGGTTGTACACATCCATAAGGGGTACATCTTCATCTAATTTACAGTCAGCTAAAAATCTTGCTGAGTCGACATTGGAGGGTAAGCATGCCCTCAGCAATATCTGCCAGTCTTTGTTATTGGGCTCCACAGTATTTCCTAGATCTCTAATGTATTTCTGACTAGCAGCTAGATCTTTCCTAGGATCAGGGAATTCAGACACCATTGTTCTTAATTCCATTCGGGAAAAGGGGCAGTGCATGGCGATGTTTCTGACAGGAGTGATTCCTGAAGTGTCAGTTTTCCCATTTGGCACTGCTATTACCCAACGGGATTAAGTCCAATAACATCCTTCTGAGTAGATTCTACAACATGTGGTGAAATGGTTTCAGCATAGTGTATGGTGCCGTACTTACCAGATGATACGACCTCACCTGTCCCTCCGCTAGGGGGCTTTGACGCTAATCTTACGGGTTGGGCCGTGCCCACTGTTGTTTCTGCTATGGTGGCTGCTAGAGAGAGTGCCGATATTGTTGTTGGCTCATCCTCTTGATCACACTCCTGGGGAAAGTTTAAAACAGGGTACAGCTTGCACGGGTTAGTATTTGCATCAATAATCTTAGTCACATTATTCTTAACATTTATACAGTTACTAAGTGCATGTTTATCATTCACCAGTGTGCCATTCTCTGTGACCACCTGCTCTCCCGTTATGTATGGTGGCGGTGGCGCCGTGGCTATCAGTTTCTTGATAGGGTTAGATCCAGCCGCCTGAGCCAATCCTCTCTGTATTTCACCCTCCTGCTGCCATAACTGTAAATAGTCATAATGTTTGATTCGTCTCTTTGCAGATTTAATGAGACATATCCTTCTCCTTAGATTTTGCAACACATCTGGGCTAAAACTGCCTACCCGTGGGAACTTTTCCCCATCGTGCACAGTCATTCTTTCCCATTCATCGCACAAAACCTCTGTGTGTGATCCGTATTTCTCACACATTACATACCTTGCCGACCCGATTGGTCGGTTTACTAAGTCAACCCGAACCGAGGTTGATCGCCCCCTACCTGAACAACTGGCCCCCATCCTTGCAGGTGTTGCTTTCACTACCTCTGACCTTCAAATCAGGGTCTTCAGCGAACACTTACAAAACCAAGATGTCCTGGGCAGGCCGGCGGCGAAGTTTACCGAGTACTCCACTCACTCGCCTACGTCGACCAATACGCCCACACACTGCCTTAGCGCTGGCGTACTCAACCTAGGGCCCCTGCGACCTGAACCTCTATTTACTGGAACATGTGGGTGTGATCCGAAGAGCACGTAACCCTTTCCAGTAACTATTGGTTGTTGGAAAGTTCCCAAGTGACTAGCGAACTTCCCTTAAAATAAAAAAAATATTACACAAATCACGTTAGAATGTACAAATAGCATTTATGACCCCTCTAGCGTACGCAAATGGTACTGTGTCAAGTTACTAACAAATGCACACAATTACGTGCGGTACAATCGTTCTGCACATAAGCAATTAATCTTATGTGCGGAGCGACCAGTGGAATCGAAAATTGTGGCTGCAAATTCCTTCAGCCTGAGCTTAATGGCCTATATGGGTATCGCACCAACCCTTTCTGGTGTTGTGCTACTCTTTATCTATAGCGGACTTCTTAGTCTGCTGTACCTGGACCTCCTGGTCTGTCTGGACCTCCTGGTCTGTGCTACAGTAGACCTCCTGGTCTGCTATACTCTAATGCTCTTTTTTAATGTTTAACAAGGGATGCCTCCCAAGCCACCATGCAGTCATTTACATGTATGTACCTTCACGAGAACTCGATTTCCTTTGGTTCAACCCCAAAAATTTTTAGAAACTTATATATATGTATACACACTCTTTCACCTCATATACACTTTACTTTCGTTTCTGCGCAGAAATCCCTTTCATTCAGTAACACAGTTCAGTCCAGATGAGTTGCAGATTAGAGAAGGATCTATTAGCTTAAAATTTTGGACACTGAAATTGACTTGCGCTATTATGGCGTTGCCACCTTTGCGCCTATTTAAAATAATACTATTGTGTGATTTGTATTATGTGGGCGTACCAAGATGCTCCGTTGCGTAATATAAGCTCCGTGCGTCGACCCTTGCGTCGCGTACACTCGTTCTGCCCCTTGTTAGAGACACGTGTACGCAAGCCAGGTATGTCCACAGTAACACAACTAACACGTTTATCAATGTAAATGACCTTTAATTGTAATAATCTACTGAACACCACACAGAACTTCCTTGTATTTTAGGCAAGCCGTGTGCGTGTTTTACAAATTACTTCCTTACGTATTAATATTAACCTTTAACTACCAATAGCAGCAAATCTTTCTCAGCACGTTATCAATTGTGAAATGGCAAACAGGAAGGTGATATGTGAAAATACACAAATGAAAAGAGATACAGTTGCGTGCGTGCGTGCGTGTGTACGCAAAACAGAAATAAACAGGTTAAAAAAAAAAACAATAGCGTATTGTTCTTACCTCCGGTTCCGGATCCCACCAGCACTCCTTCAATCTAGCGAAACAGACGCTTATCTAGTCAGCACTCCTGTATCCCGATACGAAGGGATACTGCCTTCCCGCCCTTGCTGACGGATAACGTTTGTTTTCGCTAGTGCGGATATGTGGAGGACGGACGAGCCCCCAATTGATAATGCTGATTTAGATTACCTTATAACTTCACAATAATGGGTAAGAGACACAGTACGCAATTGGCGTATGGGGTACCGTAAGGGTACGTATTTAGCGTAGCATACGCTAGACCGTGATCGAGACGCACATGCGGCACGCTCGCTCACAGCTTAATGCATGGTGTCGAGCACGCTATAGGCGAGCGACTACCGTAATGCTACGCTACCAGCGTAGCGGACGCTCGAGACCACGAGGAGATCACGAGCGGCGCAGACGCTCACAAGATGACAATCAGTAAAACCTTGAATGTAACACACAGAAAGGATACTCTTATACTGTAAACCTTGTACTGAAACACTGTAGCGATATAACGCTGCTTAACCTTGTTAACACTAAAGCTGTTTGAGCGGTCGAGACGCTCCTATTACCCACTGCAATGTAATGAACACACGATACCGTGCTAAGGATCCAACACCTTTACTAACAAGCTTTTAAGTTATATCGAAAAAGGTAAACAGTTACAAGTCATACACTACAGACTAACATATAATTCTAACAGATTATCTAGACAGAAATATACAATAACGTTACAATCTTATACTAAACAGAGAGAGAGAGAGAGAGAGAGAATGTGGCCAATACAAACAAAGAGCGAGATAATCACAGAGAATTACTTACACACACTGGGAACGATCGCAGCGCAGCCTGGTACCAGCTCCGAGTTAGTCAATATGAAAACCGTTTGTGGAGAGTGAGAGAGCTGTTCAGGCTGGCTGATCTTATATACACTGAGTACAGTATACTACAAAGGGACCTACAATCTCATTGTTCATTGGACACAGGAATGTCTCCTCGCATCATATCAAAAGGTCATAGGTTAGTTTGAACAGGTGGGCTGTGACTATTTCAAACAGCTCAGGTGGGCGGGAATCTCCGGATTCCTGCCGCATGGATAATGAATCGCAAATATATGAAATGTCCAGAATCTACTAATGACCATAACTATACGCAGGAGCGATTAATCTTTACCTAACCAGCACCGGATTGTTGCTATTAAAATACTCTTCAGTTAGGTACCAGACACAGCTGTTCAAACCCTGTCTGACCCTTCGTACCATACAAAGAGGGATTCCCAAGTCCGTGAACAAGTCACATTAAACAAACTTACAGTTATTACTAAGGGGAACATTATCTATAAAACATGCTATATGGATTTATTATCTAACGATTGAGTCGCTCGCTAGACGCACACAAACTCTACCGTAAATGCACATACCATGCGCTCGAGCGCATGGCCGAGGCGCCATCACGCGTCTGCGAGTATCCGCACGCACGGGAGAGAATGTGCACGTGCAGCAGGCACGCGCATGAGGTGAATATATGGCAACGTGCAGCGTGATATTTTTCTGACTTTGACAACTCCATAGGCTTTAATAGTGTGCACGGCAATGATGAGCGTGTGGACATCTGTACGAGGTGTATCAGGACACCTCTGCATACAGGCCACAGTTGTACTCACTAATTTGAAGAGGGTCTCCCAGTGGGCAGGATGTATTAACCTTCTCCATCACTCTAATCCACATGTTGTTGCAGTGGAGGTGTTTCCGACAATGTGCCAATGAAGCTACCATGGAAAAAACGTCCTGTTCAGCCGCGTCACAAAATACCACAATATTCCCATGCCTGTATTTCTTTCCCCAGCAGAGAGGAAAGGTGATTGTTGGTATGTACTAACAGCTGTCATAATTTTCTAGCAGCTAATGGCCCTCATTCCGAGTTGTTCGCTCGCTAGCTGCTTTTAGCAGCATTGCACACGCTAGGCCGCTGCCCTCTGGGAGTGTATCTTAGCAGAATTGCGAACGAAAGATTAGCAGAACTGCTAATAAATAATTCTTTGCAGTTTCTGAGTAGCTCTGGACCTACTCACAGATTGCGATCAGCTCAGTCCGTTTAGTTCTTGGTTTGACGTCGCAAATACGCCCTGCATTTGGCCAGCCACTCCCCCATTTCTCCAGACACTCCCGCGTTTTTCCCTGACACGCCTGCTTTTTTTAGCACACTCCCAGAAAACGCTCAGTTACCACCCAGAAACGCCCCTTTCCTGTCAATCATTCACCGATCAGCAGTGCGACTAAAAAGCGCTGCAGGATCCACAGCAAATCTACTGTTTTTAGTTAAATAACTAAGCGCATGCGCCCTGCGTGCCTTGCGCATGCATATTTAGCAACAAATCGCAGCATAGCGAAAATCGTCAACGAGTAAACAATTCGGAATGACCCCCAATGTTTGCTGTATTTTTAACACAATGTTTAGAAGGCAGTAGTGTTCTTTTACATGCCTAATTTTTTACTTTTTCTATAAAGCCCAGGGTAATTGCTACTGTTTGTATAAAAAAAAGTATGTATATGTAATAAACTGTTTTTTAACTATTAATATTTTTTCCATTCTCAATTTTTGTAAGTGAATAAAATTTTTCTATTACCAAAGAAGGGACCTGTGTTGGTGGATTCCAGTGGGGACGAATTAATACTCAGAGAGGAGGATGTACACGGTGAAAGGAGTGAGGAATCGGAGGATGATGATGAGGTGGACATCTTGCCTCTGTAGAGCCAGTTTGTGCAAGGAGAGATTGATTGCTTCTTTTTTGGTGGGGGCCCAAACAAACCAGTCATTTCAGCCACAGTCGTGTGGCAGACCCTGTCGCTGAAAGATTGGTTTGTTAAAGTGTGCATGTCCTATTTATACAACATAAGGGTGGGTGGGAGGGCCCAAGGACAATTCCATCTTGAACCTCTTTTTCTTCTTTGCATCATGTGCTGTTTGGGGAATAGTTTTTTTAAGTGCCATCCTGTCTGTAACTGCAGTGCCACTCCTAGATGGGCCAGGTGTTTGTGCCGCACACTTGTGTCGCTTAGCTTGGCCATCCAGCTACCTCATTGCACCTCTTTTTCTTCTTTGCATCATGTGCTGTTTGGGCCCTATTTTTTAAATCTGCCATCCTGTCTGTCACTGCAGTGCCACTCCTAGATGGGCCAGGTGTTTGTGCCGCACACTTGTGTTGCTTAGCTTAGTCATACAGCTACCTCATTGCACCTCTTTTTCTTCTTTGCATCATGTGCTGTTTGGGCCCTATTTTTTAAATGTGCCATCCTGTCTGTAACTGCAATTCTACTCCTAGATGGGCCAGATGTTTGTGCCACACACTTGTGTCGCTAAGTCATACAGCCATCTCGGTGCAACTTTTAGGCCTAAAAACAATATTGTGAGGTCTGAGGTGTTCAGAATAGATTGGAAATGACTGGAAATGATTGTTATTGAGGTTAATTATACTATAGGAGCAAAATTACCCCCAAATTCTGTTATTTTAGCTGTTTTTATGTTTTGTTTTGTTTTAAATTATCCAGATCCAAAACCAAAACTTGAAAGGGTGGTTTTGGCAAAACAAAGCCAAAGTCAAATCATGAAAATGGAATTCAAACCAAAACACAAAACACGAAAAGTGCCCGCCACATCTCTACTGTATATACGATTTTGATATATGGGTATTAACTTTTCTATGTATATAATGGTATATCTATATGGGTTCACTACGGCTGGCCGGCGGTCGGGCTCCCGGCGACCAGCATCCCGGCGCCGGGAGCCCGACCGCCGGCTTACCGACAGCGTGGCGAGCGCAAATGAGCCCCTTGCGGGCTCGCTGCACTCGCTAAGCTACGGGCACGGTGGCGCGCTACGCGCCCCACACTATTTTATACTCCCTCTATGGGGGTCGTGGACCCCCACGAGGGAAAATAAGTGTCGGTATGCCGGCTGTCGGGCACCCGGCGCCGGTATACTGAGCGCCGGGAGCCCGACCGCCGGCATACAGAAGACCACCCATCTATATATATATATATATATATATATATATATATATCTATCTGCAATAGACATACTGATGTTTATTATTAATTATATATACACACCACACGGCATTGGCAGCATGCCAGCAACATTGGGAGGAAGGGGGGAAGGGGTGTTTATTCTGGGGGATGCATTAGGGGTGTAATATGGAGGAGGCAATTGCGGGAAGGGAGCTGGTGTGTGTAATATGCAGCAGGGAATCGTGGGGGGGTGGGTAACATGCTGAAGGCAATCGCAGGTCGCAGGGGGGGTTGTATGTGTGTGATTCGTGGGACACAATCGCTGGAGAGGGGCAGGTAACATGTTTAAGACAATCTCGGGAGGCAGGAGCGGGTAAAAATTGGGATGTATTCGTGGGAGTGGTGGCGCCAGGTAACATGAGGGAGTCTGCATTAATGTTGGTGTTTTTACGGTGCCGGGTGAGAAAATGCTGGGGTCTATCGCAGGGCAGGAAGATGGCAGTCAGAGGAGCATCAGCAGACAGTGCTACAGAATTTTACAAGAGCTGCCCTGCTTATCACCCGATGGGTTACACAGCACTGTGACTTTCCCATGTTACACTGAAACAAGTGCCGTGCCGGCTGATAGCAGTTGGGCGGCCGTGGCATCCCTGAGGAGCTAAGGGAAATGGAATGTCCCCAGAATGAAGGAAGCAATCTTTCATCGGCAGTGTGCGGTGCCGCCCTCCAGTGGCCAGCGCCCATAGGCTGCTGCCGAAAGCAGCCTAATGGTGGCGCCGGCTCTGCCCCCTGCAGTGCACATGTTTTTGCCCAACTGCTAACAAATTTGCTGCTGCTATAAACTCTGAATTAGGCCCTATGATCTAACACTAGCACTGTGATATTGTCAGACAAAGCATATGGTCAGAACACTGGGCCAATTCATGTTTGTATGGAATTGCACAGCCACAAGGAAGCAGCTGTGCAATTCCATTAACTAAAATTCTAATGCAGCAGGAGGCATTTGCAGGATATAGATAACTCCTGTTTGCATTAGCAAGGATCTGAGAGCTGTGTCTGAGGATGCAGCCTTAGATCACCATTGTAACCATCGCTCGTGAATTGCGATGTCTACATGCACCGGCCAGCCGTAGTATCCAGACATCGGGGTCCACAAAGTCTGATGACCCTGGACCTGTCACGCTTTCAAAATGGGGGCAACATAAGGTGTCAGGCTTTGCCCCCCAAATGCCGAAACTGTGGCTGACAGGGGGCTATGAACGTATCTTGTACCTGTGCAGACTACCAAACATTATATTTGTATGCAAATCATTGGGTTTGTGTACAAATTTGAATTAGGTCCACTGTACTAGGATGATATATCCCTCCTAGTATGACACCAAACACCACCCATCAAATAAACAGTTTATAAAATAATTATATTACAGGCTGAGTATCCCTTATCCAAAATGCTTGGGACCAGAGGTATTTTGGATATCTGATTTTTCCGTATTTTGGAATAATTGCATACCGTAATGAGATATCATGGTGATGGGACCTAAATCTAAGCACAGAAGGCATTTATGTTACATATACTCCTTATACACACAGCCTGAAGGTCATTTTAGCCAATATTTTTTATAACTTTGTGCATTAGACAAAGTGTGTCTACATTCACACAATTCATTTATGTTTCATATACACCTTATACACACAGTCTGGATGTCATTTAATACAATATTTTTAATAACTTTGTGTATTAAACAAAGTTTGTGTACATTGAGCCATCAAAAAACAAAGGTTTCACTATCTCACTCTCGCTCAAAAAAGTCCGTATTTCGGAATATTCCGTATTTCGGAATATTTGGATATGGGATACTCAACCTGTATTATTTAAACACTATTAATTTCTCCTTTTCAATTGCCTATCAAATTATTTAAAATGTGTATTTGTCTATTACAAAAAAATATATACAGTACAATCAAGGATATTTTTTAAATGCTCTAATAGTAGTTCATGAACTATGCAGTAAATCACAAATACTGTCCAACAACAGGATATTTACTGTAATCTTTAAATTGTGGCTGCAAACCACCATCTCCTTTAAAAATCTCCCATTACTTTGTTAAGCACATTTACAGTACATTGACTAATTTCACAGTTTAATTTATATAGCTGGAAAACCTTTCTTTACCACATAGCAATCAAACTACTGTTGCACAATGTGGTCAGTTTGACAGAAATTTAATTAGCATATTGAAATAGCAGCTAATTACCACACTGGGCCGATACAATTTGGGGTGATTCATCTGTGTGTTAATCCCCGACGGCTTCAGGAGCTGCGAGTAAAAGGCCCAATCGGAGATTCATGCATAAGGAACCAATTGACTCCTCAGTTTACGCGGAATCAGTGAGTTTCTGTGTGGTAGACTCCGATTTTAATCATGGAGAAAAGGGTATTTAATTAAATGGCCTTTCTCAGCGCGGTGCTGTAATTAACTAACAAGTGTATAATTGAATATGCCTGTTAGCATTTTTCTTTATTGAGTGGGATTTTTAAAGAGAGGATTTTTATGCCAAAAAAAAGAAGAAAAAGGAAGAAAATGCTCATAAACACATATGGTCATTCTCCTTGTTATTTGTATTATTTTGTTTTATAATTTATTTAAAGAAATCATCAAGTAGATAAGTGTAAAAACAGGATTTTATAACCTACCGGTAAATCCTTTTCTCGTAGTCTGTAGAGGATGCTGGGGTCCACATTAGTACCTTGGGGTATAGACGGGTCCACAGGAGCCTTCGGCACTTTAAAAGTTTAATAGTGTGGGCTGGCTCCTTCCTCTATGCCACTCCCACAGACCTCAGTTATAGAAACTGTGCCCGAGGAGACGGACAACCTCAAGAGAGGGCTATTACTCAGATAGTGGTGAGATTCACACCAGCTCACACCAATTTATAATCATGCAACCAGCATGGAACACATAGAAACCATGCCAATATGCATGAACAAAAGTGGCAGCAACATCTGCCATTACTTAACAAGTAACAACTGTGCAGGAGAAAATGGAGCACTGAGCGGGCACCCAGCATCCTCTACGGACTACGAGAAAAGGATTTACCGGTAGGTTATAAAATCCTGTTTGCTCTTACATCCTAGAGGATGCTGGGGTCCACATTAGTACCTTGGGGCTATACCAAAGCTCCGCTCGAGGGCGGGAAGTGTACCAGGTTCCTGCAAAACCACTTGACCAAACCGAAGGTCATCAGAGGCCAAAGTATCAAACTTGTAAAATTTTGCAAACGTGTTTGATCCTGACCAAGTAGCTGCTCGGCATAATTGCATAGCCGAGACACCCCTGGCAGCCGCCCAGAAAGAACTCACCTTACGAGTAGAGTGGGCCTTTACTGAAGTCGGTACTGGCGATCCTGCCATGGAATAAGCATACTGGATAGTACATCTGATCCAGCGCGCACTAGTCTGCTTTGAAGCAGGACACCCAATCTTCTTGGGATCGTAAAGCACAAAAAGTGCTTCAGATTTCCTGTGATGAGCAGTCCTCGCCACATACATTTTTAAAGCCCTGACAACGTCCCAGGATCTTGCGAAATCTGAAGTGTCAGTAGCCACTGGTACCACAACAGGTTGGTTGATATGAAAAGCCGATACTACCTTTGAAAGAAATTGCTGACGAGTTCTGAGTTCAGCTCTATCCTCATGGAATATCAAGTAAGGACTCATATGAGACAATGCTCCCAATTCTGAAACCTGCTTCATAGATGCCAGGGCCAACAGTGTGACCACCTTCCATGTGAGAAACTTTTGGTCCACTTTCCCTAAAGGTTCACACCAGTCCGATTGTAGGAACTGCAACACAACATTTAGATCCCATGGTGCCGTTGGAGGCACTAAAGGAGGTTGGATGTGCGGAACCCCTTTCAGGAAAGTCTGAGCCTCTGGGAGGACCACCAATACAATGGACAAGGCCTAAATCTGAACCTTGATCGAGCCTAGGCATAGGCCCACATCCACACCTGCTTGTAGAAACATGAGCAAATGCCCTAGTTCAAAATCCACCATAGGAAATTTCTTGGATTCACACCAAGACACGTATTTCCTCCAAATTCGATGGTAGTGTTTCGACGTTACCCCTTTCCTAGCCTGGATGAGTGTTGGAATGACCTTAGAAGGAATGCCCTTTCGGGCTAAGATCTGTTGTTCAACCTCCATGCCGTCAAACGTAGCCGCGGTAAAAGTCTTGATAAGCAAATGGCCCCTGCTAAAGCAGGTCTACTCTGAGTGGAAGAGGCTGAGGATCTTCTAGGAGCAAGTCCAGAAGATCAGGGTACCAAGCCCTCCTTGGCCAGTCTGGAGCAATGAGAATTGCTTGAACTTTCATTCTTTTTATCAACTTGAGAATCCTTGGGATTAGCGGAAGTGGAGGGAACACATACACCAATTGGAACACCCACAGAGTTATCAGTGCGTCCACAGCCACTGCTTGTGGGTCTCTCGGCCTGGAACAATCTCTGAAGTTTCTTGTTGAGACGAGATGCCATCATGTCTACCTGAGTAACTCCCCAAAGACTTGTTATCTCTGCGAATACCTCCTTATGGAGGCCCTATTATCCTGGATGGAGATCATGTCTGCTGAGGAAGTCTGCTTCCCAGTTATCCACTCCTGGAATAAAGACTGCTGACAGAGCCCGTGCATGTCTTTCCAAACAGAGGAGTATCCTTATCACCTCTGCCATTGCAGCTCTTTTTTTCATTGCACCTTGGCGGTTTATGTAAGACACTGTTGTCACATTGTCCGACTGGACTAGAATGGCTTGATCTGTTAGTAGATGAGCCCCTTGCAGAAGTCCATTGCAAACTGCTCTCAGTTCCAGAATGTTTATGTGAAGAAGAACTTCTTGACTTGACCATCTTCCTTGAAAGTTTTCACCTTGAGTGACCACTCCCCAAATTCTTAGACTTGCATCTGTGGTCCGGAGGATCCAGTTCTGAATCCCGAAACTGCGTCCCTCAAGCAGGTGAGTAGTCTGCAGCCACCAGAGGAGCGAGATCCTGGCTTTCGGCGACAGGCGTATCCACTGTTGTAGGTGAAGATGTGATCCAGACCATTTGTTCAGGAGATCCAGTTGGAAGGACTTGGCATGGAAACGTCCGAACTGTAGGGCTTCGTAAGCAGCTACCATCTTTCCCAGCAAGCGAATGCATTGATGGACCGATACTCGGTCTGGCTTCAAGATCTCTCGAACCATTGATTGAATCCCCAACACTTTCTCCAACGGGAGAAACACCCTCTGTTCTGTTGTGTCGAGAATCATTCCTAAGAATGCTAATCTCTGTGTTGGTTCCAAATGAGACTTTGGACGATTGAGAATCCAACCATGGTCCTGGAGTATCTGCACTGTCAGTGTGATACTCTGTAGCAACTTTTCCATGTAAGTTGACTTGATTTATAGATCATCCAGATATGGGGTTCACTCCTTGCTTGTGCAGGAGAATCATCATTTCTGACATCACCTTTGTGAATATCCTCGATGCTGTTGACAGCCCGAATGGTAGCATCTGGAACTGATAGTGACATTCCAGGACAGCAAATCTTAAGTAGGATTGATGAGGAGGCCAAATGGGGACATGCAAGTACGCGTCCTTGATGTCCAGAGACACCAGAAATTCCCCTTACTCCAGGCTGGAGATCACTGCCCTTAGGGACTCCATCTTGAACTTGAATTCCTTTAAGAATGGGTTCAATGTCTTGAGATTTAAAATTGGTCTTGCTGAGCCATCCGGCTTTGGTACCACAAACAGACTGGAGTAAAACCCTCTGTCTTGTTGTGGCTGTGGGACGGCAACAATTACCCTGTCTCGGACCAACTTCTGTATGGCCTCCAGAGTCTTTGACTTTTCTTCTAGAGAAACTGGAAAGGTTGACATGAAAAATCGGCAAGGTGGGAGTTGCTGGAATTCCAGTCTGTACCCCTTGGACATAATTTTTATTACCCAGGGATCTAAGCCTGATAGGGCCCATGTCTGACTGAAATTCTGTAAGCGTGCTCCCACCTGCAGGGAGCTCCAGTGTCATGCTGAGGCTTTGAAGGAAACAGAAGTGGATTTCTGTTCCTGGGAACCTGCTGCTGCTGCCGTTGTTCTCTTGGATTTTCCACGTCCTCCCCTGAAGTAGGATTGGCCACCCCTGCCGTTTTTGGCTTTTGCGGCCCAAAAGGAATGCATCAGAGGGGTGCTGTATGGTTTCCATTGTGGAGTTGATGCGGAGGGAAGAAATGTTGACTTACCCGCCGTTGCTTTGGATAACCAGGTATCCAGTGCCTCTCCAAATAGCGCCTCCCTGGTATAGGAAAGAGTCTCAATACTCTTCTTTGATTCTGTGTCCGAAGTCCACTGGCGAATCCAGAGACCTCTGCTTGCTGAGATAGACATAGCCGACATCCTTGCTGCAATAAGTCCTATGTCTTTCATGGCCTCTACCATGAAACCTGCAGAATCTTTAATGTGACCAAGGAGTAAAACCACATCATCCCAATCCATAGTATCTATTTCTTCTGTTAAATTCTCAGACCATTTTACAATGGCACTAGATACCCATGCACATGCTATAGTGGGCCTAAGAATAGTACCTGAGGCCGTGTAAAGAAATTTGAGTGCAGTTTAAATTTTTTCAATTTTGCTGGTTCTTTAAGTGATGCCGTACCGGGTACAGGTAAAGTAATCCTTTTTGATAGTCTGGACACCGAAGCGTCAACCATAGGTGGGGTTTCCAATTTTTTCCTATCCTCTGTAGGGAATGGATAGGCTACCAGAATTCTCGGAATTAGGAATTATTTTCTTTGGATTTAACCAGGATTTTTCAAATAGAGTGTTAAGTTCCTCTGAAGGAGGAAAAGTAACTTCAGGTTATTTATGCAATTTAAAATAAGCTTTCTTTTCATGTCACCTCTAACACTTCTCTTATGGCTTGAATCATGTGTCTTATACTTTTAGCCAGGGCAGCGTCAGCTATCCTGGTGTTATCTGAGCCCTCTCCCGTATCGAAGTCGGTATCCATGTCGACTCGCATATTTTCAGCGAGTGAATGCTTTTTTGCTGGTTTGGGAAAAGTAGACTGTTCTGCAAACAAAGCACTCTCTACAGACTGTCTCCAAACCTGTGTTTCTCTCTGAGTATGAGACATTTTGTGTGAAATTTGAGATATCATTCCCTTTATTCCCTTAAGCCATATAGGTTCATCCCCTGAGGGAAGAGCTACCACATTGCCATCCGGAGTCCCTAAAATGGCGTCCTCTAAGGATTCCATCTCTGCTGCACCCAATTCCTGAGACATGATCATGTGCAAATTGATACTCACACAAAACAAAGTCACACAGGGATATGTCAGAGACAGTATTTCTACCAAAATCGTGAGAGGAACAACACAGTTCAGAGCCAGCCCCCAAGTGCCCTTTGAAGTTTTATATATGCAACTATATATGCCACCTCAGCACATTATTAACCTATAAGGTTATGCTACTATGTACACCCCACTTCTATAACACCCTGGTACCGCAGGAGTTAAGAGAAGGTCAGCGTCCTGTCAGCATCCTGTTCCTAGGATCTGCAGGGAGAAAATGGCGCTGGTGAGTGCTGGGTCATAGTGAGGAAGAAGCCCCGCCCCCATAATGGCGCGGCTCTCTCCCGCCGCTTTATAGATTATACTGGCCTGAGGGATTTATGCTGGATAGCGGGATCTAGCCCCTGTACAGCTTTTGTCGACCAGTGTAGAGAAATGCCGGCTCAGAGCACCCCTCTGCGCTCTGCACCCTTAAGTGTCATTGTGAGCCTACCGGAGCGCAGCCTGTCACTGCTGCGCTCCGTCCCTTATGCTGCCCTAAAGAAAACACCAGCGTCCCATTCTGACAGTCCACTGGTGGTATACTCAGTACTCACCAGTCAGCAACTCTTCAGCATGTTAGGAGGTGGCAGCCGTGCTGCTGTAGTGAGCATTCCCTATCTGGAGCTATACGATCAGTACCCTCAGGAGCTAATGGTGTCCTGTCAGAGGAGTCAAGAGCCATTGAACTATGCAGGAAGTTGGGTCTTGTTCCCCTCCTAACTCCCCTGAAGCAGGGAGGCTGTTGCCAGCAGCCTTCCTGTGTTGATTTAAAACCTTAGAATTATCATTTACTGAAACCCTTGTGGAAGCTCCATTAGCTGCGTCCGGCTCTCTCGGGCACAAGTTCTAAACTGAGGTCTGTGGGAGGGGCATAGAGGGAGGAGCCAGCCCACACTATTAAACTTTTAAAGTACATGTAGTACTCTAACCTTTATCTGTATTTTTATAAATAGAAATGTTGCTATGGCCCACACTTTAATGTTGCCTATGAATAAAAGTGCACAATAGATTCTTCCAGTACTAAGTTAAAAATATTTTATTTTATTTCTCACTTTAATGTATTTTTTTATCAGTTCTAATAATGTTGATGAATGATATTTCATTATTATAACTGACAGAAGTAATACTTGGAATTTTAGGGCTAATAATAAATGAAAATATGCAGACTATCAGAATGTCTGTGTTAAAAGACTTACATCTTACAAAATACATTTAACTTGACATTTCTGAATTCAGTAAAAAAAAATATTTAAAGAGTGAGACTGTTCTCTTTAATGACCCCCCCCCCCCCAATCTCCCCAGAAAAAGATAATTTATGACACATTTTTATATATTATTGTTTGTAGATAAACTACAGTATTATCCAGTTAGAGCACTAAATCACAGAACTTTCATTACCTCTGATATGCAGTGGACCTCAAATGGTCATTGAAAACATTCTACAGTAGGTACCTTTGTCAGCTATTTTTATTTGTAATTTACATGTTTGTGTCTAATGCAATAATCCATTTTCTGTATTATAGCATGAAGTACCATGACATTTATACCACTTTCAGACAGAAAAATCTAAAAATCCCGGGTTTTTCCCAGATTTGTGAAACCGGGAAAAACCCGGATTACAGTTCCTAACCCCCTTTCACACAGCACATTTAACCCGGATTATTCCCGGGTCAACCCCTTTCAGACAGAATACGTGTCAGCCCTGCAATAGACATAATAGACATAAGAAAAGGACTGTTTGATGGCATGAAAAGTGGGTGTTGGCTGCTCACTGCATTGCATTAACCATGACTGACAAGTTACTGCTGAGTAGCCCGGAGTTCCTGAGTTCTTGCTGTGTTTTGCTGTTTTACACAGCAAATGACAGCCTGATGCACCTGCTTGCACTGTGCTACCTGGCAAAGTCTTATGCCAAGAGGAGAAGGTAGCAATTTCTGGCGGAGAAGGCTAATACTCGAGTCCTGATTTCGGGCAGCATTATGTCTACCCTGAGATTTACTAGTGCGACTAATCCAATCATTGTGGACCAAAGACCGCATGCATGGACAAGCTTTCTGGGCAACCGTGAAAGCTTTTCAGCTAGAGCAGTGGATGGCACACTTTCGGATGTCGTATGCTATGTTTTACTATCTGCTGGAACTTCTCACTCCAGCACTCACCAGGGGAAGCACTAACTACCGCAAGACCATCGAGACTGGAAACTGTGTTGTGGTGGTATGCCACACCAGTGGAATACTGCACCATCTCCTGCTTGTTCGGTGTTGGCATATCGATGGTGTGTGTGCTAGTGCAGGAAGTGACCCAGGCATTGCTGGAAACCCTTTACCACCGCTTCATCTCCTTACCGAAAGGTGACCGGCTGGATGATACCATAAAAGGTTGTTACGAATTGAGTACTTGGAACTCAGGGGAGTATGTTATAATGGAAGAGTTCCAGTACGCACTGAATACTGCAACTGGAATAGACATCTGTAATCCCTCGTGCTCTACCCCTGTCTCCGTTACCCCTCTTAGTGGTTGGGTGGTGCCTGTGGTTCTAAATTTCTTGTGCCCACGGCAGCTGCATTTGAATGGGTGAATTAGGTCCGTCCAAACACCCGAGAATGCGAGTGAGCAAGGGGAAACCTCACAGATCCTGCAACCACAAATGCACAAATGATAATGTGACCAACAATGGTCTAAGATGTTATTAGCAAATAAACAGAGAAAGCAACAATGCTCAGAGATGTTAAGATATGAATACAATAATAAACTGTTTGACGTGGATTCCCATGTAAACCTGAATTCCAGCTGACAAGATCTGGTAAAGAATCGATAAGGCACAGACTCCAGGTCACAGCACAACAGACAGGATTACCAACGAGCTGACGGGTTCACACTGAAGTAGAACTATCACCAGCATCGTTGGAGTGACCTGGAAGAGAATATAACTGATGTTGCACCAATCGTGGAGGACCCTGCTTAATTACAAAATTATGTGCAGCTGTCCTGCTGCACGTCTAATAGCTGGCTACTCAATTACCCAGTAAAGGGGAATGCTGTCTGCCTCTGGCGTCCCCGTTGCTAGGAACCCGGTGGCTCCCAGCGCCCGGCGTCTGCCTGTTTCTAGGCGCCGGGCAGGGACCAAGAGGCTTTGTGCCCGGCGTCTGCCTAATGCTAGGTGTCAGGCAGAAGTCAGCGGGAGGAGCGGCATCCCGGCTCCATGATGACTGCCAGGACACGCGTATCCTGGCGCTTACAGTACCCCTCCTTGAAGAGGGGTTAAGAAACCCCTAGATTCAGACTTCTGGGGATATTTCTTGAAAAAACCTCTCTTTAAGTCAGGAGCATGAAGGAACTTCCCAGGCACCCAAGCTCTCTCCTCAGGAGCATAGCCTTACCAATGAACTAAAAAATGTACTTGACCCCGCACATACTTGGAGTCCAGAATTTTCTCAACAACAAATTCTTGATGCCCTTGAACCAGGACTGGGGAAGGTCTCCTGAAACTTCTTACTTTACACTTTTTAGAAACAAATGCCAATTTAAAGAGCGAACAAAGGAAGGTATTATTGATTCTCAAAGACCTGGGTAACTGCAGACGAAAAGCAACAGGATTAATTTTCTGGATGATTTGAAATGGTCCAATGTAACGGGGACCTAACTTTTGAGATTTCTGGCGGACCTTGATGTTTCAGGTAGATAACCATACCATGTCTCCCACTTTAAACAAGCAAGGTTTCCGAAGCCTGTCAGCAAATCTCTTAGACCGGACAGCCGTGTCCTCCAAAGCTCTATGTACTTTCCTTCAAATCTCCCTGAGGCAAGACACAGGAGATGAAGAAGAAGAAAAAGAAGAACTGGACAGTCGTGATGGTCTGAACGTATCGAATTTGGGATGAATATCGGAAACACAGAAGAAAGGAAAAATGGAAGTTGAAGAATGTTCAGAATTATTATACATAAACTCAGCAAAGGATAGATAGTCAACCCAATTATCCTGGCATTTTGAGATATAACATCATAAATATTGCTCCAAAGATTGGTTAACCCATTCTGTCTGGCCATTGGACTGAGGGTCATGTCCTGATGAGAGACTGACATTGATTTCCAATTCCGCACAGAAAGATCTCCAGAAATGGGCTACAAATTGAGAGCCTCTATCCGAGACAATGTCTTCTGGTAGGCCATGAATATGGAATATGTGTTGAATGAATAAAGAAGCAAGATCCTTAGCAATAGGCAATTTCAACAGAGGAATGGAATGAGCCATTTTACTGAAACGGTCAACCACCACCCAGATGACTGAACATTTGGAAGATCTTGGTAAATCTACAATAAAATCCATTGACAAATGGATCCATGGCTTGGAGGCTACAGACAGAGGAAGTAATTGTCCAGAGGGAAGAACACGAGGAGACTTGTTTTTGGTACAGAAATGACAGGCCCTTATGAACTCTTGAACATCTGCCTTAATAGTTAGCCACCATACAGAGTGTGAGAGAAGATGTAAAGTCTTCTAACCCCTGGATGTCCTGAAGTCTTGTTGTCATGGAACTCAGATAACACAGCTGATCTGAGTTTCTCTGGAACAAACAGGAGTCCTGAATGAGTCTCAGATGGGGTCTGCATCTGTGCTGACTGAACTTGACAGGCAAGATTCATGGTTAGACCAGCAAGGATACACCCTGGGGAAAGAATCAGCTCTGTACGCTTAGAGATTTCATGACAAGACAAAAAATTTCGGGATAAAGCGTCAGCTTTGATGTTTTTAGAGCCGGGCCTATACGTAATAATTAAATTGAATCTAGCAAAAAACAGTGCCCATCTGGCTTGTCGAGAATTTAGTCTTTTAACAGATTCAAGGTAGACTAAATTTTTGTGGTCTGTGAGAACGGTTACTGTATGCCTTGCTGCCTCCAACCAGTGTCTCCATTCTTCCAAGGCACATTTGACTGCAAGAAGCTCCTGATTCCTTATGTCATAGTTGACTTCCACGGGAGAAAATTTTCAAAAGAAAAAGGTGCAGGGATCGAGCTTATGACTGAGTGGATCCTCTTGTGAAAGGATAGCCCCAACGCCTACCTCGGATGCATCCACTTCTACAATGAAGAGCAGATTTGGGTTGGGATGCTGAAAAACAGGAGCAGAGATAAATACTTTCTTGAGGCCATCAAAAGCCTTCATTGCCTGTGGTGGCCAATGCACAGGATCTGCACCTTTCTTGGTCAGGCTCACAATTGGAGCAACAATTGAGGAAAATGAAGCAATGAATCTTCTGTAGTAATTTGCAAAACCAAGAAAATGATGAATGGCTTTAAATAGAAAGGACGGGGGCAGTCCACAATTGCCTGAAGTTTCTTAGGATCCATAGAAAACCCCTTGGAGGTGATGATGTATCCAAGGAAGGCAACCTTTTCAACCTCAAATTCACACTTTTCCAATTTTGCATACAGATGGCTCTCTCTTAGTTTGGTGAGTACAGCTTTAACATGAGCTCGGTGTTCTTTAAGTGAGGCAGAATATCATCAAGATAGATGACCATAAATCTTCCAAGGAAATCCCAAAGAACATCATTTATGAGATCCTGGAAAACAGCAGGAGTGTTGGAGAGTACAAAAGGCATGACCAAATATTTGTAGTGACCCGAATGAGTATTGAATGCGGACTTCCATTCATCTCCCTGCCGGATCCGAATGAGATTATATGCCCCTCGTAAATCGATCTAAGAAAATATTGTAGTACTTCTGAGCTGATCAAATAAGACAGTGATCAGGGTAAAGGGTATGAATTTTTGATTGTGATCTTATTCAGTCTCCTGTAGTCAATACATGGCCGTAAAGAACCATCCTTTTTACCTACTAAGAAAAAAACGGCTCCAACCGGTGACTTAGAAGGCCTGATGAAGCCTTTTTCTAAGCTATCCTGGATATATTCCTCCAAAGCTTTCGTCTTGTGGGCAAAGACAGAGCGTCAAGGCGGCACTTGGGGAGTCTAGCTCCATGTATAAGATTGATTGAACAATCATATGGACAGTGAGGAGGCAGTGATTCAGCTTGTTGTTTGGAGAAAACGTCCATAAAAGGTATGTACTGGGTTGGCAACCCTACAAGAACAAGAAGTGCAGAGTGAACCGGCATGGTCAAGCATTTGATTGCACATTCTGAGCCCCAAGAACCCAAATCTTCAGTACTCCAGTTGAATACTGGATTATGAATCTTAAACCAAGGCAGGCCCAGAACAATTGGGTTAGGGGACAATGTACCAGGAAAAAAGATAACTCTTCACAATGGAACATTCCAACGAAAAACTGGAGGGCTAGAGTCCGGGTACTAACCCGACCATGTTGGAGAGGACTACCATCCAAGCCACACACGGAAATAGGTGTGCAAAGAGTTTTATTAGGAATTCGTCTGGCAAGAGCAAATTCCAGGTCCATCAAATTTCCGGCAGCCCCAAGCAGTAACCTCACTAGGACCAGAAGGGGTTGTTTTCCTAATGGGTAATAACAACAAATTATTTTGGGAGATTGAACAGAGACCCGAAAAGACTCTCCCAAAATTTCCCAGGTCTACTAGTTTTCCATTTTCTGTGGACAATTATTTGCCAGATGTCCCTTAGTCCCACAATAGAGACACAGCCCAAGCGTGCCTTCTCTTGTGGCATTAAATGGAAAGCCCCGATTTGCATTGTTTCCTCCATATCCCATGTAACCTCTGGCAATGACCAACGGGATGTAGGTGATTATACCTCCTTCTCCATTTTTCATTCCCGAATCCGCCTATCAACTTTGATGGCTAACTCCATGAGTGCATCCAAAGTGGCCAGAGAAGGATATTGGACAAGAAAATCCTTGATTTGTTCAGTTAACCCTAACTGGAACTGACTCAGAAGTGCTGGGTCATTCCAGCCACAATCATTGGCCCATCGGCGAAATTCGTCACAATACACCTCGGCAGAGTTTCTTCCTTGTTTAAGAGAATGAAGATGGGCCTCTGCAGTTGCTGCCCGATCTGGATCATAAAAGAGAACACCTAAGGCTTTGAAGAAGGAATCCACGGAAAGCAGACTAGGGTGATTTGCTGAAAGGCCAAAGGCACAATACTGTGGGTCACCTTGTAACAGGGAAATAATGATCCCTACGTGCTAGGTCTCAGAGCCTGAAGAGAAAGGCCTGAGCTTTAAATACAGCTTGCAACTTTCCCGAAAGTTCACAAACTGTTTACGATCTCCTGAGAACCTATCAGGGATATTTAGCTTAGGCACCCTGGGCACGGGTAAAGAGACAGACTGAGTCCTATGAGTTTTTTCTTGAGTGTCCACTTGAAGAGTAAGATCCTGTAGCTGCTGGGTCAAACCCTGGATCTGGCTTGCCAGAATCTGAGCCGGATTTTGTGTTGGCTCCATCCGGAGACAAACAACCCACGTAGCTACAGTGTCTATGGCTGGTGATACTGTTAGGAATTGAGTTCTTAGAACTCAGGGGAGTACAGTATGTTATAATGGAAGAGTTCCAGTACTCACCAAAGACTGCAGCTGGAATAGACGTCTGTAATCACTCGTGCTCTATCCCTGACTCCGTTAACCCTCTTAGTGGTCGGGTGGTGCCTGCGGTACTAAAGTTCTTGTGCCCACGACAGCTGCATTTGAATGGGTGAATTAGGTCCGCCCAAACTCCGATGTCCCCCGGTCTTATAAGGTGACAAGGCATCATCCGAGACTGCAAGTGAGCAAGGGGAAACCTGACTGACCCTGCAACCACAAATGCACGAATGATAATGTGACCAACAATGGTCTAAAATGTTATTAGCAAATAAACAGAGAAAGCAACAATGCTCAGAGATGTTAAGATATGAATACAATAATAGACTATTTGGCGTGGATTCCCATGAAAACCTGAACTCCGGCTGACAAGATCTGGTAAAGAATCAATCAGGCACAGACTCCAGGTCACAGCACAACAGACAGGATTACCAATGAGCTGACGGGTTCACACTGAAGTAGAACTATCACCATCGTCGTTGGAGTGACCTGGAAGAGAATATAACTGATGTTGCACCAATCGTGGAGGACTCTGCTTAATTACAAAATTATGTGCAGCTGTCCTTCTGCACGTCTAATAGCTGGCTACTCAATTACCCAGCAACGGGGAACCCCATCTGCCTCTGGTGTCCCCGTTGCTAGGAACTCGGCGGCTCCTAGCACCCGGCATCTGCCTGTTTGCTAGGCGCCGGGCAGGGACCAAGAGGCTTTGCACCTGGAGTCTGCCTATTGCTAGGCACCGGACGGAAGTCAGTGGGAGTCGCGGCATCCCGGCTCCATGACAATGGCTGGGACACGCATCTCCCGGAGCTTACAAAGGTTTCCTGCCACGTGGATATCCTTAGTGCGACGTAGATATACCCATTATTGCCCCCAGAGACAACCCAGCCAATTACTACAACCGAAAAGGCTGGAACTCCATTATCCTGCAGGCTGTAGTTGACCATGAGTATTGGTAAGTAGTATGTTGTGTTTTAATATGAGTGATATGCTGGGCCCATGATGTGCACTGCCGTAACTAGGTGTGTGAGGAAGGGGCATTGCCCACAGCGCACACCTCGTTAGACCGCATATTCCCCCTGCACTACCACTGCCCACCCCTGTCTTCTGTGCTCACGTGGCCCACCCCCTCTCTTGGCCCCTGTGTACTGTGCAGGCAAGGGAAGCAACGGAGAGACCATGGGGAAGCAGGAGCGATCATACTTTAACTTCAGTGACCCGCTACTGAAGCTGCTGCCGTTAAAAGAGCTGCTACCTCCAGGTTATCCGCTTCCGACCAGGGAGAGCTGCTGCCGCCAGGAGAGAGCCACTGCCTCCAGGTTATCCGCTGCCGCTGGGGAAGAGCTGCTTCCATTGGGGGTAGAGCCGCTTCCACCGGAAGAGAGCCGTTGCCTCCAGGTGAGCCGCTTCCGCAGGGGGAAAATCCACTGCCACCAGGAAAGAACTTTTGCCGCTGGGGAAGAGCTGCTGCCACCAGGAGGTAGTTGCTGCCGCTAGCATAGCCGCTGCTGCGGGGGGGGGGGGAGAGTCACTTCCACCGGGTGAGAGAGCTCAGCCACTGCTAGGTTTGGGGTCTTGAGAGCTAAAGGATTGCTCTTTTCTGGCTAGGATATGGGGGGGGGGGGAATGTGTAAGGGTATGTGTGGCATAAAGTGTATGTGCATAATGAGTGGCTGGATATGTAAGGGGCATAGGCATGTGTGGCATAAGTGTGAGGGGCAAAATGTGTTGCATAATGTTTAAGGCAGGGCTGTAACACAAACACACACACACACGTGTAAAAAGGGGGACTCTGCTGTCTAATGTGCAAACAGGGGGACTCTGCTGTCTAATGGGGAAAAAGCGAGACTGCTGTCTAATCTGTAAAAAGGAGGACTGCTATCTAATGTGTAAAAAGGAGGACTGCTGTCTAATGTGTATAAAGGAGGACTGCTGTCTAATGTGTAAAAAGGAGGACTCTGGCCCTCATTCCGAGTTGTTCGCTCGGTATTTTTCATCGCATCGCAGTGAAAATCCGCTTAGTACGCATGCGCAATGTTCGCACTGCGACTGCGCCAAGTAACTTTACTATGAAGAAAGTATTTTTACTCACGGCTTTTTCTTCGCTCCGGCGATCGTAATGTGATTGACAGGAAATGGGTGTTACTGGGCGGATACACGGCGTTTCAGGGGCGTGTGGCTGAAAACGCTACCGTTTCCGGAAAAAACGCAGGAGTGGCCGGGGAAACGGTGGGAGTGCCTGGGCGAACGCTGGGTGTGTTTGTGACGTCAACCAGGAACGACAAGCACTGAAATGATCGCACAGGCAGAGTAAGTCTGGAGCTACTCTGAAACTGCTAACTCGTTTGTAATCGCAATATTGCGCGTACGTCGGTCGCAATTTTAAGAAGCTAAGATTCACTCCCAGTAGGCGGCGGCTTAGCGTGTGTAACTCTGCTACATTCGCCTTGCGAGCGAACAACTCGGAATGAGGGCCTCTGTTGTCTAATGTGCAAAATGAGCGACTCTGCTGCCTAATGTGCAAAAAGAGGGACTCTGCTGCCTAATGTGTAAAAGGGAGCTTTGCCTGCCGTACTGTGTAAAAGGGGACTCTAGCTGGCATAATGTGTGATAGAGACAGGGGTGTAGCGTGGGTGGCTCCGGTGGAGCGCAAGCTCCAGGAGCAGGAAAAGTTAGAGGGCGCTCCGCCACCTGCTCATCCCCTCCTTCTGCCCTCTATACCACAGGCTGCTGTAAAGGCAGCCGCAGAGCAGGAGGAGGAGAAGCAGAGGGTTGCATAGCCACACTGACGTGGATTTGGAGACTAGGTAGGGTACAGGGCAGGCCAGAGGCGACAGCAGGAGGCACTGACAGCCAGCACATGCCTGAGCTCTGCTGCCCGCTTTATATCTGTATGTCTCACTGTCTGCTTGTAGCTTTGCAGCAGGGCAACTTCTGTCCTGCTACACCACTCTCTGCCCTGGCTGCTGCAGCACCTCTCTCTGTCCCAGCTTCTGCAGTACCTCTCTCTGTCCTAGCTGCTGCAGCACCTCTTTCTGCCCCAGCTTCTGCAACATCTCTCTCTGCCCCAGCTGCTGCAGCACCTCTCTCTGCCTCGGCTGCTGCAGCACCTCTCTCTGACTCGGCTGCTGCAGCACCCCCCTCTCTGCCCCGGCTGCTGTAGCACCTCTCTTTACACTGATACTGCAGCAACACTCTGCCCCAGCTGCTGCAGTAGCACCTTTCTCTGCATTAGAAGCTGCAGAATACTATGTATAAGTGGCTCTACTGTGGCATAACATGTATAACCGGCTCTACTGTGGTATAATGTGTATGAGCAGCTCTACTGTGGTGTAATGTGTATAAACAGCTCAACTGTGGCGTAACATGTGTAAGCGGCTCTACTGTGTTATGTAACATTTATAAGGGGCTCTACTGTGTTTCGTAAAGTGTATAAGGGGTACTACTGTGTGGTGTAATGTGAATAACGGAATCTGAATTAGTACTACTATGTGGTCATGCCCCTTCCCCATGAAGCCATGCCCCTATATTTTTCTCACTTTCCCTGTTTTAAACATGGAAGACTCTCAAAAGACATTTTTCCCCAGAAATCCCCAAGGTCTAGATCCAGCCCTGTCACCAATTTAGGATTTTTTATTATTTTTTTCTCTTCAAATGTAATATGCCCCCAATTCCCTACAGGGGAGGGGGCTCCGAAACATACCCTTGCTCCAGGTACCATGGCACCTTGCTACAGCTCTGGATAGAGGATCTACCTGGAGTAATGTGTGTAAGTGGTGCTACTGTGCAGCATAATTTGCAGCAAAACTTTTTTTAAGTCTATAAGTGAAAGGAGAAAATCAAATGGAGGAATAATAAGACTTAAGACAGAGAGTGAGCATTTGGTGGAGGGTGACAAGGCAATAGCAGATCACCTAAATAATTATTTTTGCTCAGTATTTACTACAGAAGAAGGGATGGGGCCACAGTTAAGTTGCAAGGACATTCATAAAAATAAGGTAGTTGAAAGTACATTTACAAAGGAGAAGGTCCTAACAGAACTTTCACAACTAAAAGTGGATAAATCAATGGGACCAGATGGGATACACCCAAGGATACTCAAAGAGCTAAAAGATGTGCTGGTTACACCGTTAACAGAATTATTTAACCAGTCACTAAATACAGGTGCTATTCCAGAGGACTGGAAAAGAGCAAATGTAGTTCCACTGCACAAAAGTGGAAGCAAGGAAGAAGCAAGTAACTACAGACCAGTAAGCCTTACATCAGTAGTGGGGAAAGTAATGGAAAAACTATTAAAAGAAAGAGTTGTGGAATATCTTAAATCAAACCACTTACAGGATCCAAAACAGCATGGATTTACTGGTGGTAGATCATGCCAAACAAATCTTATTGACTTTTTTGACTCTGTGACAAAAATAATAGATCAAGGGGGAGCTGTAGATGTAGCATATCTAGACTTTAGTAAGGCATTTGACACTGTCCCACATCGCAGACTGCTAAATAAACTTGAAAGCGTGGGGGTGGATTATAAAACAGTTAAATGGATAAGAACCTGGTTGCAGGATAGGAAACAGACAGTTGTAGTTAATGGAGTGCAATCTATGGAGGGAAATGTTACCAGTGGAGTACCCCAGGGATCTGTACTTGGTCCAGTTCTCTTTAATATCTTTGTTGGTGACATTGCAGATGGTATTGAAGGGAAGGTATGCCTTTTTGCAGATGATACAAAGATATGCAACAGGGTAGACACACCGGAAGGGGTAAAACAAATGATTGATGACTTAGGTAGGCTTGAGAAATGGTCAAGAACGTGGCAACTACAGTTTAATGCTAAAAAATGCAAAATCATGCACTTGGGTCTCAAAAACCCAAAGGCTAAATATAGTATCAAGGGTACTATAATGGAAACTACTGAGGAGGAAAGGGATTTAGGAGTCACTATTTCAAGTGACTTGAAGGCAGGAAAGCAATGCAACAAAGCAATGAGAAAGGCAAGTCAGATGCTTGGTTGCATAGGGAGAGGAAACAGTAGTAGGAAAAAAGAAGTGATAATGCCACTGTATAGGTCATTGGTGCGGCCCCATCTGGAAAACTGTGTCCAGTTCTGGAGACCATATCTCCAGAAGGATATAAATACATTAGAGAGTGTACAAAGAAGGGCAACTAAAATGGTGCATGGCCTACATCACAAAACGTACCCAGAAAGGCTTTAAGATCTTAACATGTATAGTTTGGAGGAGAGAAGGGAAAGGGGGGACATGACAGAAACTTTCAAATATATCAAGGGTCTTAACAAAGTTCAGGAGGGAAACATTCTTCAAAGGAAGAGAAATATTAGAACTCGAGGACATACACTGAAACTGGAGGGGGGAGGTTCAAGGGAAATTTAAGGAAAAATTACTTCACAGAAAGGGTAGTGGATAAGTGGAATAGTCTCCCATCAGAGGTGGTAGAGGCTAAGACTGTAGAGCAATTTAAACATGCTTGGGATAGGCATATGAATATCCTTACAAAGAATAAAGGTTCAAAAAGGGTTGAGATTAGCTAAAGGATAAAAAAAAGGGGCAGACTAGATGGGCCAAGTGGTTCTTATCTGCCGTCAAATTCTATGTTTCTATGTTTCTATGTTAATTTGAATAATGGAGACTTCTGTACAGCGTAATATGAATTGGTATTATTTTGTGGCCACACCACTTCTCCATGAAGCCACGCCTCTATAATTTTGGCGCCTGTTTTGTATATGTGTGAGTGTTTTTTTGGGGGGGGCGCCGATGCTATTTCTTGTACACAGCGCTAAAATGTCTAGATACGGCACTGATGATGTGTATTGTTAAACACAGCTGATACGTATACTGTTCAGTTTCACAGATGTCTTCATTGGCTGGCCGGGTCGTGCTCATGACTCCGGGGTACTTGACAACTCTGAATTGTTCCAGATTGCAGAGGAGAACCAACATGGCTGGTTGCTCTCTAGAGAGGTAAATATATAACTTTTGATGGGTTATATATTTTGCAGTAAAATAATAATACAATAGATTGCAATTATTGTATAGGGCCGGCCTCTTACGTTGTGTAGCAGGGGTGTTAAACTATAGCTGTTGTGGAACTAAACCTCCCAGCATGCCCTGCCACACATTTTCTATTTGTGAGTGCTGCAACTGTTGCAGGGCCACAAGTTTGACACCCCTGTTGTGTTTCACCATGGAATATGGGAAAGGTTGCGGTGATGATCCTCACAGCCGTGACCCCGAAGGTGGAAATGGATGGATGGAGGGTAGGGTTAGGCACTAAGGGGGCAGGTTAGGGTTAGGCTGTGGAAAGGGAGGGTTAGGTGGTAGGAGAGGGGTGGGAGGGTTAGGATACTAAAATATCAATATATATATATATATATATATATATATATACACACAAACAAATAGAAAATCACAGCACTCGCCACCCCAGAAGTGGGGTGCAGTGTCCGCACTCGCCATTAATAGGGTGGGGTGCATGTAGCCCATGGCCACCTACTCAAAAATATAGAAACAGAAAGTTCAGCACTCACCAAAATAAGCACACTTATCCTCACAACATCTAGGAATAAATGAATAAATGATGGGGGTTTAGTTAGTGAATTGGCCAATGCACAGAAGCCTGCACACCGCTCGCCATGGTACCCCACCTTCATGCAGGTCCTACACTATCACAAAATCATAAAAATTAAAACCTGGCAACTGTAACACACATAATATAACTGCAAATATGCCTACTTGGTTTAAGGTGTTTCTGCCATGAACTCCATGGCTTTTAAAGGTACACTTGTCACCTGGTGGCGAGTGTACCTTTAAAAGCCAAGGAGTTCATGGCAGATACACCTTAAACCAAGTAGGCATATTTGCAGTTATATTATGTGTGTTACAGTTGCCAGGTTTTAATTTTTATGATTTTGTGATATTGTAGGCCCTGCATGAAGGTGGGGTACCTTGGCGAGCGGAGTGCAGGCTTCCGTGCATTGGCCAATTCACTAACTAAACCCCCATAATTTATTCATTTATTCCTAGATGTTGTGAGGATAAGTGAGCTTATTTTGGTGAGTGCTGAACTTTCTGTTTATATATCTATCTATATATCTATATATCTATATATATATATATATATATATGCGAAACACTGAATAAGCTGGATCTCCATTATATATACAAATAAATCTTCAGGCGCAATAGAACTTTTACTTCATATTATACAGTTTGTATATTTTTATAAAAGCTATACTAACCACTTTCAATAATGAAGCATGCAGCTCCCACACAGTAGTCTGAAATAGGTCTACTAAGTGCATACAAACAAAAATTATAAACAGGGAGTGCAATATTCATACATTTATTATAAAAGATAGTAATTAAAAATCACAATAAATTCTCAGCATGTAAAAATTAGTGAACACACTTAATACTGGATTAGACCATCAAAGAGTTAACAGTGTCCAATTCTCAGTGCTAGAAAAACACTGTATCAGTGGTTTATATATGTAGTCACAACGTATGCTGTTTAGCTTTGATCCCACTCTTTATGATATGCACATCAGTACAATGTTACACCTCCAGTAAGGCTGCTGTAATTAGTGTTAAAAACACAGGGGGTAATTCAGACCTCATCGCTCGCTAGCGTTTTTTGCAGCGTTGCGATCAGGTCAGAACTGTGCATGCATATGCACTGAAAAATGCATGTGCGTCACATGGGTACAAAGCGGATCGTTGCTGTGTGATGGGTTTTATGAAGAAACCATTCGCACAGCTGATTGCAAGGAGATTGACAGGAAGAAGGCATTTGTGGGTGGCAACTGACCGTTTTCAGGGAGTGGTTGCAAAAATGCAGGTGTGTCCAAGTATTTGCATGGCGGGTGTCTGATGTCAATCCGGCCCCGGACAAGCTGAAATGATTGCAGTGGCTGAGTAAGTTCTGGGCAACTCAGAAACTGCACAAAGATTTTTGTACCACTCTGCTGCACATGCGATCGCACACTTGCACAGCTAAAATACCCATCCTGGGGGTATATTTACAAAGATTTGTGTTTTGGCCGTTTTGAAGGGTGTTTGAACTCGAATGGTATCGGGTGCATTTTACTGCAACTTTTTGAATCCTGATACGATCATTCACTAAGCTGCCGAGTTTTGCACAATCGTTTTTTCCGATGTCAATGTGATTCGTAATAGCAGGCAGTGTTTTACGGGAGTGATAAGTAAAACACTGCCTGACAAAACACAAGGAATCCCGGCCGGATCTGTGAGATCCGTGCAGGGCTTCATTGTGTACCTTATAAAGTTGTTTAAAGTCTAAAAAATTCTGAAAAAAATTGCGTGGGGTCCTAAGCACAACCAGCCTCGGGCTCTTTGAGCCGGTCCTGGTAGAAAAAATATGGGGGAAAAAATGACAGGGGTTCCCCCATATTTAATCAACCAGCAACGGGCTCTGTGCCTGGTCCTGGTTCCAAAAATATGGGGGACAAAAAGCGTAGGGGTCCCCCGTATTTTTGAAACCAGCACCGGGCTCCACTAGCCAGGTACATAATGCCACAGCCGGGGGACACTTATATACTGGTCCATGCAGCCCTGGCATTACATACCCAACTAGTCACCCCTGGCCGGGGTACCCTGTAGGAGTGGGGACCCCTTCAATCAAGGGGTCCCCCCCTCCAGCCACCCAAGGGCCAGGGGTGAAGCCCGAGGCTGTCCCCCCCATCCAAGGGCGGCGGATGGGGGGCTGATAGCCTTGTGAAAAAATGTGAATATTGTTTTTAGTAGCAGTACTGCAAATCCCAGCAAGCCTCCCCCGCAAGCTGGTACTTGGAGAACCACAAGTACCAGCATGTGGTGGAAAACCGGGCCCGCTGGTACCTGTAGTACTACTACTAAAAAAATACCCCCAAAAAAACAGGACACACACACCGTGAAAGTGTAAGTTTAATACATACATGCACACCTCCATACATACATACTTACCTATGTTCCCACGAGGCTCGGTCCTCTTCTCCATGTAGAATCCTTGGGGTACCTGTGAAAAAAATTATACTCACATAATCCAGTGTACCTTCTGCTCTTTGTATAATCCACATACTTGGCAAAATAATAAAACGGAAACCCGACCACGCACTGAAAGGGGCCCCATGTTTACACATGGGACCCCTTTCCCCGACTGCCAGGACCCCCCCTGACTCCTGTCAAAGAGGGTCCCTTCAGCCAATCAGGAAGCGCCACGTCGTGGCACTCTCCTGATTGGCTGTGTGCTCCTGTAGTGTCTGTCAGGCAGCACACGGCACAGATACAATGTAGCGCCTATGCGCTCCATTGTAGCCAATGGTGGGAACTTTGCGGTCAGCGGTTGACCGAAAGTAACCTCACCGCTGACCGCAAAGTTCCCACCATTGGCTACAATGGAGCGCATAGGCGCTACATTGTATCTGTGCCTTGTGCTGCCTGACAGACACTACAGGAGCACACAGCCAATCAGGAGAGTGCCACGACGTGGCGCTCCCTGATTGGCTGAAGAGACCTTCTTTGACAGGAGTCAGGGGGGGTCCTGGCAGTCGGGGAAAGGTGTCCCATGTGTAAACATGGGGCCCCTTTCAGTGCGTGGTCGGGTTTCCGTTTTATTATTTTGCCAAGTACGTGGATTATACAAAGAGCAGAAGGTACACTGGATTATGTGAGTATAATTTTTTTCACAGGTACCCCAAGGATTCTACTTGGAGAAGAGGACCGAGCCTCGTGGGAACATAGGTAAGTATGTATGTATGGAGGTGTGCATGTATGTAATAAACTTATACTTTCACAATGTGTGTGTCCTGTTTTTTGGGGGGTATTTTTTTAGTAGTAGTACTACAGGTACCAGCGGGCCCGGTTTCCCACCGCATGCTGGTACTTGTGGTTCTCCAAGTACCAGCTTGCGGGGAGGCTTGATGGGACTTGTAGTACTGCTACTAAAAACAATATTCACATTTTTTTACAAGGCTATCAGCCCCCCATCCGCCGCCCTTGGATTGGGGGCACAGCCTCGGGCTTCACCCCTGGCCCTTGGGTGGCTGGAGGGGGGAACCCCATGATTGAAGAGGTCCCCACTCCTCCAAGGTACCCCGGCCAGGGGTGACTAGTTGGGGTTTTAATGGCACGGCCGCAGGGACCGATATCAAAGTGTCCCCCGGCTGTGGCATTATTTCCCCAGCTAGTGGAGCCCGGTGCTTGTTTCAAAAATATGGGGGACCCCTACGCTTTTTGTCCCCCATATTTTTGGAACCAGGACCAGGCGCAGAGCCCGGTGCTGGTTGATTAAATATGGGAGAACCCCTGTCATTTTTTGCCCCATATTTTTTCAACCAGGATCAGCTCAAAGAGCCCGAGGCTGGTTATGCTTAGGAGGGGGGACCCCACGCAATTTTTTTTTCCAGATTTTACACTAAACAGACCCTTTCCCATAGATAACCATGCAGAGATCTCACTGATCCGTGCATGGTTATCCAAACTCGACTGGAAAAAGCAGGTCTATTTTTTTGCTGCTTTTTTTAACGAATCGAAAAAAAACAGACCCGCACTTGAGCACTCAGAAACTAACGAATGAATAGTGAATGCCCGTATTCTATGAAATAACAGCCGCGTTTGACCGATGGTCTATTCATTCGTATTTCTGAACGTTGTCATTCAAACCATTACGAATAGTCCAAACACTGCCGAGATTGGTGCTTAGTGAATTCCCGGATTGGGACTTAGAAAAAAAAAACACAAATCGGACAAACTCGGATTCTTAGTAAATACTGGCCCTGGTGGGCGGTGACTATGCGAACGCAGGACTGCAAAAACCAGCTAGCGAACGATCAGGTCTGAATGACCCCCAATATTTGATCTTTAAGCACTGTGGAGGAGAAAACCGTCTACCCGGCAAAGTGCAGGTGGATACTAGACGGTGCGTCTTATAATTGCCATATAATTAATGCTCTGTTCTCACCCTTTTATGATCTGTGAGTCAGCGCTGTGCTCCACCTCCAATATACTTGCCGCCATTTAAAGATCGAATTGTGCTTTTAGCACTGATTACAGCAGCCTTACTGGAGGTGTAACATTGTACCGATGTGCATTTCACAGAAAGAACACTTTTTACCGGAGTGGAATGTTGTGGACTCTGAATTGTGCAATACTCATGTAGAAGCAGCAGCCTACGAGGGTGAGACACGAGATATGTTGCAAAAAAGTTTTTGTTTTATTGTTTTTCAAAAAAAGTTTTGGTTTTATTGTTTATGAAAAAGTTATGTACATGTTACCTCACATGTATCACTTTAAATATTACATCTTTATAGTTTAAAATGCTTCTTTCATTTTTGTACATAAATAGGTCATAATGTGTGTAGGCATTAGACACTTAAATAGAAGGCATAATGTGTGTAGATTCAACCTAACGACTCCCCACAATCTGTAGACGTTGCTGAGGTAACAGCCAGGTATGGCCTGGGCACTTAAAAGGCATGTAAAGTGCAGAATACACAAGAACATTTTCAAAAATACAAAAGACGAAGAAAAAATATTATTTGCCCCAGTAGACACATTAATAGAAGGCATAATGGGGGTCATTCCAAGTTGATCGCTAGCTGCCGTTGTTCGCAGCGCAGCAATCAGGCTAAATAAATGGCATTTCTGCGCATGCGTATGCACCGCAATGTGCACGCGCGACGTATGAGTACAAAGTCCTTTGTGGTTTTGCACAGGTTCTAGTGAAGCTTTTAGTCGCATGGCAGAAAGCAGTGGGCGTTTCTGGGTGTCAACTGACCGTTTTTAGGGAGTGCTTAGAAAAACACAGGTGTGTCGGAGAAAACGCAGGCGTGGGTGGGTGAACGCTGGGCAGGTGCGTGGCGTCAAAAGCCGTTCCACCGTCGTTAGAATCAACGCACGCGAAGAGTTTCTTCAGAACGACTTAACTAAACCGGAAGCATGGGCAGCAAAATGGAGAATGAGATTCAACACAGACAAGTGTAAGGTAATGTACTGTGGGGGCAAGACCAAAAATTACACCTACATACTAAATGGGGTAATATTAGGGGATTCTGTACTGGAAAAAGACTTAGGAGTTCACATAGATAACAAATTAAGGAGCAGTACCCAAAGTAGGAGTGCAGCAAAGAAGGCTAATAAGATATTAGCATGCATAAAACGGGGAATTGATGCAAGGGACGAGAGTATTATACTCCCATTATATAAATCACTAGTGAGGTCACATCTTGAATACTGTGTGCAATTTTGGGCACCATATTACAAAAAGGATATCCTGGAGCTAGAAAAGGTTCAGAGGCGGGCGACCAAACTAATCAAGGGCATGGAGACGCTGGAATGCGAGGAAAGGCTTGCAAGGCTAGGCATGTTTACATTGGAAAAGAGGAGACTAAGAGGGGACATGATCAACATCTACAAATATATAAGGGGTCAATACACAGAGCTTGGGAGGGACCTGTTTTCTATAAGATCAGCACAAAGAGCACGTGGTCACTCGCTTAGGTTAGAGGAGAGGAGTTTCCGCACATTGAGGCGAAAATGTTTTTTCATAGTAAGGACAATACGTGTTTGGAATTCCCTGCCTGAGAGAGTAGTAACTGTTTACTCAGTCAACACCATTAAGATTGGGTTAGATAAATTCCTATTGGATAAAGATATTCAGGGTTATGGTGCGTAGGCACGCATTATAGTTAATTTAACTAGTCCTAACATAAAAATAACTAGTCCTATAATAAGACTGCATAGGAAACCACAAATAGGTTGAACTCGATGGACAATTGTCTTTTTCAACCTTAGTTACTATGTTACTATTAATAATACTAGTAACTACAGGGCTGGTCTTGTTTTGCACAAAAAGATTTTGCAAGCGCTTTGCTGTACAAGCATTTGCACTTCTGTAAAGCGAAAATACATTGCCCAGTGGGCGGCGACAATGCATTTGCACCGGCTTCTAAAAACTGCTAGCGAGCAATCAACTCGCAATGACCCCCAATGTGTGTACATTTAGCCTAACTTACACCCCCATCTGGTTGAAGTGGCTGAGGTAACGGCCAGGTATGGCCTGGGCACTTGATAGTCCTGTAAAGTGCAGAATACACATGAACATTTAGAAAAATACAAAAGACAAATAAATAATATTATTTGCCTCTGTAGACACATAAATAGAAGGCATAACTGTACAGCAAACTTGAACAGAAGAACATAAATACTGTATCTACAACTATCTGTAAGAAGTGCTGCCCAGTGGACGGTTATGAGTAGTGCCATCTGCATAAGTTTACACAGTGCCATGTGGATGATTATTCCCTGTGCTATCTAGGTGACTATGCACAGTACCATGTGGAGGATTATTTACTGTGCCATCTGGGTAAGTATGCACAGTGCCATGTGGACTGCTATGCACTGCACCATCAGGACTGGTCTGCTTATTGGCATGTGGACTGCTACGCGCAGGGTCGTTTGAAAAAATGTTCCCTGTGCCATGTAGATAACTATGCACTGCGCCATAGTGAGTAGTATTCCCTGTGCCATCTGGACTATGCACAGTGCCTTGAGGAGGAGCATTATGTGGATTTGAGGGGTATGTTTCCATAAACTGCATGCCTCTGCTATGATGCTGGTAGTTGGAAAAATAACCCTCAGAATAGTGATGAGGATACACTGGATAAGGGTGTGGAGGGTGCGGATTGTGTAATCTAGACACCAGACCATTAAGAAATGACATCTGTTCCTCTATGTTTTGTCTAGAAATTCATTCATGCATACCCACAAGTTGCGTGAGAAATGAATTTTGTAATTCTTTCTCATTTTCAAAAAAACGTTGGAGTTGGGAAGCCTCCTGTGCCTGCATTTCAGCATCAGAATCTCGCATCTGATTGACCAGGATTCTTGTCGTTTTTTTTGTTCCATTCAGGTATTTTGAAGAAAATGGAGGTAAAAAAAATTAAAAATGAAAGAGCAGTGATGTCAGCAGATATGTGCTTAAGGCCTTCTTCCTCCTGCGCACTAGCTTTTCACTGCAACATATATATGTTACAGTATTTGCTGGCGTATAAGACTACTTTTTTGCCCTGAAAAACATGCCTCCAAGTGGGGGGGTCATCTTATACGCCGGGTGCACTTCAGTTGGGATAGACATAGCTGCCATAGTGGCCTTCCGATACTCGCCCGGTGCCCATAGTGGCCTCCCGATGCCCGCCCACCTCATTCTACATACCATCCAGTATCGCGCGGTATCCAGTGCGGCCGCGTCGGGTCACTAGTGCCAATTACAGGGAGATGCAGGGACTGGCCGGAGGCGCTGCAGTCGCGTTGTGGCCGTAAAATGGTGACAATGACAGGTACTGTAATGGCACTAATACTAATACTAATGGCACTCATGTGAAACCGGTAACAATAAATGCACACAGGGGTATACTTTTATACATTTTACAACTTTCTCCTCGCCCCCTCCCCCCTTCTTATGCATACCTTGATAAATACTCCCTATCCAAATCTCTTATCAGGTCATAATATACAGTATGTCACAAATCTGATGTTCTTTTACGTTTTATTTGGTGTGTGGAAGGGGGTAGTCTTATACGGCGAGTATATAACAAACTCTATATTTTGAGTGGAAATGTTGGGGGTCGTCTTATACGCCCAGTCGTCTTATACGCCGGCAAATACGGTAAGTATCGGTCAAGACAAAGATATCATGTGTGACTTATGGAAGAGCGCATTTGTACAAACACTGCATGCTATGCACGATTTAACCTTTCTAATGGATAAATCATGCTATTAGCGTGCAGGTGTGTAAAAGGCCTATGATGTAGTTAGCAGTCATTATTACTCGTAAATGGTGCAACATGCAACAGCTGATGTGGCCTTCTGATATTGTTGAAATATATGACAGTCAGGAACTGAATGTGTAGCGCAGCATTTAAAAATAATAACAAGTGCAAACAACATCATTGTGGAATATGGACCATACTGGATTTTAAATAAAATAAAAATCTTAGGTGTGTGTAAAGTATTAAAAAAAGGAGATTTATGGTAAGAGTTACCATAGTTAAATATCTTTCTGCGAGGTGCACTGGATTCCATGGGGAATAACATCGGGGGTGTAGAGTTGGATCTTGATCCGAGGCACTAACAGGCTAAAGCTTTGACTGTTCCCGGGATGTACTGCACCGCCTCCTCTATAGCCCTGCCTCCAGGCACTGGAGCTCAGTATCGTTAACCAGTCCAATGCAGTAGCAGGTAAATTAGAGACGGTAGATGTTAGGCACATAGAACCACATTCTCACGACAGGAGAAGGTACCAGCAACTAATGCCATACAAACCCAAAGAAGCTAAGTGCGTCGGGGTGGGCACCCTGTGGAATCCAGTGTACCTACTAGAAAGAGATTTAACTATGGTAAGTCTTACCATAAATCTCCTTTTCTGCAGCGGGGTACACTGGTATTCCACAGGGAATAACATCGGGGATGTCCTAAAGCAGTTCCTCATAGGAGGGGATGCACTGTAGTGGGTACAAGAACCCGGTGTCCAAAGGAAGCATCCTGGAAGGTGGAAGCATCAAAGGCATAGAACCTGATGAAAGTGTTCACTGAGGACCACATAGCTGCCTTGCACAATTGTTCCAGGGCCGCGCCACGGTGGGCCACCCAGGATGGTCCAACAGACCGAGTAGAATGGGCCTGAATAGCAGCAGGAACTTGGATCCCAGCCTGCGCATAAGCTTCTGCAATCACCATTCTAATCCATCTGGCCAAAGTTTGATTATTCGCAGGTCAGCCACGTTTGTGAAAACCAAAAAGGACAAAAAGAGAATCTGACCTCCGGATAGAGGCAGTCCTCTCTATATATATACAGAGAGCCCATACAACATCCAAAGACCACTCTTTGGAAGACAAACCAGGAGAGATAAAGGCCAGAACCACAATTTCTTTGTTAAGGTGGAAAAATGACACCACCTTGGGTAGATAACCAGGGCGAGTTCTAAGAACTGCACGGTCACGGTGAAAAATCAGAAAGGGTGGACGAGAAAGGGTGGACGACAGGACAAAGCCGATACCCTCCTAGTAGAGGCAATAGCCAACATTTAAAACGACTTTAAGTGTAAGGCATTTAAGGTCCACAGAGTCAAGAGGTTCAAATGGAGACTCTTGCAGGGCATTCAGAACAACAGACAGATTCCATGGAGCCACAGGAGAGACATAGGGAGGCTGAATCCGTAAAACACCCTGAGTGAAAGTATGAACGCCAGGAAGAGACGCAATGTTTCTCTGAAACCACACCAACAAGGCAGATATATGAACCTTGAAGGAGGTCAAACAAAGGCCTAAGTCAAGGCCTTGTTGAAGAAAAGCCAAAAGTCTGGCAGTGCTGAACTTGTATGCATCATAATTCTTAGAAGTACACCAGGTGAAGTAAGAATTCCAGACCCTATAATAAATCCAAGCCGAAGCCAGTTTACGGGCTTTTAACATAGTTTGAACAATTGCCTCAAAGAATCCTTTGATCCTCAGGAGTGACGCTTCAAGAGTCACGCGATCAAAGCCAGTCATGCCAGGTCCTGGTAGACACAAGGGCCCTGAACGAGGAGGTCTGGTCGTTTAGGAAGGAGAAGAGGACACTCTATTGAGAGACCCTGCAGGTCTGAGAACCAATGCCGTCTGGGCCACGCTGGAGGAACTAGAAGTAGTATTCCTCCTTCTTGCTTGAACTTCCGTATCACCCTGGGCAGAAGAGACACCAGAGGGAACACATACAGCAGCCAAAAGTTCCATGGAATTGCCAGTGCATCCACAAACACTGTTTGAGGATCCCTTGATCTTGCTCCGAAGACCAGAAACTTGTGATTGTGTTGAGATGCCATCAGGTCTACATCTTGTAGGCCCCACTTGTCTATTAGGAGTTGAAAGACTTCTGGATGAAGACTCCACTTTCCAGTGTGGATGTCCTGACGAGTGAGGAAGTTTGCTTCCCAATTGAGGACTCCCGGGATGAATACTGCCTATATGACCGGCAGATTGCGTTCTGCCCATTGAAGGAATTTTGACACTTCCATCATTGCCATGCGGCTTCAAGAGCTGCCTTGATGATTTATGTATGCCACCGTGGTGGCATTGTCTCACTGTACTTGAACAGGCCTGTTCTGTACCAGAGGCAGGGCAAGTTTCAGCGCATTGAACACTGACTGCAATTCCAGAATATTTATTGGGAGGAGAGATTCCTCCCTGGTCCACCGACCTTGAAGAGAGTGTTGTTCCAACACCGTGACCCAACCCTGCAGACTGGTATCCGTCGTTAGGAGGACCCAGTTGGAGATCCAGAAGGGACGACCCCTGCTCAATTGTTGGTCCTGAAGCCACCAGCTCAGTGACAGATGGACCTATCTGGTGAGGCAGGCCATCCCACTTGGAAAGGACTAACCTCTGTAGAGGGTGGGAATTAAATTGAGCGTACTCTACCATGTCAAAAACCGACACCATGTGGCCTAGTACTTGCATCGCCGTGAAGCATCTGATTCTGTCCTGAAGTTTCAGGACCTTCTCTGGAGACAAGAAAAAATGCTGTTTGCGTGTGTCCAGTAACGCCCCCAGGTACTACAGCGAGTATTTATTCCAGTTTAAGAGCCACCCGTGGGCTTGAAGGAATTGGACCGTCAGTTCCAGATGACGGAGAAGAACCTCGGAGGAGTTCATCAGGATCAACAAGTCATCCAGATATGGAAGGATCCTGATACCCTGACAGCGGAGAAGGGCCGTCATGACTGCCATGACCTTGGTGAAGATCCGAGGAGTTGTGGTCAGTCTAAAAGGTAAGTCTTGGAAGCGATAATGTAGGTTGCCAATAGCAAACTGCAGATATTGCTGATGTGACATAGCAATAGGTATGTGTAGGTAAGCATCCTGTATGTCCAGGGATACCATATAATCCTTGGGGTCCAAAGCCAGTACAATAAAGTGCAGGGTTTCCATATGGAATTTGCATACCCTGACAAATTTGTTCAAAGATTTGAGGTTGAGTATAGGCCGGGAGGATGCATTCGACTTCGGAACCAGAAACAGCGTCGAATAGTATCCCCTGCCTCTCTGAGACAGAGGCACCGGCACAGTCACTTCAGTATCCAGGAGGGATTGTACAAACAAATGTAGAGTTTGTGCTTTTAACAGATCCGAAGGGATAACCATCGAGCAAAACTGGCGAGGGGGACGTCTCCTGAAGGAGATCGCGTACCCGTTAGAGACCACTTCCTACACCCAGGCGTCCAAAGTGATCTGTAACCATATCTGGGCAAATTGCAGAAGTCAGCCTCCCACCCTTGGGCCCCCCAGGGGGAGGTCCACCCAATCATGCAGCAGGCTTTTCTGGTTTGAAAGCAGGCTGATAGGCAGCCCAAAAACATTTAGGTTTGGGCTTATAGGATTTGGAAGTGCGAGACTGTCTTGGGTATGCCTGACCTTTTGCTTTACCTGGAGGGCGAAAGAAATGAAAAGTAGTACTCTTAGCCTTTGGAGCCAAAGGATTAGTATTTGGGATTAACGCAGTCTTGGCCAACGCCAAGTCATTCAAAATCTTGTTCAGATCCTCCCCAAATAGTATATCTCCCTTAAAAAGGAGCACCTCCAAGGTCTTCTTAGAGTCCAGGTCCACAGACTAGGACCGTAACCACAGAAATCGGTGAGCTAGGATAGACGTAGTAGATGCCTTAGTCGCCATAATGCCTGCATCAGAGGCCACCTGAATATAATGGGAGACTGTGGTAATATATAACAGTTATTGTCTGGCAGTGTCAGAAAAATTAAAGAGGTAGCTCTTCCTCAATAGCTTGAACCCATGCTTCAGTGCTTTTTGCAGCCCAAGAGGCTGCCAATGTGGGTCTATGTACAGCACCTGTAAGGGTGTAAATAGACTTCAAGCAACCTTCCACACGTTTATCCGCCAGTTCCTTCAGAGAGTTGACGGTGGTAACAGGCAGAGTAGATGACACCACAAGATGGGCTACATGTGAGTCCACTAGTGGCGGGGTTTTCCACTTGTAACTCAACTCCACAGAAATAGGATAACGAGCTAGCATATTTTTAGACAGGGAAAATTTATTTCCTGGAGAAGACCAGGATTCCTGTCAATTAAATGGTCAGAATGTGCTAAAACTAATTTAGTAACCTTCTGATGTTTGAACTTATCAGGTTTCTTAGACGTGTCAGGAGGGTCAATGTCATCATCAATCTGAAGAATCAGCTTGATATCCTCCACTAGCTCAGGGACCTCAACCTGTGTCGTAGAATCATCATCAGAAGCAGCAGTATCAGCATCTGATGGATCAGTATATTCCCCATCCGAATTGGAAGAATCATCCGAAATATTAGTAGATTGTGAGGGAGAAATGGCCAGCTTAGATGACCCTATGGTCCCTGTAGGGTGAGGGGTAGGTTTTTGTTTAACCAAGGACCGATTTAATTGCGGTAACTGGGTTGACAGAGTATCCACCCATGGTGGATTAACTACAGGGACAATATGTGGCTGTAATGGCACAGGAGGTCCCACAGGGGGCTTAAGCCGTGTTACAAGCGTAGTCAGCTTATTGGAAAAAGCAGCCCAAGGTGCGCCTTGATGTGCCACAGGTGCTGCGGGCTGCCTAGGTAGGGAAGAACACCCACTACCTGAACCCTCAGCAGAAATCTTTTCCTCAGATAAATCCATGACATCAGCACTGCATGATGCAGGAGCCTCTGCGGATTTCCCACCCTGTGTAGCAGACATTATTGGGAAAGCAGCCATAGGGTGTAACAGTACAATATAGCCAGACAAGCACAATACCTGACTAAAAAATCCTGTGTTATGCGACCGCAAATTCACAGCACAACAGAGGATTTAAGTGATATCAAGTGACTGAAACACAGTGAAAAATACAAAACCGTGTATCCTGTGGAACACTATGGTATATGAGACCCTGACGCACTTAGATCCCCAGGGTACAGAATATAGTGCTAGCAATATGCGTGATACACAGAACAGAAACCACACAGCAGCTATAGGTATACACAGTCACAGGTACAATGCAGAAATTATTACATATAATCAATAAAACTGCACTGGACTAGTAATACTACATATAGCTATGTATGTATACAGATATAACAATGCACAGTAAACACTGGATGTATATCACAGAATACTTGAACTAAATATTCATATAGAGTGCACTTGTTCTTATCTAATGCTGTCTAAATGACATGTAGAATACTTATGCAGTGGCGGATTTAGGGGGGGGGGGGGGCACCAAGGCGCGTGCCCCCCCTGTCATTTTTAGTGCAGACTGACATGCGGACGAGCGTCCGCATGTCAGTCTGCGGTCTCGTTTCGTCCCCTGCTGTTAGGAGGGACACGGAGGGCACAGTGCGCGCCTCCCTGTGTCCCTCCTGGGTCTCCGGCGGCCGCGGGTCTCATAAAGGAAGTGCCGTTCGTGAGCACTTCCTTTATTACAGTGACCCGCGGCCGCCGGAGACACAGGAGGGACACAGGGAGGCGTGCACTGTGCCCTCCGTGTCCCTCCTAACAGCAGGGGAGCGGGGGGAGCAGCGGCGGCGGCGGCGGAGGAAGGGGGGGAACGGGGGACGCACGCACTGGGGGGGAATATCTGGCACTGGGGGCATATTTGGCAGGGAGGGGGGGGGGAATATCTGGCACTGGGGACATATATGGCACTGGGGGGAATATCTGGCACTGGGGGCATATCTGGCACTGGGGGGGTATCTGGCACTGGGGGCATATCTGGCACTGGGGGGATATCTGGCACTGGGGCATTGTCTGGCACTGGGGGCATATGTGGCACTGGGGGGGGAATATCTGGCACTGGGGCATATGTGGCACTGGGGGCATATATAGCACTGGGGGGGCGATATCTGGCACTGGGGGCATATGTGGCACTGTCGGGGAATATCTGGCACTGGGGGTATATGTGTACCTGGCACATGGGGGGGGGGCTATATTTGGCACTGGGGGCATGTGAGTACCTGGCACCGTGGGGGAATATCTGGCACTGGGGACATATGTGGCACTGGGAGCACAGCCCTAGCAACAAGGACTACCTCCTAGCAACGATCATGACACCCAGTGCATGAAACCCCTGGCAACGAGCATGACACCCAGTGCATGAAACCCCTGGCAACGAGCATGACACCCTGAGCATGAAAACCCCTGGCACCGTGCATGGAACCAAGAGCATGAAACCCCTGGCAACGAGCATGACACCCAGTGCATGAAACCCCTGACAACGAGCAGGTATTTGAAAAGTAATTAGAAGCCTTACTGTAGGACTTAATGTGTAATGGGCATTACGGTGTGTGGCATAATGTATCACGGACATTGCGGTGTGTGTCATAATGTGTCACAGGCATTACGGTGTATGGTATACTATATCGCTGGCATTGTGATATGTGGTATAATGTATCAGGGTCATTGCAGTGTGTGGCATAATGTATCACGGACATTGCGGTGTGTGTCATAATGTGTCAGGCATTACGGTGTGTGATATACTATATCACGGGCATTGTGGTATGTGGTATGTCTCAGGGTCATTGCAGTGTGGCATAATATATAACGGGCATTGCGGTGTGTGGCATAGGGTATAACGGGCATTGCGGTATGTGTCACAGGCATTACGGTGTATGGTATACTATATTACGGGCATTGTGGTATAATGTCTCAAGGTCATTGCAGTGTGTGGCATAATGTGTCACAGGCATTGTATGTGCTATAATGTATCGGGCATTGCAGTGTGTGGTATAATGTATCACAGACATTGCAGTGTGTGTCATACTGTGTCACAGACATTGTATGTGCTATAATGTATCAGGGGCATTGCAGTGTGTAGCATAATGTATAACGGGCATTGCGATTCCTGTCATAATGTGTCACAGGCATTACGGTGTGTGGCATAATGTGTCGGGGGCATTACAGTGTGTGCATATTGTGTCATGTGCATTATTGTGTGTGGAATAATGTCTAAGGGCCATTGCAGTATGTGGAATAATGTATACTGGGCATTACTATAAGGAGGAAAAATGACAAATAATGTAAGGGGCATGAATCAGGATTATTTTTCTTTCCTGTGGTGGCCAACGTCTGGGCGTGCAGGTTGCAAAACTGGGGTATAAGGTAGTCTTTTCCTGCAATACCACGCCCATTCCAACGAAGCCACGCCCATTCCAACGAAGCCACGTCCCTTATGGTGCCCCCCCTGTAATTTTTTTCTGGATCCGCCCCTGTACTTATGTGTCCTGTAAATGCACAGCACTGATGAGACAGGCGACTTTACAAAGGAGGCAGTGCCCAGCAGTCCCAGGATCAGCGCAACTCTATGAAATAGCACCCAAATGCTGTCAGGGAGTGAGGGAGAGAGATGCAGCTCCAGGGAGGGAACACCTGCTGTAGATGGCACCTGGAGCTGGGGGAGGGGCTACAGGTCACCGCCTTATCCCCTCTGCTAAACTTCACCACCGGGAACTATGGAGCCTATGTTAAATGGATTTTTTAAATCCGACCTGTGCTCCCTGCCCTGGTGGATATAGTGGGGTCCCTGCCCGGCCACAGTGTCCACACCAGTCGCGCAGTCTGTCTCCTGGGACCGTGACAGGATCGCAATTTAGTTGGGTCCCAGCTAGGGGAACCTCTTACCTCCGCCCTGAAGTGCGGCCACGCGATCCAGGAGAGCATCAGCGGTGATGTGTGTCTTAAGGGAACTGGAGAGCCTCAGCTGCAAGTACCCGGCAACCAGGGCGAGGGAGGGGATGGCACCGCAGCACAGAATGGCAGACTGACATGCCTGTGCTGCATCCCTTGAAGTCTTCTTTTTTTCTTTAAAAGAAGCTCTTTTCCGGAATGCCTAGCGCAGCCCCACCTGTTAGCTGCCTACACGGCAGCTACAAACTTACAAACTGAGCTCTAGTGCCTGCTATAGAGGAGGCAGTGCAGTGCATCCCGGGAACAATAAAAGCTTTAGCTTGATGGTGCCTCAGATCAAGATCCAACTCTACACCCCCTATGTTATTCCCTGTGGAATACCAGTGTACCAAGCTGCAAAAAAAAAAACAACTCACTGTTCCTATGCAGCTTTGGGGTCTCAGTCTGCGCAGAATTCGGTGTCCCAGCCTGAGTCCCTGTGCTGCTTCCACTGGCATTGGTGACTGGGTCCACCACGGCAGCCATTGGATTGGTATCGTTGATCTCAGTGATGTCATCAAACAACATTGGTGGCGTCAGTGGAATGGATTGGCTGTTCTCCGGGGTAGCGCTTCGTGAGGATGCACAACTGGACAATGAAATGGCAATGGAATTAACCAGTGCAGAATTGCCAAAAACTTAATTGCATTGATGATGTTAACCCACTCCATTCTAGCAGCACCACTTTTCCTCCTGTTGTGGTTGTGACCTTTGTTGTAAAATTTTCAGAGAGCTTTCAATTTATTCACTACCTGCTGCTGTGTCCGCTCAATGCCCTTTGAGGTAAGTATCTTTGCAATGTTGGTGTACACTGTTGAGTACTTCACTGTCCCAGTGATCTGCTACCGGATCTCCTCCTCCCATCAAATAGCAAGCAGCTCCCCGATCTCTTCCACCTTCCAGTGCGCCCTGCTGTCTCTCTCTGTCTCCCCTGCAGCACAATTGACCTCAGATGCCAGCGCCAGTGCCACGCCCGCTCCGCCAATCAGAGAGACCCTGCTTTTCAGAAAAATCACCAGTGCCCCACCAGCTCAGCCAATAAGCTTTGTTAACCGTGACCCATTTCTAAAACCCTGGGTAGGACCCTTTCAGACAGCTGGCAACCCATGTAAGATCTGAGAAAAACCCAGGTAGAAACCTGGGTTGCAGTCCCGGGTTGACCCTTTCAGACAGAAAAAAATACCGGGTCAACCCTTCCCGTGACGGGAAATTACTGGGTTGTTTACTCTATCTGAAAGGGGTATAAGTTGCTTTGGAAGCTTGAAATAAACTCATGTTTTGCTAGCCAACAACAGGTAACAACTTAGCAATTTAACTTTTATTTTTACCTACTGTTATCAATGGCTAACAGACTAATATTGTTCAGGATTCCAACCTGTATTCAATATAAATGAATGGTATCCTAACAAAAGAATGGATGCATTAAAATGCATTTAAAAAAGTTAGCTATTATAAGATAAAAAGAATGAGAGTCTAAAAATAAACAACCTTAGAATGTGAAAGAACATAATTCCAATTGCAGACACAAAGGACTTACTGCTGTGAACAATAAAACAAATTGATTACTCAAATGAGGTCTGGATTCTTTAATTTATCTTTATTTATATGTATGAATAGTTTCAGTTACTTTGTGGCTTGCAAAGGTGTTTAACTGCTTTTGTTTTGTTTTTGCTCCTACAAACACAGGTATGGAGGCTAAGAAATATTTTGTTTTATATCTATATGTGTTTAGTGATTTTGTTTTAACAAATCCTTCATTTATTAGTTCTGTCTATGGCTTGAACATTTATGTATAATCTAAGATTGGGTAGTATAGTATCTCATTACAAACGTGTCCACACTTTCATTGGAGCCCATCTGGTCTCAGAGGGGAGATGTACTAAGCAGTGAACAAAGTGGAGAAATGAGCCAGTGGAGAAGTTGCCCATGGCAAGCAATCAGCATTGACGTAACATTTATAATTTCCATACTATAAAAGTGTACAAAGCAGCTGATTTGTTGCTATAGGCAACTTCTCCACAGGCTCACTTGTCCACTGTTATCATTGCTTAGTAAATGTCCCCATAAATGTCATTTCTGTATAATTTTATTTTTTTAGTATTACTATTCTTAAACTAATATCCTAAAAAATGTAGACATCTGACAATGTTTTCTGTGAGTTTAATTATCGTGAGTGATCAAGGAGTTGTGTCTGCTGTCTGAACGTCCTCTAGAAGAGCCCTGATATGCTGCCGTCTCAATGCTCTTCAAGTACATCATGGACTAGGAGGGCAGATTTCAGGAGGAGGACAGGATGATGATTGAAATACTAGAGAAATGAATGGGTTAAACAGTTAAGTGGTGCCTCAAGTGTGGCAACGCCTGTACCCAAGACAACAAAAAGACATGTTGGCGCAGTCTATGTTTTAAGTGGTCATGTCTGTATAATTAACCAAAGTGTAAGTCACAATTATAAAAATGTATAATGCTTATCACTATTTTTATTATTCAAAAACTCATGTTTTGCATTACATTATTAAGAAAATAGATACAGTATTTTAATAGTCTGTTTTCACCAGCCCGAGTGCTGGTATAAACAAATGTCAACAAACAGCTACAATACATTAATTTTATAAGAGAAAAGGTTATTTTTGTGTCACTAACAACCTTGTATTGCATAATAAATAAGATGTGATAGAAGTGGTATAATGTCATAGTTTATAGAGTGCAAAGAACTACAAGCTTGTAGCCAAAATTGCCATTCCTATAATTTTATAAGCTATTTTCACATGTAGCATAACATAGTGCTTCAGTATGTTTTTTAGTTATCTGATCTACACTTAGGCCTGTATTTAGAGTATGTGCCACCAAACATGAATTGACTGACACAATGAAATAGAGAGATTGATTTTACCTTGTATATTATAGAGGCCTCAGATGTGCTGATGCAGTTGGTAGGCACAACCGTAAAGCAGCCAGAATTGATTGTGGCCAAATGTAGCAAGGTGAAGATTAAAGTGTTTTGTTCCAGGACTAACTGTCTGAATAACAAAGGGCCAGTAACTGACGATCTCAGCAGGTTTGATAGTTTACAGTGAGCAAGTGGTTATATCCGTTCAAGTGGGACTAAAACAGATTTCTAAGAATACTGGCATATGTGTGACTAGCAATTACCTGGCTGTCTAACTGTAAATGATTAATAAAACACGTACATCTCACAGCCTTATCCACTATGTCTACTGATACATTAATACTGACATCATTGTTGGACTCATATTATAAATTATCAATACATTTTTAAAACACTTTACATTTTGTAAATTGTAGGTGTCACTGTTTCCATTGCGGTGTGCAGGGAATTTTAGTTGTCCAAGAGAAAGGTACTAAATTTCACCCACACAAAAAATGTGATAGTAACATAAAAAATATTAAAAAAATAGAACACTATTTTGAATCACAATCATTGTTAAATGATATTATATTTAATTCCATACAAAATTTACTGGGCAGTCTGCTTACTTAAAAAAAAAAAAAAAACTAACTAACTATGCTTTAAGTTCCAGGCGAATGGGGCTTTAGAGACTGGAAATAATAACCATAAATATAAGTGTAGAACTCTGAAGAATGTGCATAAAGTTAAAAGAAACTATTAAAAAGCATTAGTGATTTGGCAAATGTTACAACATTTCTATACAGATTTACTATGAACAGGGATCCCTTTCATTTAAAAACTGCATAAAGCAAGACTACGTGTTCCCAGGATAACAATACTTTTGACGTCTAATATAATGTATGCAGTATGCAGTTCTTTTATTCTGATGCTTGACTGACTGATTCATTTGTTTTCTGTTTTATTTTTTTTATTATTTTTTTCACTTTTTTTTTTTTACTGAACAGTCAGGTTAGATAACACATAGTGTGTTCAAGTGAAAATTACTTTGCCATTTCGAAAACTCCCACAGGCAACTGAATCAATATATTTATTGCACCTTTGTGGTGTATATTTCAGCGGTTTGCCTGTATTTACTAGTTTAGAAACTTTAGCCTAAAGCATATTTGTAGTCCTCATGGTAGCTTTCAAATGCCAAAATGTAGATTTCAATTCATTTAACAACAAGCTTAATGCATTCATATGACTGTACAAATATTTAATTTCCTCTTAAAGGCAGAAGAGCAGATGTAAATTAATCTACATAGGAGATGATCCAACAATTTCAGAAAGTAATAATTTCCTTTTTATAATATAGCAAATGCAGATACATTTAACAAGAAACTGAGCAATTTTTCAATCATTATTGAAGTTCTTGTTAAAGTTAGATTAGTTAGTTAAAGAGGTACAGCCTCTTTACTTGTTTGTTTGTTTATTTTTGCAAATGTTCCAATCAATAATGCTTTGATACATGTTACTGATTGATGTAAGCTTATGGCTGCAGTAACCAATTCCTATTTTTAAGAGATTGAGTCACTTTAAAAAAAGCTTTCTAACAGTATTTTGTTGTTTCACTAGAGTTCTGGATAAATATAGTAAAGACACTTTTGCAAGTTGCTGAGTCTTTACCTGTTTTGGCCACTAAATGTAAAAAAGGAATCATTTTAAACACAAAGCCAGACGTGTTTTTTTTATTAAACATTATATAAATCTAGCGTGTGAAACTTCCAAAGATTCGCCAGCTTTGGAAATTGCTGATTAGTAAATTTAACCCTTTGTGTACTATTGCATTGAATAGTAAAAAATGATGGGCCTAATTCAGACCTGATCGCAAAAGCAAAATTTTTCTCTAATGGGCAAAACCATGTACACTACAGGTGGAGCAGATATAACATGTGCAGAGAGAGTTAGATTTGGGTGGGTTATTTGGGTGCGTTATTTTGTAAATAGTGGCTGCTTTATTTTTACACTGCAATTCAGATTTCAGTTTGAACACATCCCACCCAAATCTAACTCTCTTTGCATGTGTTATATCTGCCCCACCTGCAGTGCACATGGTTTTGCCCATTAGAGAAAAATGTTGCTGCTGCGATCAGGCCTGAATTAGTCCCTATGTTGTCTAGTTTTACCGTTGTGTGGGCAGCCCCGATCACAAGCTGCTAGTTTGTTATCCCTATCACAGCCAGTCCAAAAACCTCCTGTTACAAACATATTTACATCGTCGCAAAGTGTGTTTTGATTCTTCAAATAATAATCAACAGTAGATAAAAAGAGAACAGCACTAATGGTATAATAAATATTGTATATAAATGTTATGGAAAAATATATAAAAATAAGATAAAATGGATTTATAAAAAAATAAAGACCTTTTATTATGAGACATAAAATGAACATTAATAACCCCCGTATGTTTAGTAAAAAAATAACTTCTAATGATGCAAAGTGAAGCACTATGAGAGTATCCGAAGTTCAATTTTATATAAACATTAATACAGTTTGATAATTGTGAGCTGCATTGAACTGCATCAGTCTGCATTGTGCGCAAATTATACTAATACTTAGAATACTGATAACCAATGGAGGGACTGACAGAGCGCATCAGCAGATGAACAGTTGGTGAAAAAGATCAGCCTCGCAGCTGCATTCAGAATGGATTGTAATGGGGAGAGTCTATTTTCCAGAAGACCAGTAAGGAGACTGTTGCAATAATCAATGTGGGAGATAATGATTGCTTGGAAAACAGTTTTAACAGTGTCTTGTGTAAGATATGGTTGTATTTTGGATATATATTTTTTTAGATATATCTAACATGATTTTGACACAGATTGAATGTAGGGAACAAAGGGCAGTTCAGAGTCCATGATGACACCTAAGCAGCAAGGTTGTGGAGTAAGGTTGATTGTTGAGTTATCAACAGTGATAGATATATCAGGTTGGCTATTACTATTGGTTGGTGGAAATATAATTCTGTTTTATAAATATTAAGTGGTGAAAGTGCTATGGGATGTGGATGGGAAATGACCACAATAAGCATTAATTATAATGTGACACCCTGGAAAAATGGCATGTGTGCTCCTTTAAGAGAGTCTTGTTTGCAGTTCCTCGGGAGAAATGCTGGCTCAGGAGGAGTTAAGCAAAGCCCATGGTCCGGCCATGAAGTCTCGGGCAGGTGAGCAGATTGGACAGGAACTGCTGGGAGAAGCAGGGCCTGTTGGGCAGAAGAAGGTGGAGGAAGGAGGTGCTGGTAGGCAGGGGAACAAGGAGCAGACAGGTAGCTGAGTTCAGGTGACAGCAGCAAGACGCTGGGTGGTGAATGCAGCATTGTTGAAGGAGAGCAATTCTATCCAAAAGCCTCTCATTGTGAGTGAGTTGCCATTGCTAGAGGACCCTATTATTCCTTTGCTAGTTACAACCACTTTGAATAAAAAACTGACTATCTTTGACATTTTCATAACCCAGTATTTTCCCTCCACTATCTGTGTGCCCATTCCTCCATTGACATGCAGTGGCGCAGCATATTTCAACCAGAGCTCCAATGATATTTGCTGGTGAAGATATTTGTTACCTTGGCTAGTGGAAGCTATAAAGTTATTATTTAGTATTACTGAGTATATTGCTATTATTCTTATTCTAATTTTTATATGTTCAATAGCTTTAACTGATATATTTTTTATACTAAGATTATGACAATGCGACACATGGCTTGACAATGGATGTCTTTTTTTTTCTCCAATAATGTGCCATATGTAATGAAGTCCAAGTTGGGCAGAGGTGTGGGTTCCCGGCCAAACTCGGGTGTTTTTTTAAAGTGGCAATCATTATAGAATGGAATGCACAGTGTCTGATATTTTATGATTCCAATGAATGTATGTTAATTTGTGATTCCAATTATTATTCATCTGTGATTCCAATTACAGGTCTTTTGCATACTGGATGATCTTGTGTGGTGTGATCTGTAGTGAATTGTGTATTCCTGTTCTTCTTGTATGCCAAATTCTTCTTTATGTGCGTTCCAACCAGAGCAACGTTCCTTTAATCAACCAATCATCCCAAATCCAGAGTTCATTGCACATAAAAAAAAGACTTCCTGTTGGAATGCTGACTCACTTCTGATTTGTATCAATCTGTCCTACCTCTCTGAGCATGGTACTATGAGACAAGTTACAGGAAACAACATTTCAGGGCAAAGGTCCATCACATAGTCATCCAACACCTTTGATACTACTCTCAACCACTTAGACATACCCTGCCAGCCTGGGGGTGTTACAATAACAGATACAGAGGAGCATAGAACTTGGTTATACTTTGTGAAGATCTATAGTATCATTAAGTCCATTGGGCATGAGGAACCCTTAACTGATATAACCAATATGCTTCTCGTCTGCAGAGCATATAAAATCTATTGCCCAGTTATTTTTATATGTTCAATAGCTTTAACTGATATATTTTTTATACTAAGATTCTGACAATGCGACACATGGCTTGACAAGGGATGTGTTTTTTCTTCTCCAATAATGTGCTATATGTAATGAAGTCCGAGTTGGGCAGAGGTGTGGGTTCCCGGCCAAACTCGGATGTTTTTTTAAAGGGGTAATCATTTACAAGGCCTACTTTGCCTTGTACATGATTGCCACTTAAAAAAAGGTCAGAATTCAACCAGGAACCCATACTTCCGTGCCAACTTGGACCTCATTACATCTGGCTCAATATTTCTTCAAAGTACCTTGTCTTGTGTGCTGCAAGTGAGTAGTGCACCCTATATATTGTGTTCCACTTCCACAATCAATTAGACAAATAACATAACAAGATTTGTAATTTATAAATTATTTTATCGGAACTGAATACGATGCTTTTTTGAGGCCAGAATATACATACAGTATTGCACAGTGGTTTTCCACATCTGTGGAATCCAATGGGTTGTTTTGAATCCAGGTATTATGCTTGCCTACATTCTGTTTCAAGTGATTAGAAAGTAATTAAGACTTTAAGTTGTAAGATTTTTTAGAAAATGGCTTTGTCTTCAAGACTTCTCTCTTGTTTTAGAACTTTGTCTTGCAAAAACAATGATGTATTCTTTTTAATAATTTTGTGATATCCTGAGCACAGCTGTATTACTGTACTGTTTAATGAACATTGTTGATCTTTCTCCGTGTCATTTCTTATTCATAGGGATGCTTGTGTGGTCTAACATAAGAAGTTGTTCTCGATTCGTATTACTAACATCTTCATATGCTTCCTGCAACACATGATTTGGGTTTGCCTGATACAAAATGGATTGGACCAGACAGAGCTGGCCCTAACCAATATGATGCCCTAGGCAAGATTTTGGCTGGTGCCCCCTAGCACCACCACTGGTTCCACCTCTGACCTTGCACCTCTTTCCCAGCACCATCACCCCTCACCCATAGCAGTCCTTATTTTGGTGTTTGTACCCCCTATATTTTAAATAGGAACAGTTCGCACATTTGGCGCACAGCCCAAAAAGGGGCGTGTTTTTGCTAGCAAGGGGCATGGCCACACAATAGTAACCCCACTTCCAATTACGCCACACAGTACTGCAACTTTATTCACATTTGATCATGCGATAGTGTCCATAATTCATATTACATCCCACAGTAATATTACTTTACCTTATAAACATTACTCCTCATAGTAGAGCCCCTTATTCACATTACATCACACTGAATTGCTCCTTATTCACATTACACCACACCCTATTGCTCTTTATTCATATTAGACAACACAGTAGTGCCCTTTCTATACGCAACGCCACATAGAGCACCTTATACACATAATGCCACACATTAGTAATGCATTTATACACATAATTCCACACAGTAATGCCCCTTACACATTATTAATATCCTTATAAACATAATGTACCTTACACATTATGACAACCTTTATTAATGCACTTTTACACAGAATGGGGTATATTTACTAAAAATCTTATTTTTCTGAAAGAGATTAAAGTTCCAACACGAATGACATCGAATGTGTAAAGTTGCAACTTTTTGAATTTATTTCCACTCATTTACTAAGCTGTCGTATTTTTCATATTTCTGTTTTCTGATGTCGATGTCATTCGTGTTTTTCAAAGGAAGAATGCGGCCGATTTTGAGGATTTGCAGCCGTGTTATGAGGTTTTTTTTACGACTGCATCATTTTTCGTTTACGGCAGTGTTTATCTGTTCCCGGCCGCGTTTTTTTTTCTAAGTTTCGTTTTTGTCACTCATCCGTGATTGGTTTGATTCGTGATGGAGGAGTGTCTGTGCTCATTACTATAAAACCGCCCCAAACCATCCGCACCTCGTGGGTTTAGCTAGTGGAGAGGTGAGAGGATGGTGTGTTAGGAGTTGGTGAGTAGTTTGGAGTTTTTGGCGGTTTTGAGGAGGTTCTTTGCGATTGTTGAGTGCTGTACTGTGTGTGTAAGTAGTCTTGTCATACTTGTTGTGTAGTTATTTAAAAGTCTGTCTAGTTTTTTGTCTTTGTTGTTTTTTTAACGTCTATTGTCATTGTTTGTGAGTGAGTGAGTGAGTGAGTGTGTGTGTGTGCGTGTGTTTGGTGTGTGGTGTGTAGTGGTAGTGGAGGAGTGTGTTTAGTGTTTTTTTATCAGTGTTATTTGTTGTTTGTCCTGATTATGTCCCAGTCAGAGGTGAGTGTGGTGGAGGAGGTGAGTGAGAGGGAGGAGGTGAGTGAGGTGGAGGAGGTTAGTGAGAGGGAGGAGGTGAGTGAGGCGGAGGAGGTTAGTGAGGAGAAGGGGGAGGTTGCTGCTGCGGCCTCCAGTAATAGTGACAGTGATGCTGCTGTGGCTCCGCAGCCACGCACCACTACAAAGACGGGCCGCAATGTTAAATTCAGCTACGCTGAAAATATGGCTTTGGTGCGGGAGCTGATGAGGCATCATCGACAGCTGTTTGGCCGTGATGCTGCAAAGGTTTCATCACGCAGGAAGACTGTTCGAAGGTTGTTGCAGCTATGAATAGTGAGGGTGTGGTGAGGCGGACCGAGGACACGTGTCGTAAGCGATTCTACGACATCAAGCGCCGTGTCAAGGCGAAGATGTCGAAGGAGGCTAAATCAGCCCGCCAAACAGGGGGTGGACACCCCTTCCGAGCGTCCTATCGGGATTTGGAGGAGCCTGTGCGTACTCTGATTCCACCAGAAGTGGTTGGTGCAACTCATGTCCGGGATTCGGATCGGCCAAGGCAGGATGGTGAGTTTATTATTGTTTTTTATTTATAATTTTAACATCTGTGCTTTGTCCTTAGTTGTCTGAAATGTCTTCTAGCTAATTGTGATTCTAAGTTGGTTCATTCTTATAATGTGTTGGTGATGTAGTTTTAATCACAATTAGTTTTGTTTTTTTCCTTTGTATTGTCAATTTAGCAGGTTGTCTTTGCCTTTTTCTGGTGTTTTAATTCAAAAGTAAATTGTTGTAGGTGTATTTTAATGAAGTGTGATTTTGTGTAAAGTTTTTTTTTTTTTAAATTGTCAATGGACTTATGGTTATTGTGTGTTGATCTGGGTTTTCTTTTGTGTGGTTGATGTGATTTTTCAAGGTTTTTTATTTTTGATGCGTACAATTTGTTGTAGATATTTGTGGGTAGTGGTTTGTTGTTAGCAGCAAAATTTAGTAACATATCGTGCTATATTCTGGTTGTGTCAAGCTACCAAGGGGTAAATTTACTAAGATGGGAGTTCTATTTAAGATGGGATGTTGCCCATAGCAACCAATCAGATTCTACTTCCATATATCTAGCACCTTCTAAAAGATAATATCTGGAATCTGATTGGTTGCTATGGGCAACATCCCATCTCAAATAGAACTCCCATCTTAGTAAATTTTCCCCCAAGTTTGGCTTTTAAGTAGTATAATATTGTGCATTATGCACCTTTGGGTATGGATTGGTTGGTGAAATTGTTTCTTAATTCAACTATACACACCCAATGAAGTCAGGCAGAAAAGCATAAGCATAGTTGAGTTTACTTCTCATCAGGTTCCACATATGTTTACATCACAATAAGGAATTTGCATAAACAGATAAACATAATAGTATGTTCATTAGTACATTCTTCATATTTTTACAGTACGAAAGAGAAGCAGCACAGCCAGGCCACATCCCACACTGCCAAGAGATGCAGATGCTGGCGATGCATGTAAGAATTTAATGTAAACACATATTCTGAAAACACAGAGAAAAGCAGAATGTTAATGTTTATGTTATCACATAGGTTCTTCTTCAGCAAACCCCCCTCCACTAAGGCGCCCATCACAGGGCTCGGATCCTCAACATAGGAGGCCAACCAAGAGACGCCGTCTTGAGGCTTAATCACCAGCAGCATCCTCACCACCCCAACGGCGAATCTCCATAGTGTCGGCCCTGCCACCACAAGCCATTTTGGCCAGCCCACAAAGTGAGGATCCTCAATCCCCTCAGCTGTCTGGTGAGTAAACATAACAATTACTTGTAAAGAAGTTAAAAAACAGTGGGGTAGATGTATTAACCTGGAGAAGGCATAAGGAAGTGATAAACCAGTGCTATGTGCAAGGTGATAAAGGCAGCAGCCAAACAGATCCTAACTGTTAATTTACATATTGGAGCTGTTTGGCTTGTGCCTTTATCACCTTGCACATATCACTGGTTTATCACTTCCTTATGTCTTCTCCAGGTTAATTCATCTGCCCCACTGTTTGTGCACAGCAAAAAAAAAATGTATCACAAAGAAACATTCATCCTTGTAATAATCATCAACAGCAAGCACATGTTTTTTTTTTTTGTGCATCATTTTCAGAGGTGATGTTGGGCATAGCAACAAATATTTTTTTTTAATGTTTGCTAGAAACAGTTACATAAATGTTAAGTCTCATCCAATTGTTTTGCATGCCCAACATCACCAGTTCAAAACATAGGACACCTTAAGACTTTTTCCACCATTGTTAACGTTTAAATTTTTAACCACTATATTTGTTTAAGTTTGGGCCAGACCACTGACTGCCTTGAACAATGTATGAGTGTATGGCTCAACACATTTATTGTATTGTGTGTGTTCTTCAAAAGGAAGCTTCATACACAATATGTAAATGTAGTCATTTGTATTTGTTAGAGTTCTTCGTGTTTGAACATTAATTATGGCTCAGAGTCCAACAATTCCCTTAAACATTTTTCAACTGAGTAGTGAACGTTAAAAGCAACATATTTATACAAAAAGGTCAGCTAAATTGTGAAATTTAAACATCAATCTATTTATCAATACCAACATGAATATTAAGAAGTAATGCATGGTGACGTAAAGCTATAATTAGACCAATGCTAAATAATGACTAAATAGTGGCTGTCTTCAACCCCATACAGAACCACCCATCATGGCCAAGGATGCCCAGCAGGAAAGTGACCAGCAGGATACCTACACACTACACCTACAAGCCATAGATCCTACCCAGACAACCACGCCGCAGGACATACCCCAACCACCCCAAACATCCCACAGCCCCCAATTGAGCCCAAAACCACCCCAGCAACAAATGGCCCCCAAGTTTTGGAGCAGTTGGGCCACACAACAGGCACAACACTATGCGTGCCTGAACACCCACACCCAATACCTTGCCAGTCTGCCCCATCATCTGCCGCGACTCAGTCGGAACTCAGGCAGACTGATAGTTCAGGTTGGCAGAATTGCCAATTCAATGGAGCAGATGAGGGCAGACAACACCCAAATGCAAGCCAATCTGCAACGCATCATGGATGAGCAACAGCGGCAGCAACAAGCCCTCATTCAACTGATTCAACACAACCAAATGATTAACGAGAACCTGTCCAGAATTATTGCAAGCAACACTGCCGCTAATAGCCAACTCACTGCAAGCCTAAATAACCTCAGCCAAAGCCTTAATGTGTTGGCATCACACCAACTAAGCTCTAGCTCAGGAACAACTACACCAAGCCAGACCCCAGTTACCTCCCCAGTTAGACGCTCCAGCAGAACCCGCACCACCGAACCAGGGCAATCCTCTGCACCCAGCACACACAAAAAAAATAATGACGCCTGCAGCAAAGAGTTTGTTAGAAATAATGTTTTTTGATTTGTTACACAAAAAATGCCTGTGTTCAAGGTAATACATTTTTCACACGGAATATGTGTTTTGTTTAATTTTCCACACTAACCACCTGCACATTACTGGATTGGCCCAGATGTCTATTGGTATAAAAATATTGCCTGCCCCTAGGTGGTCTCAGCTCAACGTGTGTGCAATCTATGGCACCCACCACATTGGGCATACCAGCAAGCTCAGAGAAAGCTACCCTGACTGCATGCCACTGCGACTCCTGGGTAGGGAAGCAGAGAGAGGCATCTATGTGGGCATCCAAGACATCCAAACCTGAGTGGACAGTACAAAATTTAAGGTGAGTGTCATGACTTGTAATCAAAACAATACTGTGCTTTATTACATAACAGAAGCTCCACTTAGACATAGACGTGCATGTATGTTTTAACTCACCTGAATTGAATATTTATAAAAGGTGGCCTGTGAGATACTAATTACATCGCCAGTCACAGGCTGGAAGCTGCCAGTAGCCATAAAGTGCAACACAGCCAGGAGTTTGTGCAGGCCTGAGACAGAGCGAGAGCGTGCTGTCTCAGGGTGTAGGTTCAGTTTGACAAGGTCATACAGACGGAAAATGTTTTAACTATTTAGCTGGACCATCTGTATAACCTGGTCATCGGGCAATTTGTTCAAGTTTAAATGCCCCCTAAAAAAAACAGGCCTGGCCAGCCTACGCAGAACCTGTACAACCTGCTGACCATGTTCAGTTTCCTGGCCTTGGTTTATTGTTGCCTCATGGAGCAGTCTCAGGTATCCCCCAGCAAACAATAAATCAGTACTACACATGGAGCCATTTCAGAGTGAGAGATGTTACAAATGTGCTTGGGTCCCTTTTAAAGGTCCAACAATTCAGGTGTGAGTAATGTAGAATTGGAAACACATGTAAACACGCTTCTCAAAAGCAGGTCTACTTATTTTTAGGCTTTTTTTACGATTTGCATTTTTTCACGGCCGCACATGCATTTTTCACGGTAGAGATTTCAAATACGAATGCTTAGTAAATAACCGAGTTCTATACCTAAACTGCCGCGTTTGACCGATGGTGTATTCATTCGTATTTTTACTACACAGCCGTAAAAAAAATATGAATGCCCTCATCACTGCCGAGATTTGAGTTTAGTAAATTCCCGAGATGACACTTTGAAGAAAAAACACCATCTCGGTCAAAATCGGGAGATTAGTAAATATACCCCAATGTCCCTTACATATATGCCGCACATTATTAATGCCCTTATACACATAATGACACACATAGTGCCCCCTAGACATTTGCTGAACATTATTAGTGCCCCTATACACATAATGACACACATACAGTAGTACCCTGTTACACATATGCCACACATTATTAATGACCTGGGCCCTCATTCCGAGTTGGTCGCTAAGTTTTTCGTTCGCACAACATATTCGCAAAGTTGCGTTAGTGTAGTAAATTTGCGAACATCCGCCCCCAACGTATTTTTGCACATTCGTACGCAGTATTACACAAAGTGGGCGTACGCCAAATGACATCGCAGCAATGCGAAACCATCGCAGCATTGCGAAACTATCGCATTAACACATACTTCATCGTAAAATTACTAAGTTTTAGTATATTTACCCATCCATGTTAAAAGTGCACACTTTTGTGGACAAACGCACCACAATGCTTTTTTTTTCCCTATTCAGTGGAATTACACCTTTATGTTAAAAGTCCACAAGCCCTCCTCAATTACGAACCCAATTAGTGTAATTAATGTCAATGGTCCTGACCAATTAAGTCTCCAAAGAATACCAGAAGAACACTTTGTAGCTCTAATTGGCCAGAAACATTGTTGTTTAAATTTGTCAAATATAGATATTGTAATTTTTATTGCTCTAATGCAAATGTTTGAAGTATTGTGTATGTGTAGTGTGTGAATAAATGTCTTTTCATGTATTTAGAAACCATAACCTCCTAACGAGTTTTGTGTTTGTAGAATTTTGTGTTTTATATATTTTTTTTTAATCTTAAGTAAGATGTGTGAACTGTTTAAGGTCACCAATTTCTGCAAGGCAATGTGCTGTTCCTTTATAGCATAAATAAACACAACACCCACTTAACTTCAACAATTTTATTTTTTTTTGTTTTTTTTTTGTTTTGGTTTTTAAAGAAACTTTTATCAAAATTTAAAAAATAAAATCACAGTATATTTTCAATAGCCTCGATGTCTGCTATCACTTCCCTTAAATGGGCTTTCAGCCACCCTAAAAGTTGTGGCAAAGTGCTGGGATCTCCAACTGCAGCATCTGAAAAGAAGAGTCAAAGAAAACATTAATAACTTACTCACATTACCTATTATACAAGCAGGGCACAAAGCACACTTTAATGCAGGCCTGTCCAAACTGATGCCCTCCAGCTGTTGTGAAACTACATAGACCAGCATGCCTTGACACAGTTTTGGGGACAGAGAATGCAAAACGGTGTCAGGGCATGCTGGAATGTGTAGTTTCTCAGCAGCTGTATGTCCGCAGTTTGGACAGGCCTGCTTTAATTCCTAAGTTACGACATGATGGCTGTTTTAAAGATAAATCAGTAGCAGAACAACACACAAGCCTGCTCAGCAATGTTTTTTAGTTTATTACAAGAAAGTGGACCACACCATGGGGTACATTTATTACTACTGGAGTTCTATTTAAGATGGGACGTTGCCCATAGCAACCAAGAAAATTAGACATATTATCTTGTAAAAGTGGACTTACAAATTACAACTATAATCTTATTGGTTGCTATGGGCAACGTCCCATGTTAAAGAGAACTCCACTCAGGTAGAAATGTTAGCATCAAAACTGAGCACATATAAACCATGTTGTCCTGGCAACCCTGTTGAACTAATGAGTGTCAACCTAGAGTGGACACACAAAACATTGCACACATAACACTACATATAATGACACTCTTTAAAAATTCAATGCAACATGTACACCATGAATAATAACTCTTTTTTTTTTCTTGGTAGCGTATTTCCAACAGTACAACAGGGCATGTTTTGAGATTGTAAGTCTAAGTAGGTAATCATTATTGTAAAAATGTAAAAACACTTACTTTCCTCCACAACATTGTCACTTAGCCCATCAGGGGCTTCTTCTGCCCATTCGCTGGGTGGTGATGCCAGCTGGATGGGGGAAGGAGGCTGGATGGGGGAAGGAGGCTGGATGGGGGAAGGAGGCTGGATGGGGGAAGGAGGCGGGATGGGGGAAGGAGGAGGGATTGGGGAAGTTTTTTCTGAGGGTGGGTCTGATTGTGAGGGCGAGGGGGGCGGAGAGAATGTTTGGCCAATCGAGGTTGAGGGGGGCTGAGAAGGGGATTTTGAAGGAGAAGGAGAAGGGGACTGGTAAGGAGGAGAAGGGGGCACAGAAGGAGAAGGAGAGGTGGGCTGAGAAGGGGAGTGGGAAGCTGAGGTGAGGGGGAGTGGGAAGCTGAGGGGGAGTGGGAAGCTGAGGGGGACTGGGAAGGGGAGGGGGACTGGGAAGGGGAGGAGGACTGAGAAGGGGAGGAGGACTGAGAAGGGGAGGGGGACTGAGAAGGGGAGGGGGGCTGAGAAGGGACATGATGTGGGCTCCCTGCATCACCTTGCCGTTGTGGTCGTCCTAGAATGAGATATGTTATTTCTTTTCTGTTGCATGTTAAAAAATCAAAACACCATTTGGCAATTACACTGTGCTGTCCCGTGTAAAAGACACAGGGCTAATTTTTATAATGTTTATGTTGTCCATAGCAAACAATCTGATTCTACATTACTTTTGTGTTGCTCATTACATAATCTATTCCATTGACTCATAATGATTGTTATAGGAAACATCATCATATCAATATTCAAGGCACCTTATTATATTGACACCACTGATCAAGTTATGTGGTACAGTTTCCAGCCTGTGTAGTAATTATGAACAGCATGCACTTGTTTTGACTAACTTTGCTACAGTCAGTACTGTTTGGCCTAACCACACACACTCTCATATTTTGTCAACTAGTTCAGTCAGTGTTGCAATTACAGAATACCACTCAGTGTAAATTTGCACAGTTTTGAATAATAATGTAATGTAACTTACTGCGTGCACGCAGTTGGCGGATTTGCTGGCGGATCTCCGCCAAAAGCTCCGGAGTCCTCCTGCGCAGATCACTCCATCTGCGTTCCAGCTGTATGATGGTCCGCCTGCTGCGGACGCGAGTCCTGAGTAGGTGGCGGACCTCCGCGTTGGCCTCGCGCTTAACCCGATTGGGGATAAATCGCCCTACGCGGCCTACGCGGCGGTCCATCACCGCAACCAGGACGCGGAGCTCCCGCCTGGTGAAAGGTGCTGCACGCATCATGGCAATGGCGTTTTCCTTATTTGGGCATATATTTATAGTGTGTGTTAGCATGTGATTGGTCTAAAATCTATGTTGTCATTACAATAAACTTTATTGATGTTTGCAATGCTGTGAAGAGCAGAGTGATAATTTCGCACGAGCGGAAATACGCAGGCGCGGAAGATATTTTTAAAAAAAAACAACCAACTTAAACACCCACACAAACACACACACACACACACACACACACACACACACACACACACACACACACACACACACACTTTGGATTAGATTTTGATAAATATCTGTGTACTCACCACAGTTTTAGTGATAATTCAGCTGGACATTCACAAAGTGGTCAACATTCAATTTCATTTGTTGGAGTTATTTTACACAAAACAAGGATTTTATGAAAGTAAAAAAATGAGGACACTATTTAGCAACATCACATTATTAGATTTGAAAAAAAAACATTGTAAGCTTAACCTGTTTTCGGTTTTTAGAAATAAACATAATTAGAGATTCACACACAGCCGAATAATTACACAATGACCTAACAATATCAAGCCAAAATTCAGCGTTACAAAATGAGCATAAGCATACTGTGTTTTGTATTAATTTTGAAAAGTAAATTAAAAAACACTATACCTGAAATATTCTGCAACAATGCTTGCCCTGACTTGGCTTCCCCTCCGTGTAACACTCCCCCCACCGAAGTGACGGACAACCTCTGGCTCCTCATCAGGCAATTCCTCTGTCTGAGGAAGCTCTACGCTACTCCTTACCGCAATGTTATGTAGTATAGCGCACAGGACCACTAGTTTACTTGCCATCTCCGGCGAATACATGATGTCGCCACCAGTGCGGTGGAGCACACGAAATCGGCCTTTAAGGACCCCAATTGTGCGCTCCACCAGCTGTCTAGTGGCAGTAAGCGCGGAGTTAAATGCAGTCTGTGGTCCTGGCCTGGGATTACGGTAAGGAGTCATGAGCCAGGGGGTGCAAGGATATCCACGGTCTCCAGTTTGATGAGAATTAAAAATTAGAAAGAGTATATTCTGAAAATTACAAAAAAAAAACATGAAATTATGTTGTCCAACTCACCCACTAACCACATGTCTGCTCGTTGACTTGATCTTAATCTGTGCCATATCCCTGATTGTCTAATGACATAAGCATCATGGGAGTTTCCGGGAAACTTGGCATTCAGGGAAAGGATCTGGAGGGATGGCCCACAAACAACCATTACATTCAGAGAATGAAACAGTTTCCTGTTTCTATAAATTTCCTTATTATGTCTTGGTGGCAGAATAGCTACATGTGTGCCATCCACAACCCCAATAACATGTGGGAAGCGACTACCACCTTCCTCAAATTGCCGCTTCACCACATCTAGGGCACCAACATCCAAAGGCATAGCAATAAATTGCTTAACCCGCTGTAGGAAAGCCTGGCAGACACGCCGCAGGACCTTACTGAACTGGCCCTGCGACATGCCAACCAGGTCTCCAACAACATGCTGAAAAGACCCTGTAGCCAAAAAATGTAACACAGCAAGTAATTGTGTCAATGGTGGTATTGCTGTAGGATACCGAATTGAAGACTCCAGATCACTCTCTATTATGGAGAGAGTGTCTAGGATTAGATGTGGTGGCAGCCTGTATCTACGCACAACAACATCATCTGGCATCCCAAAAAGTAGGACACGGGTTCGGAAAATTGGTGGCCTAGCACGCCTCCATTGCCTTGGTTGATGAGGAGCCGGTTGTGGTTGTGGGGCTGGCGGTTGGGGTGGGAGTGCTGCCGTGGGTTGGGGTGGGAGGGCTTCTGCTGCCACAAACACTGAGATCACACACTTTAAAAAAGATTAACAGATATGTTGAATAAGACAAAAGCAAACCCAAAAAACTAAATAACATTATTTTTTCAAAAAAACGGGGTGTCAACTTACTGCAGGAGCATAAGACATATTTTCTGGGTTCAATTCCGGAACAATTTGAAATTGATACAAAAAAGGAAAAACACAAATTAAAAGTGTGAAACCTACATATTTTTTAATAATAAAAAAAAAAAACAGACACATAATAAGAGCATCAAAGACATCACAAACACCTAAGTATAAATTTCGAACAATAGGTTAGACATCTAAAAAATAATCCAAAACAAAGTTAGCCCTTTAGTAGCTAGTACAGGCAAGACCAGCACTACTTTGCAGAACAATCCTGGGAAAAATTAGATTATTTATTATAAAGATGGCTGACAAACATAAGCAAAACACTTTGAACAAACACAAACAGGCACCAACACAGGCCAAGGGGACTTACCTGCTCCAAAGAACAAAACTGGAAATTAGTGTTAGAGGTCACACTAATCTAATAAATCAAAAAGGGTTTAATTCACCCAAAATAAGACACCTACAAGAGACCAAAAATGACAGTAAGAACAACATAGAGACCATTAACACAAACAGGCACCAACACAGGCCAAGGGGACTTACCTGCTCCAAAGAAAAAAACTGGAAATTAGTGTTAGAGGTCACACTAATCTAATAAATCAAAAAGGGTTTAATTCTCCCAAAATAAGACACCTACAAGAGACCAAAAATGACAGTAAGAACAACATAGAGACCATTAACACAAACAGGCACCAACACAGGCCAAGGGGACTTACCTGCTCCAAAGAAAAAAACTGGAAATTAGTGTTAGAGGTCACACTAATCTAATAAATCAAAAAGGGTTTAATTCTCCCAAAATAAGACACCTACAAGAGACCAAAAATGACAGTAAGAACAACATAGAGACCATTAACACAAACAGGCACCAACACAGGCCAAGGGGACTTACCTGCTCCAAAGAAAAAAACTGGAAATTAGTGTTAGAGGTCACACTAATCTAATAAATCAAAAAGGGTTTAATTCTCCCAAAATAAGACACCTACAAGAGACCAAAAATGACAGTAAGAACAACATAGAGACCATTAACACAAACAGGCACCAACACAGGCCAAGGGGACTTACCTGCTCCAAAGAAAAAAACTGGAAATTAGTGTTAGAGGTCACACTAATCTAATAAATCAAAAAGGGTTTAATTCACCCAAAATAAGACACCTACAAGAGACCAAAAATGACAGTAAGAACAACATTTTAACATTAGTCCACAAAACAGCAACACTGAAGCACAGGTTTAGTGTTTAAAATGTACAAGCAAAATATATATTATCAAAATTAAAAATTTAATAATCAAAAAAAAAAAAAAAAGGAAAATTGAACAAGACGAATGCACGAATACTCACAAACGGAATTTCGCAAAAAGTATGCAATACTGTCTATATGCTAAACGCGAACAAACGGACAAATGTATGCTTGACAATTACTCCCTCTGAAAAGTACAATAGCACCTTCACGCACGGCCCAACATACTCCAAACTGCAACTACTACAAACTCCAAACTACCAACACTCACAGCGTGCAAACTAGGCCCTTAAATAAGCAGTGCAATCATTAGCAAGATTACCATACTGTACACCTGTGTGAATGAACGCGCCGCACGTAGGTATAAATAGGCACACACCTGGGCGTACACACGTCATCTCCAACATGGCTTCTCGTGAGGAATTAGCAGCAGAGATGGACCGCATTGCACAGCAGCAGATGGCATTGGCGAAAAAGAGACCAAAAATGACAGTAAGAACAACATAGAGACCATTAACACAAACAGGCACCAACACAGGCCAAGGGGACTTACCTGCTCCAAAGAAAAAAACTGGAAATTAGTGTTAGAGGTCACACTAATCTAATAAATCAAAAAGGGTTTAATTCTCCCAAAATAAGACACCTACAAGAGACCAAAAATGACAGTAAGAACAACATAGAGACCATTAACACAAACAGGCACCAACACAGGCCAAGGGGACTTACCTGCTCCAAAGAAAAAAAATGGAAATTAGTGTTAGAGGTCACACTAATCTAATAAATCAAAAAGGGTTTAATTCTCCCAAAATAAGACACCTACAAGAGACCAAAAATGACAGTAAGAACAACATAGAGACCATTAACACAAACAGGCACCAACACAGGCCAAGGGGACTTACCTGCTCCAAAGAAAAAAACTGGAAATTAGTGTTAGAGGTCACACTAATCTAATAAATAAAAAAGGGTATAATTCTCCCAAAATGAGACACCTACAAGAGACCAAAAATGACAGTAAGAACAACATAGAGACCATTAACACAAACAGGCACCAACACAGGCCAAGGGGACTTACCTGCTCCAAAGAAAAAAACTGGAAATTAGTGTTATAGGTCACACTAATCTAATAAATCAAAAAGGGTTTAATTCACCCAAAATAAGACACCTACAAGAGACCAAAAATGACAGTAAGAACAACATTTTAACATTAGTCCACAAAACAGCAACACTGAAGCACAGGTTTAGTGTTTAAAATGTACAAGCAAAATATATATTATCAAAATTAAAAATGTAATAATCCAAAAAAAAAAAAAAAGGAAAATTGAACAAGACGAATGCACGAATACTCACAAACGGAATTTCGCAAAAAGTAGGCAATACTGTCTATATGCTAAACGCGAACAAACGGACAAATGTATGCTTGACAATTACTCACTCTGAAAAGTACAATAGCACCTTCACGCACGGCCCAACAAACTCCAAACTGCAACTACTACAAACTCCAAACTACCAACACTCACAGCGTGCAAACTAGGCCCTTAAATAAGCAGTGCAATCATTAGCAAGATTACCATACTGTACACCTGTGTGAATGAACGCGCCGCACGTAGGTATAAATAGGCACACACCTGGGCGTACACACGTCATCTCCAACATGGCTTCTCGTGAGGAATTAGCAGCAGAGATGGACCGCATTGCACAGCAGCAGATGGCATTGGCGAAAAAGAGACCAAAAATGACAGTAAGAACAACATAGAGACCATTAACACAAACAGGCACCAACACAGGCCAAGGGGACTTACCTGCTCCAAAGAAAAAAACTGGAAATTAGTGTTAGAGGTCACACTAATCTAATAAATCAAAAAGGGTTTAATTCTCCCAAAATAAGACACCTACAAGAGACCAAAAATGACAGTAAGAACAACATAGAGACCATTAACACAAACAGGCACCAACACAGGCCAAGGGGACTTACCTGCTCCAAAGAAAAAAAATGGAAATTAGTGTTAGAGGTCACACTAATCTAATAAATCAAAAAGGGTATAATTCTCCCAAAATGAGACACCTACAAGAGACCAAAAATGACAGTAAGAACAACATAGAGACCATTAACACAAACAGGCACCAACACAGGCCAAGGGGACTTACCTGCTCCAAAGAAAAAAACTGGAAATTAGTGTTAGAGGTCACACTAATCTAATAAATCAAAAAGGGTATAATTCTCCCAAAATGAGACACCTACAAGAGACCAAAAATGACAGTAAGAACAACATAGAGACCATTAACACAAACAGGCACCAACACAGGCCAAGGGGACTTACCTGCTCCAAAGAAAAAAACTGGAAATTAGTGTTAGAGGTCACACTAATCTAATAAATCAAAAAGGGTTTAATTCACCCAAAATAAGACACCTACAAGAGACCAAAAATGACAGTAAGAACAACATTTTAACATTAGTCCACAAAACAGCAACACTGAAGCACAGGTTTAGTGTTTAAAATGTACAAGCAAAATATATATTATCAAAATTAAAAATTTAATAATCCAAAAAAAAAAAAAAAAGGAAAATTGAACAAGACGAATGCACGAATACTCACAAACGGAATTTCGCAAAAAGTATGCAATACTGTCTATATGCTAAACGCGAACAAACGGACAAATGTATGCTTGATAATTACTCACTCTGAAAAGTACAATAGCACCTTCACGCACGGCCCAACAAACTCCAAACTGCAACTACTACAAACTCCAAACTACCAACACTCACAGCGTGAAAACTAGGCCCTTAAATAAGCAGTGCAATCATTAGCAAGATTACCATACTGTACACCTGTGTGAATGAACGCGCCGCACGTAGGTATAAATAGGCACACACCTGGGCGTACACACGTCATCTCCAACATGGCTTCTCGTGAGGAATTAGCAGCAGAGATGGACCGCATTGCACAGCAGCAGATGGCATTGGCGAAAAAACGCCTAGAGTGCCAGAAACGGATGTTGGAATACGCCTCTGCGGATTCTGAACAGGCAGGACCTAGTACTCTGCAAATGTCAGCTTCTGAGCCCCAACAATTGAGTGGGGATACCCTGCCACACACACATACTGGCCAAACTGAGGAGGAATCAGCATTAGCCACACAAACACAACAGACAGAAGCTGCTAGTGAGGAGGAAGATGGTGAGGAGCAACAGGAAGAAACCTCACAGGCTACCTCCAGACGTAAGAAAAGACAGCCAGCATTCACTAAGAGGGAGTTGCGTGTCTTGGTCACGCAGGCCATATCCAAAGTACATAGAGGCCCCAAAAACATGGGTGCTGCTACAAAAGATCGCATCTGGAGGGACATCACACATTCTGTGAATGAAGTTGGCTCTGTCGTCAGAACATCGCAGGAAGTTAGACGACGGTAAGTGCATCTTGCCAGTCCTTTTTCTGTGCTAAGTTGACTTAAAAATGTAGTGACATGTGATGCTATGTATAGCAAACAGAAGCAGAACATGTGTCCTAGATATTTACATACACAAATAATAAGACTCTACTTTGCCCCTCTTTCACAATACATATGTAGGTGGGCCGACTTCAAATCCCTCCTGAAGGCAAAGAGGTCTGCGGAGTGGAATGCCTCAAGGGCTACAGGGGGAGGACCATCTGTCGCTGTGGAGTTTACAGACTTGGAGGAGATGGCGATGGCCTGTGTCAGTTATGAGGAGGGCCAAGGGGTGTCTAATATGGACACGGACCTGCCTAAGATCCTGACGGGACATGACTTGCCAGGTAAGTTTACACATGTATTTGTCTGCAATTTAAACTGTATTTATAAAATAAAATCTAATTTTTTATTGTACTCTTTTCCCACACATTCTTCTATTTGCTTGCCACAAAACACAGCACAGGGGGATGATCAGTTTGAGTCACAGGAGGGTTATGTGGCTGAGGCTGAGGTGGAGGGACCTAGTGGGTCTGCCAGTGTGGGGCCACAAATCCCACCTCTGCAGGTTCCTACTGGCCCCCCCACCCAACCCTCTGCTATCCCGGAGATCCTGCTTGAAATCGCTAGGTATGGTGAGAGCCTAAATGCGTTTCAAGACGGGGTCCTCCGGGAGGTAAGCCAGATAGCTGTCCGGCTCACTGAGCACCGAACCAGTGTTGAGCAAGGTGTTGCTCAACTCTGCCAAGGTCTGGCAGAGATCAGGCAGGGCCAAGAACAACTTGCCTCCTCATTCCAAAGCCTTGCAAATAACATCTTGCAAGGGCTCCAGGCCATCGCTGTCTCCCTTGCCCACAGTGGCAGAGAGCCACCCACATCGGCTCCCTCCCCTGCCCCTGCCCAGGAAGAACAGCCCACTGGGCAGGCCCAACGAAGGTCGCTCCGCAGACCAAGCCAAGAAGAACAGCCTCGGGCGGGGAGAAAAAAAAGAAAGTGATGTCTCTCCAGATGGGCAGCACCCATGTTTTTCATGTTGCCTCTATGTTATTTTGGAGTTGGCTTGTGTGGCCAGAATGGATAACTCCCTCTTAGTGAAATGTATTATTTATGTTTGGAGGTATTGTAGCCTGTGAGTTTTTTGGTATAAACACCAGAGCCATCTTCCTCTTACTAGTGTGCTATGTATTGTTGTGTTTGTGTGGTGGATCCTAATTCTTTCTCAGTTGTGGCAAAATTTTTGTGTGGCAGGGTGTGTAATATGTTTTATTTTTGATTACAAATTATAATTTAGTCAGAAGCTGAATTTTGCAGAGTACTAAGTTCTGCTATATCATTTGTGTCAGGGCCATATGCTTGCTGCTTGGTCCATCTCTGCCTGTGAGACTCACGTGTAGCCATGTTGTTTTCATGTTGTGAAATCTTACTACAGTAATAAAAAAAATTTAATTAAAAATTGTGCAATTTATTCAAGGTAATGCATTAGGTAAATCTTAGTTCCAGAAAAATTAGGTCAGCATATAGACACTTGTGGACCAATCTGCAATTTCTCCCAAAAAAATTGCATCATCCAACAAATACAGGTATGCTTTGCACCACACTTTAATGTCCATATTAAGTAAACTGACACAACACTTTTTAGATTTATCTATTGGTCAACAGGACATCATTTAAAACATTGTCAAATATTATAAACAAATATTAATGTTACATTTCTGACAAAATGAAAGTGTATGCTGCATTATGTGGGTGTCGGTTTCTTTTGCAAAAATGTTGCAGCTTTAAATTTAAAGGTTTAATTATTTCACTTGTTTGTATTTGTTATTCTTACAAACATTAAAACAATTTTTAAAAATGTTTACACACCAACTTTAACACAAAAAACAACCTTATTTGGCAGTGTGTGTGATTTATATGTGAGTAGAATAAACATGTAATGTTGGTTCAGACAATTGCTGTTTGCTAACTTTCATCTGCGCAGTAATTAGCAAGTAATTGGCTATCAGATGAATGTGCTCTCCAATTAACAGCTAATTACTGCATACACACTTGGTAACAGTACTTCGCAAATGTAGAGTAACTGCAGACCTACTCGGCTGCTGCGTGAAGGTTGCTACGGTTTCCTATGTTAGATTTAACAGCGACAAGGTATAATTGCGAAAAACACGCCCATTGCGAGTTGCATACTCCCACACTGTACGCCCACTTTCACGCCCATGTCGGAGCATTGCGAAGTCTCGCCTCCGCCACGCCTCCGCCACTCCTCGTTTTCGTTTGCCAGTTACGTGTTGGTTTAAATTTGGCATTTTTGCACTAATGTCGTACGCATGTACTCGCGCATGCGTATTTACGCTTTTGCGCATGCGCAGACACTTAGTTTTCGTACATTTGCGATGCGATGAATCTCTGCGATCAACTCGGAATGAGGGCCCTTATACACATAACGACACACAATTGTGCCCCTTACACATATGTTGCACATTATTAATGCATTTTTACATGACACACATAAAGCTTCTTACACATATTCCGAACACTACTGCACAACCAACCCATTCACATGCACAGCACTCACACTGCCACTAATACTGTGACCTCTGCCTCTGCTTGGATACAGATGTGTCCTCATAAATCTTGCCTCAATGCTTACGTCGGACACTTTTTTTTATGAAAATGCATCTTATTTTCACTGCTATGTGGCTAGGATGCACAAGCAGATTCTGCTGATTAAAATTATATGCAGCATGCCTATATATTGTGTGAGACTGTGGCTGTATCTGCATAAGAAATGCTACACACAGAATATAGGCATGCCACATATCATTTTAATCAGCAAAAGTTGCTGATGCCCCTAGGCATATCAAATGCCCTAGGCAATTGCCTAGTTTGCCTATTCCTATGGCCGGCTCTGGGACAAGAGAGCCCACTTGTCATAGATATACTTGTTTCGATGAACTGTTACGTTTAACCTGAACAAATTGACCTTTAGGGATGTTGTCTTTCCATACTTTTGAGTGTGAACTTTTATAGTTGAGACAGCTATTCTGGTTATCCAGTTTTACATAAGTTTCTGTGACAAACCTGGGGTGCAACAATTGCAGCAAACATGCAGCAAATACAGTACCAACTGAAGCAGGTAAAATTAAAAAGGTCACATCTGTGGGACTGCACCAGCAGAAGATAACAACTTTTACTTGTTTAACTGCCTGTGTGTCATCTACAAAAGGAAAAAGGAGCAGCTCAAGTTGCTTACTCACTAGTGGTGAATTTCCTATTAGACACATGCCTAGAGGCAGCACTTATTGAGGGGTCAGCACTTGGGTGCTTGTTTTAGTACTGTCAGACAAAATTATACTAGTAACTGCAAATTCTTCCCACTCTACTGTACCATACAGCATCTTGAGTGGAGTGTAAATCGGTTTGCCTGCACTTGTAAGTTGTCCTACTTAGTAAAAATGGTTACATAATTAAAAATATAATGAAATATCATAGATCATAGCTTTTATTATTTTAAATTGCCAATCACCAAGTAATACAATTGGGCACAGGGGGGCAGCCGTTACTGTTGTGCCTAGGGGCGCCATGACCCCTAAATTTGCCCATGTTACTCACAAAGTACTAACTATGATACAATCATTACCTGGCCAGGAATATATGCAGGAATAGCTAAATATGCATTGCTCTAACACCTACTAACCCTAGTAACATTTCGAAATCTATCAACATAATTGACTGTTATTGTACTTTGATTAACAACTTACTGTGCTTGTTTAATTCACTTAGTAAGAAGGTCTCATTGAATTTTATCTGTGTTTTATTAGTTACTGCTTATTCTGGGATGCATATAAAATGCTGGCTGTCGGGATCCCAGCTTCAGCTCAATTCTCTCCTCTTTTGTCAAAGCCATCTTCAGTTACCTGCAACAACAAAAGTGTTGCAACTATTGAACCATAATGGCTATTTCAAATCTGTTTGCAGCAATAACCTTTTCAGCAAATTCTGATGTTGTTTGCCATGTTACATGATGCTCTTTCCATTTGAAAAAACTTACTTAGATTCAAGATGGCCAGTTACAAGATGGCGCCCATGTTCGGTGCATACCCTAAAAGATAGCCCACCTCACCCATACTTTACTGCAGTAATCAGTTTTCCCATTTCCTGCACAGTTTTTGAAACAAAAGGGTATACTGCGACTTTGAATCACTCTGTAGTAATAATTTTATTTATATAGTGCTTTTCTCCAGCAGGACTCAAAGTCACTATACAAGTGTCAACAACATTGCACAGAGGTTTAGTATTGCAGCAAAAGTAAAACAATAAAAAAACTGTGTCCATCTCCTCACATGCTGGGGACCGCCAAGCACATGGAAAGGCTGCCCAGCATGTGTGATGAGACGCCTCCCGATTCATCTGCAATTAGATTGTGGATGCCTCAAACTAAGGTCTGAATAACCCCCATAGTATACATAATGGAATTAATTCAATGTTAACCCTAGCGTGAATGTGTGTGCATGTGGTAGGGAATATAGATTGTAAGCTCCACTGGGGCAGGGACTGATGTGAATGGACAAAAATTCTCTGTAAAGCTCTGCGGAATATGTGTGCACTATGGCCCTCATTCCGAGTTGATCGCTCGCTGCCGATTTTCACAGCGCAGCGATCAGGTTGAAAAACAACAATTCTGCGCATGCGCTAAGTACTTTCACACAAAACTTTGTAGCTTTACACAAGCCCGAGTGACGCTTTTCAGTCGCTGGAGTGTTCATTGTTTAATTGACAGGAAGTTGGTGTTTCTGGGCGGCAACTCAGCGTTTTCCGGGAGTGTGCTAAAAAACGCAGGCGTGTCAGGTAAAAACGCAGGAGTGGCTGGAGAAATGGGGGAGTGGCTGGCCGAACGCAGGGCGTGTTTAAGACGTCAAACCAGGAACTAAACAGACTGCAGTCATCGCAAGCTAGGAGTAAGTCTTGAGCCACTCTGAAACTGCATGACATTTTTAAGTAGCAGAACTGCTAACCTTTCGTTCACACTTCTGCTAAGCTAAGATACACACCCAGAGGGCGGCGGCCTAGCGTTTGCATTGCTGCTAAAGTCAGCTAGCGAGTGATCAACTTGGAATGAGGGCCTATATAATTAACTGGTAATAAATAAATAATAAATAAATAAGATATATGGGTGACTAAAACAAGTGTAATATATATATATTATTAGAGAGGGAAACCACAAGGTCAATTGGAGCTGACCCTTGTGGTTTCTCTATTTAATCGGTTCCCGCCATAGGAATGAATTGAGTCGAGCATCTCCGTTCACTTCTATGGGCAAACCACGATTGGCTGTGCCGTGGGAGAGCAAAGCAAATCAGAAAGCTGTTGCTATGGAAGCAGCTTCTGATTGGCTGGTGGGTCCCTCTATTGACAGTAGTCATGTGGAGGACCCGCATTTGCATAGTAGTAATAGTCACGCAGTAGTACATGCCTGAACTGGTCCGGGTTAGCTGCAGTTTGTTATTACCCCTGGGATGCTATTAACCCCTGGGATGCCTACATGGAACGAAGAAAAGCGTTCTACACTGGATATAGGTGAGTATAATTTTCTTTTACAGTTCACCTATGGATTCTGCGTGGACAAGGGGACCGATTCTCAATGTGGCATGTAGGTAATCATATGTGAGTGTGAGTGCGCATGTATGCTTTATTAAAGCTATACTGTCACAGTGTGAGTCTTGTCTTTATTGGAATATTTATTTTGCTGTGGAACTACAAGTACCAGAGGGCTCTTTAATGCCCCACATGCTCGTACTCTTGGTTTTCCAAATACCAGCATGCAGAGCAGGCTTGCTGGCACATGCAGTTCCACAGCAAAAGAATATTTTTCTTACTTTTTACACTTAATGGCTACCAGCCCTCCATCCTCAGCCCACAGATGACAGGGACAGCCCCGGGTTTCATCCTTGGCCCTTAAGTGCCTGGAGGGGGGCCTTTATAGGGAGGTCCCCACTCCCCCAGGGAACCCCAGGCAGAGATGACTAGTTGAGTTGGTAATGCCACAGCCACAGGGACCTATATAAATGTGTCCCCGGCTGTGGCATTATCTCCATGACTAGTGGCGCCCTGTGCTGGTTTAAAAAATATAGGGGATCCATATGTTCTCCCCTCCCCATATTTTTGGAACCAGGACTAGTCCAAGAGCCCGGTGCTGGTTTTTAAAATGCCGGGAACCCCTGTGCAATTTGTTCCCGGTATTTTAACAACCAGGACTGGCTCAAAGATCCCATGGCTGGTTATGATTAAGAGGGGGAACACCCCACATGTTTTTTTCAGATTTTTACTTTTTCAGACACTTTACAGAATGAAGCTTTGCACAGATCTCAATGATCCAGTCGGGCTTCATTGTGTTTTAATCGTCAATGTTTTACAAAACTTCCCCATAACACACTGCCCTGCAGTACGAATGACACTGACACTGTAAAACTATGTTGAGCAAACATGGTAGTCTAGTAAATTAGTGCATTTGTTTTCAAAAAGTTGCATTTGTAAATGGCCGATGTCAGCCGAAATTGATCTTGGATGAAATCGGCTGAAATGTGGGAGCTTAGTAATTTACCCCTTAGAATGCAACATTCACAAATGCAGGCCAAGGTCGAAAAAGCCCTGTCAGCTCTTACAACACACCTTTCAGAGCCCTGTCCCTGTGGGTGGGTGCATGACAGTACATTCATCCAATGTTATCACATTTTGCAATGCAATCCTGGGCGCTAATATTGATCAGCCTCTTGATCAGCCTCTTCCTATCACACTGTAGGAGTAAGTACTGGGCTTCGCAGAGGCTGCACACAGTGGATTTTTGCAGCTCAGTGTATGCATGGGATCGCACACTAGCACAGCAAATTTACACTCTCCCTGGAGGCGGCGACTATCTGAACGCAGGACAGCAATGTTAGCAGCCCAGCGATAAGTTCTGAAACCCCCCAGTATTTTAATATCACTATTTTGTACAAATGTTCAATTGTCTGTTTAAAATGAAGCTATTATATGCCAAAAGCAGTAATAAATAATTGAAATGAAAAAAAAATAGGATTTTGTTACCTACCGCTTAATCCTTTTCTCGTAGTCCGTAGAGGATGATGAGGTCCACATTAGTACCATGGGGATATAGACGGGTCCACCAGGAGCCATTGGCACTTTAAGAGTTTGAGAGTATGGGCTGGTTCCTCCCTCTATGCCCCTCCCACCAGACTCAGTCTAGAAACTGTGCCCGAGGAGACGACATACTTCAAGAGAAGGATTATACATAGATAGTGGTGAGATTCATACCAGCTCACACATACAAGGCACATCAAGTCAACTAGCTTGAACTACTCAGCAACTGCTGAAACATTACTTACCAAGTAACAATGCAGTACTCAACTACAATAAAGTTGTACTGAACCAAATAACATTTGCAGGAAAACGAAGCGCTGGGTGGGCGCCCAGCATCCTCTACGGACTACGAGACAAGGATTTACTGGTAGGTAACAAAATCCTATTTTCTCTTACGTCCTAGAGGATGCTGGGGTCCAAATTAGTACCATGGGGATGTACCAAAGCTCCCAGAATGGGAGGGAGAACGCTGAGGCTCCTGCAGAACTGATTGACTGAACTTCAGATCATCAGAGGCCAAAGTATCGAACTTGTAAAACTTTGCAAACGTGTTCGACCCAGACCAAGTTGCAGCTCGGCAAAGTTGCACTGCCGAGACACCCCGGGCCGCCGCCCAGGAAGACCCCACCTTACGAGTAGAGTGGGCCTTAACAGATTTTGGACACGGCAGCCCTGCCGTAGAATAAGCGTGCTGGATAGTGAACCTAATCCAGCGAGAAATAGTCTGCTTAGAAGAAGGACACCCAATTTTCTTGGGCTCATAGAGGACAAACAGAGAGTCCGACTTTCTGTGACGAGAAGTTCTCTTCACATATATCTTCAGAGCCCTTACGACATCCAAGGACTTTGATGTAATTGAGGAGTCAGTAGCCACTGGCACCACAATAGTTTGGTTGATATAAAATGCTGACACAATCTTTGGAAGAAACTGCTGACGATTCCGGAGCTCAGCTCTATCTTCATGGAAGATCAAGTAAGGGCTATTACAGGATAAAGACCCCAGCTCGGACACATGTCTAGCAGAAGCCAAGGCCAACAAAATGACTGCCTTCCATGTAAGAAATTTGACCTCTACCTCCTGTAGAGGTTCAAACCAATCCGACTGGAGGAACTGTAACACCACGTTAGGGTCCCAAGGCGGTACAAAGGGAGGTTGGATATGCAGAACCTCCTTCAAAAAAGTTTGAACCTCAGGGAGGGCAGCCAATTGTTTCTGAAAGAAAATGGATAGGGCTGAAATCTGGACCTTCACAGAATGCAAACTCAGGCCCATATCCACTCCTGCTTGCAGGAAGAGGTGGAAACGTCCCAGTTAAAACTCCACCATAGGAAATTTCTTGGACTCACACCAAGAGACATATTTCTTCCAAATACGATGGTAATGTTTAGACGTTACCCCTTTCCTAGCCTGTATGAGGGTAGGAAAAACCTTCTTCGGAATGCCCTTCCGAGCAAGAATCAGTCGGTCAACTTCCATGCCATCAAACGTAGCCGCGGTAAGTCTTGATAGGTGAACGACCCCTGCTACAGCAGGTCCTCCCGAAGAGGAAGAGGCCTCATCTCTTCTTGCAGTAGATTCAGAAGGTACGCATACCAAGCCCTTCTTGGCCAGTCTGGGGCAATGAGGATAATTTGAACCCTTGTTCTCCTTATGAGCTTTAGGATTCTTGGGATGAGTGGGAGTGGTGGAAACGTACACTGACTGGAACACCCACGGAGACACCAGGGCGACCACTGCCACTGCCTATGGGTCCCTCGACCAGGAACAATAACGTTGAAGCTTCTTGTTGAGATGAGAGGCCATCATGTCTATTTGGGGTAAACCCCACAGATCTGTTATTTCCTTGAACACCTCCGGATGGAGTCCCCACTCTCCTGGATGGAGATCGTGTCTGCTGAGGAAGTCTGCTTCCCTGTTGTCTACTCCCGGAATGAAGATGGCTGACAGCGCTAACGCGTGCTTTTCTGTCCAGAGGAGTATTCTTGTCACCTCTGACATTGCTCCTCTGCTCTTCGTTCCACCTTGTCAGTTTATGTAAGCCACTGTTGTTAAGTTGTCCGACTGTACTTGAATGGCCCAATTTCTCAGAAGAGGGGCTGCGTGAAGAAGACCGTTGTAGATGGCTCTTAGTTCCAGGATGTTTATGGGCAGGCTGGCTTCCAGGCTTGACCACCATCCTTGGAAGGTTACTCCTTGAGTGACTGCTACCCAGCCCTGAAGGCTCGCATCCATGGTTAGAAGGACCCAGCCCTGAATCCTGAACCTGCGTTCCTCCAGAAGGTGAGGCAATTGGAGCCACCAGTGGAGTGAAATCCTGGCCTTTGGTGACAGAAAAATTCTCTGGTGCATGTGGAGGTGAGATCCCGATCACTTGTCCAGGAGATCCAGTTGGATGGTCCGAGCGTGGAACCTCCCATACCGGAGAGCCTTATAAGAGGCCACCATTTTTCCAAATAGGCAAATGCATTGATGAACCGACACCCGAGGTGGCTTCTGGACATCCTGGACCATGGCTTGTATCACCAACGCCTTTTCCTGCAGAAGAAACACCCTCTGCACTTCCGTATCCAGGATTATTCCCAGAAATGACAACTTTTGAGTTGGTTCCAAATGTGACTTTGGAAGGTTCAGAATCCATCCGTGACTCTGGAGCAGTCACGTTGTGAGGACAATGGACTGCCGCAGCCTCTCCTTGGACGATGCCTTTATCAGCAGGTCGTCCAGATATGGAATGATGTTAACACCCTGCTTGCGGAGGAGAATCATAATTTCCGCCATCACCTTGGTAAACACCCTTGGTGTTGTGGAGAGGCCAAATGGCAGTGCCTGGAAGTGGAAATGACAGTCCAGCAATGCGAAGCGGAGATCAGCCTGATGCAGCAGCCAGATCGGAATGTGGAGGTACGCATCCTTGATATCCAGGGTTACCAGGAAATCCCCTTCTTCCAGGCCGGATATCACAACTCTGAGAGACTCTATCTTAAACTCCTTTAGAAAGGGGTTCAATTATTTTAGGTTCAGAATGGGCCTGACCGAACCATCCGGTTTTGGTACCACGAAAAGGTTCGAACAGTAACCATTGTTCAGCATGTGAGGTGGTACTGGCACAATGACCTGTACCTCTACCAGCTTTTGGACAGCGTCTTGTAGTACAGTGCTGTCCTCCAACAGAGTTGGCAAGCCTGACTTGAAAAAGTGATGAGGAGGGAGACTTTGAAATTCCAGCCTGTATCCCTGATACACAACATCTACCACCCAGGGATCCAGACCGGACGATACCTAGACATGACTGAAGTGTCTGAGTCTCGCTCCCACTGGCCCCACCACCGGGGCGTGCAGTCCACTGTCATGCGGAGGACTTTGGCATACCCGAAGCAGGCTTTTGTTCCTGGGAACCTGCAGCAGCAGGTTTCTTGGACTTAACCCGACCTCCCCTAAAGAAAGTATTGGAAGTCCAGGCCTTTCTAGGCTTGTTAGGCCGAAAGGACTGTGTTGCAGATGAAGAGAAAGATTTCTTCGGAGCAGGTGCTGCTGAGGGAAGAAACAGAGACTTACCCGGTGTAGCGGGGGATATCCACTCATCTAGAGGTTCCCCCGAAGAGAGCCTGACCTGTATAGGGTAGGGACTACACACTTCTTCTGGATTCCACGTTGGCAGTCCACTGGCGCAGCCACAGTCCCCGATGAGCTGAAACAGACATGGAAGATATTCCTGCAGCCATGGAACCCAGGCCTTTCATGGATTCTACCATAAAACCTGCTGTATGTTGCGTAAATACAATGCAACGTCATCTCTATCCATCGTATCCAAATGCTCAAGTAAGGTAGCCGACCACTTTACTATAGCCTTTGCAATCCATGCAGTAGCAATAGTGGGATGTAATATGGCCCCTGAAGCAGTATACATTAATTTAAGCGTGTTATCAATTTTCCTATCAGCCGGCTCCTTTAAGGCGGTAGATCCTGGAACAGGTAAAACCACCTTCTTTGAGAGTCTGGACACAGAGGCGTCAACAATTGGCGGGTTTTCCCATTTTTTCCTATCCTCCTCAGGAAAGGAAATGCCACCTGGACCCTTTTAGGGATCTGGATTTTTTTTTCAGGGTTTACCCAAGCTTTTTCAAATATAGCATTCAATTCCTTTGACGCAGGGAAGGTTAGCAAGGCTTTTTTATTCTCAGTGAAAAAAGCCTCCTCAACCTGCTCAGGTGTGGTATCATTAACATTTAACACATCCCTGATAGCCTCTATCAACAATTGCACCCCCTTTGCAATAGATGTGGACCCCCGCAACACATCCCCATCACCATCTGTAGTGTCAGAATCGGTATCCGTGTCGTCTTGTGTGACATGCACAAGCGCACGTTTGTGGGGGTATATAACAGGGCGTCCTGAGGTACCAGAACCAGGCCATACTGCCATAGAGCTCTGTATTACCTGGGTTGCAGATTCATTACTTGCAACCCTATAAGAAATCTGAGAAATCCAAGATTTGCTAGAGGAAAACCACTCTGGTTTCCTAGATACATGGAATGGGATCATCCTGGGAGGATAAATCCTCTGCAGCATATGACACAGTGTCCCTGGACATAGCTAAAGGAGACCATCAAACACTCCACACACACACACACACACACACACACACACAGGTGGGGGCAGACAGAGTTTCCCCCCCAAGAACGGCAAGAGACACAGAGATCGGAGCCAACCCACACACAGCGCTTTCAGCAAAGGGAGACCCCTTGTTAGCACAGACTGTGTACCTTAATAGGAGACACAGTCGGTTTACTTCCTCCCCTCCCCCTTCTACAGCCCCCTGGTACCGTGTACTGACAGTTGGAACTGCTGTGGAAGGACCTGTTCTTCCATCCAGCACTGTGCAGGCAGGAAAATGGTGCTGGAATGCTGCTGGGTCTGCTCTGAGGAGAAGCTCTGCCCTTAATGGTGCTGTCTTCCTGCTCTTCATAGATTATACTGGCCTGAGGTAAAACTTGCTCGCTGAGATCTGCGGGCCCCGACAGACTTGTGGACCAGTGTGGGGGTAAGCGCTGGCTCAGGGCGCCCCTCACAGCACCGCACTATGTGCCTCTGAACCTTCACAGGAGCGCAGTAAATATTGTTCTCCCGCCCCATTGCCGCCATCTTCACACCGGTCCCCCGCTTGCTAGGCAGGTCGGTGACTAACTCACCACTTCTTCAGCTCTGTAAGGGGTTGGTGGCATGCTGCTGGGGCGAGCGGTCCCCTGTGGCAGAAAATGATCAGACCCCTCTGGAGCTCAGTGTCCAGTCAGCAGACACAGTGGCTCAGACCCCACAGGGTGGACACTGATCCCCCCCTTAGTCCCTCGCTGCAGGCAGGCTGTTAGCAATAGCCTCCTGTAAAAATAAAAAAACTCTAAAAATAACTTTTACCAGAAAAGCTCAGGAGAGCTCCCCTAGCTGTGACTGGCTCCTCCGGGCACATTTATTAAACTGAGTCTGGTGGGCGGGGCATAGAGGGAGGAGACAGCCCACACTCAAACTCTTAAAGTGCCAGGGGCTCCTGGTGGACCCGTCTATACCTCCATGGTACTAATGTGGACCCCAGCATCCTCTAGGACATAAGAGAAAATAAAAAAAACAGCTATCAGCTCTTTAATTTGTAATAGTTGGGACATTGGGGGAGATGTATAATAGCAGTATTGATCATTACAGAGACGAAGTACGAAGGAACATCGACAAGATTTATTACCATCTTGTCTGCCAGGAAAATACATGGGAGGGAAGCAGTATCAGCGCACATTGGGCCTAATTCAGACTTGATCGTAGATGTTCTAAATTTAGCCCTGACATGTGGCGGGGGGGGGGGGGGGGGGTAGGGGCAGGGGGCGGGACGCCCAGCACAGGGCTTGTCCGCCCAGCATGTCAGGCCCTGCTCCATCGCATATGTACAAAAGCATTGCACGGCGGTGATGCTTTTGTACTTGAAGAGTAGCTCCCCACCAGCGCAGCTCCTGCGCACTGGCAGGGAGCTACCCATTGCTGTGAGGGTTGCAGTGGCTGCGTGTGATGTCACGCAGCTGCCACAACCTGCCCCCCCCCCCCCCGCACGGTCCGAGCACGCCTGTGTTGCCCGGACCGCACCCCCTAAAAGTAGGTCAAATGCCACCGACCCGTCCCCTCCAGCCAAGGGAGCAATAGCCGCTAAAGAACAGGGGTGAGATCAGCCGTGCATACGGCCTCCATTTATGAATGAACTGTGGAGCATACCTAACAAATAGGAGTTTTTACTGTCCTAAGTAACCTTAATAGTAGACGGGGACGCCCGTCAGAACGGCAATCTAATCAGCATTACTAGCCGTCATTAAGGGACTGTAATAAGCAAAAGTAGCTACTATATCTCCTAATTTGACATTGGCGTGCCCTCAATTCGTGATTTGGGTGAATAATTGTCCCAGCGGGAGGATATTTATAATTTATATCTAAAACTGTGGTGATCATATCTCTCCGGATAAGTCTGGGACTGTCAGTAATTAACCCTTCTAGCAACGTTTATAGGAGGCTGCCTAAAGGAGTGAACCATTTAAAAGGAATGAACACTGAGGGGATTAGCATATGACATCTAATATAATTGTATTACAGAGTGTATCAATCTAATGCAAGTTACTCACTGTGTTTAAAACTGTTTCACTAAGAGGTACCACTGAAAACAGCTATGGTCTGTAACATGTTTTAATGTGTTAACCTATAATCCAGTATCGATAAAGGTTATTTGTGATTAGTGATTTTATAATTTTTTTTTTAAATAAAAAAAAACTCTTTTATTGTGGACAGCGCTTTCAACTCTCTTTCTTGATTTATATTTAAAACTATGGGGATTCAACAAACCCATTACTGAAAGCAGCAGTGCACAATTGAGAGGAGGTGTATTTATAAGGAGCTACACAGCTGACACACTCAAAAGCATAGCGCTTTTTAAGATTGAGGTGGTTAAGGGACTACCTTTGCCTGTCAATCAGGCAGAGGCGATCACAGGGCTGAGACAGCCGTCGGCTGTCTTACATGTGCTGGTGCACTGCGATGCCGATGCATGCGCAGTTCAGAGCTTATCGGCTGCTGTGCGAAAATGGACAGCACCAATCAGGTCTGAATTGTCTGAATTAGACCCATTATGTGCACTGATACCTCTTTCCCCCAATACCAACCCTTCATACATCTACCCCTTGGACTGTAACTGAATAAGTATTTTGATTGGTTGGAATACTTTATCCAATTTACAAAACAAAGTATAGTTAAACTTTACCCCTGGCTTTCCTTTTTACAATATCCACATAGAAATAAATGCATAAATTTGCCTATATGTTGAGATTTACACATCTATATAGCCACAACATATGCATGGTTTCTAGCTGACCTCACTATCAGTGCTTAACTGTACCTGCGCTATACTTGGTACGTGAGGCAGTAAAATCACCAATGGATCTACAGGTGCTAATAGTAACCAATAAAAAGGACCAATAAACAGGAATCTCCAATGGTTACAATTAGAGATGTGCACCGGAAATTTTTCGGGTTTTGTGTTTTGGTTTTAGATTCGGTTCCGCGGCCGTGTTTTGGATTCGGACGTGTTTTAGCAAATCCTCCCTTAAAATTTTTTGTCGGATTCAGGTGTGTTTTGGATTCGGGTGTTTTTTTTCAAAAACCTCTCAAAAACCGCCTAAATCATCGAATTTGGGGGTAATTTTGATCCCATAGTATTATTAACCTCAATAACAATAATTTCCACTCATTTCCAGTCTATTATGAACACCTCACACCTCACAATATTATTTATAGTCCTAAAATTTGCACTGAGGTCGCTGGATGACTAAGCTAAGCGACCCAAGTGGCCGGCACAAACACCTGGGCCATCTGGGAGTGGCACTGCAGTGTCAGACAGGATGGCACTTAAAAAAATTGGCCCCAAACATCACATGATGCAGAGATAAATAATAAAAAAGAGGTGCAAGATGGAATTGTCCTTGGGCTCTCCCACCCACCCTTATGTTGTATAAACAGGACATGCACACTTTAACGAACCCATCATTTCAGCGACAGGGTCTGCCACATGACTGTGGCTGAAATGACTAGTTGGTTTGGGACCCCACCAAAAAAGAAGCAATCAATCTCTCCTTGCACAAACTGGCTCTACAGAGGCAAGATGTCGACCTCATCATCATCCTCCAATTCCTCACCCCTTTCACTGTGTACATCGCCCTCCTCACAGAGTATTAATTTGTCCCCACTGGAATCCACCATCACAGGTCCCTGTGTACTTTCTGGAGGCAATTGCTGGTAAATGTCTTCACGGAGGAATTGATAATAATTCATTTTGATGAACATCATCTTCTCCACATTTTGTGGAAGTAACCTCGCACGCCGATCGCTGACAAGGTGACCAGCTGCACTAAACACTCTTTCGGAGTACACACTGGAGGGGGGACAACTTAGGTAAAATAAAGCCAGTTTGTGCAAGGGCCTCCAAATTGCCTCTTTTTCCTTCCAGTATACTTACGGACTGTCTGACGTGCCTACTTGGATGCTGTCACTCATATAATCCTCCATCATTCTTTCAATTGTGACAGAATCATATGCAGTGACAGTAGACGACATGTCAGTAATCGTTGGCAGGTCCTTCAGTCCGGACCAGATGTCAGTTTTCACTTCTGACTGCCCTGCATCACCGCCAGTGGGTGGTTTTGGAAATTTGATCCTTTTTCTGGCAGCTCCAGTGGCAGTAGAAAATGAAGGAGGAGTTGTTGGCGGGTCACGTTCCGCTTGACTTGACAAGTGTCTCACCAGCAGGTCTTTGAACATCTGCACACTTGTGTCTGCCGGAAAGAGAGATACAACGTAGGCTTTAAACCTAGGATCGAGCACGGTGGCCAAAATGTAGTGCTCTGATTTCAAAAGATTGACCACCCGTGAACCCTGGTTAAGCGAATGAAGGGCTCCATCCACAAGTCCCACATGTCTAGCGGAATTGCTCCATTTTAGCTCCTCCTTCAATCTCTCCAGCTGCTTCTGCAAAAGCCTGAAGAGGGGAATGACCTGACTCAGGCTGGCAGTGTCTGAACTGACTTCACGTGTGGCAAGTTCAAAGGGTTGCAGAACCTTGCACAACGTTGAAATCATTCTCTACTGCGCTTGAGTCAGGGGCATTCTCCCTCCTTTGCCTATATCGTAGGCAGATGTATAGGTTTGAATGACCTTTTGCTGCTCCTCCATCCTCTGAACCATATAGAGGGTTGAATTCCACCTCGTTACCACCTCTTGCTTCAGCTGATGGCGGGGAATGTTCAGGAGTGTTTGCTGGTGCTCCAGTCTTCGGCTCGCGGTGGCTGAATGCCGAAAGTGGCCTGCAATTCTTCGGGCAACCGACAGCATCTCTTGCACGCCCCTGACATTTTTTTAAAAACACTGCACCACCAAATTAATTGTATGTGCAAAACATGGGACGTGCTGGAATATGCCCACATGTAATGCATGCACAATATAGGTGGCATTGTCCGATGTCACAAATCCACAGGAGAGTCCAATTGGGGTAAGCCAATCTGCGATGATGTTCCTCAGTTTCCGTAAGAGGTTGTCAGCTGTGTGCCTCTTATGGAAAGCGGTGATACAAAGCGTAGCCTGCCTAGGAATGAGTTGGCGTTTGTGAGATGCTGCTACTGGTGCCGCCACTGCTGTTCTTGCTGTGGGAGGCAATACATCAACCCAGTGGGCTGTCACAGTCATATAGTCCTTAGTCTGCCCTGCTCCACTTGTCCGTGGTTAAGTGGACATTGGGTACAACTGCATTTTTTAGGACACTGGTGACTCTTTTTCTGACGTCTGTGTACATTCTTGGTATCGCCTGCCTAGAGAAGTGGAACCTAGATGGTATTTGGTACCGGGGACACACTACCTCAAGAAATTCTCTAAGTCCCTGTGAACTAATGGCGGATACCAGACGCATGACTAACACCAACACAGCTGTCAAGGCCTGAGTTATCTGCTTTGCAACAGGATGACTGCTGTGATATTTCATCTTCCTCGCAAAGGACTGTTGGACAGTCAATTGCTTACTGGAAGTAGTACAAGTGGTCTTCCGACTTCCCCTCTGGGATGATGATCGACTTCTAGCAGCAACAACAGCAGCGCCAGCAGCAGTAGGTGTTACACTCAAGGATCCATCGGAGGAATCCCATTCAGGAGAGGACTCGTCAGACTTGCCAGTGACATGGCCTGCAGGACTATTGGCATTCCTGTCAAAGGAGAAAATTGACACTGAGGGAGCTGGTGGTGTGGTTTGCAGGAGCTTGGGTACAAGAGGAGGAAGGGATTGTCAAAGTCGAAAAATATTGAAGAACACACAGCACGTATAAACTGCACACACATGCCCACTGCGCGTGCACTTGTTCTGCAGTGCGTGCACATATCCGCAATTTGCGTATGGTCGCTCCCGCGGTCCTGCGCGTGGTGTGGGTATTTACGGCAGAGTTTGTGAATGCATGGAGAGCTATCAAAACATTACATATTTAATCCAAATAGTGCACATTGTACACATAGTCCCCCTGCACCACATCAGAAAGTATCAACAGTTTAAATGATTCCAGAACAAGGGGATTCACCTTTACAGGATAAGAGGGGACAGACTAAGGTTATAAGGTGGTGTTTGGTATCCAGCTGTAGGGTATTTTAAGGGTAACATTCCGGTGTTGGTTATCGGAAGATCACGTGTTCCTGCGGATAGTTAGGTGCAGAAGCAGAATATAGATATAAACTGTATTTACTGTATATTATGTATGCGGCGGGAATCCAGAGACCACCCACAAGAGCAGTTGGGAAAGACATCGCCTACCTTTTCAAATCGACCTATGACTTCTCCTGTACTGTAAAGGTGCATTCCTGTGTCCAATGGACAAAGGGATTACAGTATCCATTGTATTGCTTTTGGAAGAATTGTATAAATAAAGCCTGTTGCAGCCTGGCCGGGGACAAGACTCTCAACGCTATCAACCTGATAGCGGAAGGACCGGACCGGGAAGCGCACGCGAATATTCTCACGTATGTACATTGACTGTAGCCATTTACTCTGTTGTATTGTAGTGCATAATTTGTATTGTTAACCCCCTTTCAGAAATATTACTCTGTGGTGTCGGAACCCAGTGATTAACTACAAATCGGTGTTGTGTCCTCTTTTCCCTGCTAAGGTTTAAAGTGTATTGCATTGCCTAACTATATAAGGTTTAAAAGCGTATTAATTGGGTGTGTACGCGCTGCGAGTGCTTTGTACCGTCAGTGCGGTGTTTGTACGCAGAGTCCGTACATGGTACGGGACTCATTTACGCATATAGTGTAAAAGGTACGTAGAGTGCATATTGAGTCTAGCGGCCGCAGTGGCTCCATGGTAAAAGTATGTTTAAAGGTATAGCTTTATGTTTAAAGATAAAATTGACATTATCAATTGGTGGCATCGTCCGGTTTTTCCACATACCCGCAGCCTAGCAGGTTAAAGCAGACTTTATCTATCAGCAAAGGGCGGACAGGTATCCTACGTAAACCTTTTTCTGGCCGGTGGATACACTGGAAACCCTATTTTATTGCTGATTAGATGGCGTCTGCTCTGCATGATTTGTAGGGATGCTGGTGGGACCCGTAAAGTAAATATGCAAAGCTATTTAAAAAAGTCTGTGAATTTCTGTTTGATGAGAAATGCGCACACAACACAAGCGTACACCTGTACTCTGTATACCCACTCACATTGTTGCCATAAGTACTGATTACTAGATTCATTTTGACCTGTGTAAAAAAAAAACGGAGAAATTTGTTGCTATTTAGTTAAAATATAGAATAAATATTAAGGTAGTAAACGTAAAACACAAACACAGTCTGGCCTAGTTAAAAAGGTTTATACAGAAAGAAAGTGTGTTGTGATAAGTGAGCGATTATAGGTAGTGTGGGATTTGTACTATTGCGGACGTACGGTTTTTGTACACGTGTCTCGGACAAAGTACGGGACTGCGTACGCAACGTGAAGACATATGCACAGTCGCGTGTTTACGCAACGTGCGTAAGGGTACGAACGCTAAGTACAATTTACACAATAGTATCGTTTAGTTTAGGGGCGGGACAGTAGTCACGCTACATTAGCACAAATTGCTCGGTTTCCAAGATTTAGTTTAAATAAAACCTTTTTTACTGTATTGCCTCTGGGAGTAAAGCTGTTTATCTGAATGAAAGATAATTTTCTGTACAGAAAAACCAAAGTGTATTTGAGTGAGCGAACGTGAGTGGGTGAACGTAACAGTGAACGTAATGAACCCCGGGAATTCGGGATCCCGTCGAGTGGTACATCAAGTGAGTGGAGACTTGGTGGTGTGAGGCAGCTGACTCATGTTAATATAGATTTTAGTACAAAGGAGCAAGGTAGGCAATTGTGTTAGAGTACCGCGGCCCAGGGGGTCAGCGAGGTTTACCCATTTAGTTTTTGATACGCTCCAGCTGAGGTTTCGCAGCTTGTGATTCGATTCCAGTGGTCGCATGGCAGATAAGTAACCAGTACCTATACGCTGTGCGATTGGACTGCCCGTTTGTGGGTACAATATTTAGCGCAATATGATACCTGTCTTACGAGCTTTGCGTAAATTCGCGGTATCATTAGCGCTGTATATAGCATACGCAAGCGTGATTTGTGTATAATAAAGGTATAGGGAGTTTTCGCTGGCCTCTCTCAGGAATTCTCCAACGGCCTATATTTACTGGAAAGGGTAAGTTATTCCCAGAAACTTCCAGTAAATAGAGGTTACATAGGGGCCCTAGGTTGGGTACATTGCCTTCGCTATCAACAGTGTATGGTAGTACTGGCCAACGTGGGCGTGAGTGGGTGAAAGCACTCGGAGAACTTTCACCGTTGCCTTATATTGAGTATTTTGGTTTTTTGTGGGATTAGCCGAAAGGGCAATACCTGCAAATTATGGGGGCCAGTTGCTCAAGTAAGGGACGTCCAACCAGGGTTCAGGTTGACATGCCGTGGCCCTGGGGGTCAGCACCTTTCTTGGAATGTGTGGGTACTGCCGAAACTGGATCCCAGGGTTCTCCATACTGGCTTTACCTTTCCAAGAGATGGTCTCTTCGAACAAACCAGATTGGATCTCGCACACAGATGAGTCCGAATTGGCATTTGAGAGACTCAAACACTGCCTATCACACGCACCTGCATTAGGCATGCCAGATTATAGGAAACCCTTTGAATTGTACGGTACGGAAAGTGCTGGGTGTGCGGCAGGTGCCCTAATCCAGAGACATGGTGATGCCAGCAGGCCGGTAGCTTACTACAGTGCACAGTTGGACAACGTAGCGCGGTCTCTCCCCACATGCTTGCGAAGTGTTGCAGCGATAGCTTTGCTAGTAAGTAAAAGCGAAGACGTAGTGTTAGGACACAACCTGACAATCCATACACCTCATGCAGTATCAACCTTACTGAACTCCGCCCAAACCAGACATGTCTCATCGGCACAGTTTACAAAGTGGGAATTAGCACTAATGGCCCCTGTAAACATCACCATAAAGAGATGCAGCGCACTAAATCCTGCAATTTATCTGCCAAGTGTGCCTGGACAGGCACAAAGGGTGGAGGATGAGAATGATGGTGAAGGAGGATTAAGTGCAGACACTGATACGCATGATTGTATGGAATACCTGAACCAGACTTTCACTGCAAGACCTGACATTAGTGACAACCCACTGGAAGGCGTAGATTTTACTTTTTACACTGACGGTAGTTGCCACAGACAGACGGACTCGGGAGACTTGTGCACTGGGTACGCAGTTGTAGACGACAGAAGTATCATAGAAGCTGAGCCCCTGGGCCCACCGCACTCAGCTCAAGTTGCTGAGCTGGTCGCCCTAACCAGAGCGTGTGAATTGGCCAAGGGTAAGTCAGCCAATATATACACAGATTCTAGGTATGCCATTGGAGTAGTGCATGATTTTGGGGCACTATGGCACCTCAGAAATTTCATGACGGCAGCTGGCACACCTGTAGCTCATGCGTCCCACATAAAAAGGCTTCTAACAGTGATACAAGAATCAGACAGAGTGGCTGTCATCAAGTGCAAAGCACACACTTACAACCAAGACCCAATTTCACTTGGTTACAGCCGGGCAGACGAAGCTGCTAAATCAGCAGCCAGCACCCCCATACAAACGAATATCACATCATTGATGACATTCAACACAATCAACACACAAAAATTAAGTGAAATGCAAAATTTGAGTTCTCCACAGGAAAAGGCGGTCTGGAGGTCAAAAGGGTATGGCCAGGAGTCCTCAGGACTCTGGGCAGGTGGACAGGGTAAGCCAGTGGCCCCCAGAGCATATCTTCCAAGATTAGCTGAGGCGGCATACGGTCTGACTCATCTGGGTAAAGAGGGTATGTGTAAGCTGGTGAGAGCCTACTGGTGTGTGCCAGGATTCTCTTCTCATGCGGGTAAGAGAGCAATGACATGTCTTACTTGCTTGAGGAAGAATATTGGAAAGTCAATACCAACAGAACCATCCCACATCCCTCCGACAGACGGCCCTTTTCAGGTAATACAAATTGATTTCATACAGTTACCACCCTGTAGGAATTTAAAATATGTGTTAGTCTGTATTGATGTGTTTTCAAATTGGGTAGAAGCGTTCCCTGCTGCCACAAATACTGCTACGTTCATTGCAAAGAAAATTGTGCAGGAATTTGTGTGTAGATATGGTATCCCTAGAATAATTGAAAGCGATAGGGGTACCCATTTTACAGGTGAAGTCTTTCAGGTAATGTGCAAACTGATGGGAATTAATAGCAAGCTGCATACTCCGTACCGACCACAAGCGAGTGCGAAGGTGGAGAGAGTGAACAGCACTATTAAGAACAAGCTGAGCAAAGTGATGGTTGAGACTGGTTTGTGGTGGCCAGAAGCTTTGCCACTAGTATTGTACAGCATTAGAACCACTCCCAGGTCCCCCCTTAACCTATCACCCTTTGAGATTCTTTTAGGCCGACAACCTCATGTAATGATAGACCCCCAGGATGATTTGAAATGCAACAACGAAGTGACTGTAAAATATTTGGTTAAGATGAGCCAGCAGCTGAGGAATCCCCCTGGTACCGTGTACTGACAGTTGGAACTGCTGTGGAAGGACCTGTTCTTCCATGCAGCACTGTGCAGGCAGGAAAATGGTGCTGGAATGCTGCTGGGTCTGCTCTGAGGAGAAGCTCTGCCCTTAATGGTGCTGTCTGCCTGCTCTTCATAGATTATACTGGCCTGAGGTAAAACTTGCTCGCTGAGATCTGCGGGCCCCGACAGACTTGTGGACCAGTGTGGGGGTAAGCGCTGGCTCAGGGCGCCCCTCACAGCACCGCACTATGTGCCTCTGAACCTTCACAGGAGCGCAGTAAATATTGTTCTCCCGCCCCATTGCCGCCATCTTCACACCGGTCCCCCGCTTGCTAGGCAGGTCGGTGACTAACTCACCACTTCTTCAGCTCTGTAAGGGGTTGGTGGCATGCTGCTGGGGCGAGCGGTCCCCTGTGGCAGAAAATGATCAGACCCCTCTGGAGCTCAGTGTCCAGTCAGCAGACTCAGTGGCTCAGACCCCACAGGGTGGACACTGATCCCCCCCTTAGTCCCTCGCTGCAGGCAGGCTGTTAGCAATAGCCTCCTGTAAAAATAAAAAAACTCTAAAAATAACTTTTACCAGAAAAGCTCAGGAGAGCTCCCTTGCTGTGACTGGCTCCTCCGGGCACATTTTCTAAACTGAGTCTGGTGGGAGGGGCATAGAGGGAGGAGACAGCCCACACTCAAACTCTTAAAGTGCCAGTGGCTCCTGGTGGACCCGTCTATACCTCCATGGTACTAATGTGGACCCCAGCATCCTCTAGGACATAAGAGAAAATAAAAAAAACAGCTATCAGCTCTTTAATTTGTAATAGTTGGGACATTGGGGGAGATGTATAATAGCAGTATTGATCATTACAGAGACGAAGTAGGAAGGAACATCGACAAGATTTATTACCATCTTGTCTGCCAGGAAAATACATGGGAGGGAAGCAGTATCAGCGCACATTGGGCCTAATTCAGACTTGATCGTAGATGTTCTAAATTTAGCCCTGACATGTGGCGGGGGGGGGGGGGTAGGGGCAGGGGGCGGGACGCCCAGCACAGGGCTTGTCCGCCCAGCATGTCAGGCCCTGCTCTATCGCATATGTACAAAAGCATTGCACGGCGGTGATGCTTTTGTACTTGAAGAGTAGCTCCCCACCAGCGCAGCTCCTGCTCACTGGCAGGGAGCTACCCATTGCTGTGAGGGTTGCAGTGGCTGCGTGTGATGTCAAGCAGCTGCCACGGCCTGCCCCCCCCCCGCACGGTCCGAGCACGCCTGTGTTGCCCGGACCGCACCCCCTAAAAGTAGGTCAAATGCCACCGACCCGTCCCCTCCAGCCAAGGGACTGCCTTTGCCTGTCAATCAGGCAGAGGCGATCACAGGGCTGAGACAGCCGTCGGCTGTCTTACATGTGCTGGTGCACTGCGATGCCGATGCATGCGCAGTTCAGAGCTTATCGGCTGCTGTGCGAAAATGGACAGCACCAATCAGGTCTGAATTGTCTGAATTAGACCCATTATGTGCACTGATACCTCTTTCCCCCAATACCAACCCTTCATACATCTACCCCTTGGACTGTACTGAATAAGTATTTTGATTGGTTGGAATACTTAATCCAATTTACAAAACAAAGTATAGTTAAACTTTACCCCTGGCTTTCCTTTTTACAATATCCACATAGAAATAAATGCATAAATTTGCCTATATGTTGAGATTTACACATCTATATAGCCACAACATATGCATGGTTTCTAGCTGACCTCACTATCAGTGCTTAACTGTACCTGCGCTATACTTGGTACGTGAGGCAGTAAAATCACCAATGGATCTACAGGTGCTAATAGTAACCAATAAAAAGGACCAATAAACAGGAATCTCCAATGGTTACAATTAGAGATGTGCACCGGAAATTTTTCGGGTTTTGTGTTTTGGTTTTAGATTCGGTTCCGCGGCCGTGTTTTGGATTCGGACGTGTTTTAGCAAATCCTCCCTTAAAATTTTTTGTCGGATTCAGGTGTGTTTTGGATTCGGGTGTTTTTTTTCAAAAACCTCTCAAAAACCGCCTAAATCATCGAATTTGGGGGTAATTTTGATCCCATAGTATTATTAGCATCAATAACAATAATTTCCACTCATTTCCAGTCTATTATGAACACCTCACACCTCACAATATTATTTATAGTCCTAAAATTTGCACTGAGGTCGCTGGATGACTAAGCTAAGCGACCCAAGTGGCCGGCACAAACACCTGGGCCATCTGGGAGTGGCACTGCAGTGTCAGACAGGATGGCACTTAAAAAAATTGGCCCCAAACATCACATGATGCAGAGATAAATAATAAAAAAGAGGTGCAAGATGGAATTGTCCTTGGGCTCTCCCACCCACCCTTATGTTGTATAAACAGGACATGCACACTTTAACGAACCCATCATTTCAGCGACAGGGTCTGCCACATGACTGTGGCTGAAATGACTGGTTGGTTTGGGACCCCACCAAAAAAGAAGCAATCAATCTCTCCTTGCACAAACTGGCTCTACAGAGGCAAGATGTCGACCTCATCATCATCCTCCAATTCCTCACCCCTTTCACTGTGTACATCGCCCTCCTCACAGAGTATTAATTTGTCCCCACTGGAATCCACCATCACAGGTCCCTGTGTACTTTCTGGAGGCAATTGCTGGTAAATGTCTTCACGGAGGAATTGATAATAATTCATTTTGATGAACATCATCTTCTCCACATTTTGTGGAAATAACCTCGTACGCCGATCGCTGACAAGGTGACCAGCTGCACTAAACACTCTTTCGGAGTACACACTGGAGGGGGGACAACTTAGGTAAAATAAAGCCAGTTTGTGCAAGGGCCTCCAAATTGCCTCTTTTTCCTGCCAGTATACTTACGGACTGTCTGACGTGCCTACTTGGATGCTGTCACTCATATAATCCTCCATCATTCTTTCAATTGTGACAGAATCATATGCAGTGACAGTAGACGACATGTCAGTAATCGTTGGCAGGTCCTTCAGTCTGGACCAGATGTCAGTTTTCACTTCTGACTGCCCTGCATCACCGCCAGTGGGTGGTTTTGGAAATTTGATCCTTTTTCTGGCAGCTCCAGTGGCAGTAGAAAATGAAGGAGGAGTTGTTGGCGGGTCACGTTCCGCTTGACTTGACAAGTGTCTCACCAGCAGGTCTTTGAACATCTGCACACTTGTGTCTGCCGGAAAGAGAGATACAACGTAGGCTTTAAACCTAGGATCGAGCACGGTGGCCAAAATGTAGTGCTCTGATTTCAAAAGATTGACCACCCGTGAACCCTGGTTAAGCGAATGAAGGGCTCCATCCACAAGTCCCACATGTCTAGCGGAATTGCTCCATTCTAGCTCCTCCTTCAATCTCTCCAGCTGCTTCTGCAAAAGCCTGAAGAGGGGAATGACCTGACTCAGGCTGGCAGTGTCTGAACTGACTTCACGTGTGGCAAGTTCAAAGGGTTGCAGAACCTTGCACAACGTTGAAATCATTCTCCACTGCACTTGAGTCAGGTGCATTCTCCCTCCTTTGCCTATATCGTAGGCAGATGTATAGGTTTGAATGACCTTTTGCTGCTCCTCCATCCTCTGAACCATATAGAGGGTTGAATTCCACCTCGTTACCACCTCTTGCTTCAGCTGATGGCGGGGAATGTTCAGGAGTGTTTGCTGGTGCTCCAGTCTTCGGCTCGCGGTGGCTGAATGCCGAAAGTGGCCTGCAATTCTTTTGGCAACCGACAGCATCTCTTGCACGCCCCTGACATTTTTTTAAAAACACTGCACCACCAAATTAATTGTATGTGCAAAACATGGGACGTGCTGGAATATGCCCACATGTAATGCATGCACAATATAGGTGGCATTGTCCGATGTCACAAATCCACAGGAGAGTCCAATTGGGGTAAGCCAATCTGCGATGATGTTCCTCAGTTTCCGTAAGAGGTTGTCAGCTGTGTGCCTCTTATGGAAAGCGGTGATACAAAGCGTAGCCTGCCTAGGAATGAGTTGGCGTCTGTGAGATGCTGCTACTGGTGCCGCCACTGCTGTTCTTGCTGTGGGAGGCAATACATCAACCCAGTGGGCTGTCACAGTCATATAGTCCTTAGTCTGCCCTGCTCCACTTGTCCACATGTCCGTGGTTAAGTGGACATTGGGTACAACTGCATTTTTTAGGACACTGGTGACTCTTTTTCTGACGTCTGTGTACATTCTTGGTATCGCCTGCCTAGAGAAGTGGAACCTAGATGGTATTTGGTACCGGGGACACACTACCTCAAGAAATTCTCTAAGTCCCTGTGAACTAATGGTGGATACCAGACGCATGACTAACACCAACACAGCTGTCAAGGCCTGAGTTATCTGCTTTGCAGCAGGATGACTGCTGTGATATTTCATCTTCCTCGCAAAGGACTGTTGGACAGTCAATTGCTTACTGGAAGTAGTACAAGTGGTCTTCCGACTTCCCCTCTGGGATGATGATCGACTTCCAGCAGCAACAACAGCAGCGCCAGCAGCAGTAGGTGTTACACTCAAGGATCCATCGGAGGAATCCCATTCAGGAGAGGACTCGTCAGACTTGCCAGTGACATGGCCTGCAGGACTATTGGCATTCCTGTCAAAGGAGAAAATTGACACTGAGGGAGCTGGTGGTGTGGTTTGCAGGAACTTGGGTACAAGAGGAGGAAGGGATTGTCAAAGTCGAAAAATATTGAAGAACACACAGCACGTATAAACTGCACACACATGCCCACTGCGCGTGCACTTGTTCTGCAGTGCGTGCACATATCCGCAATTTGCGTATGGTCGCTCCCGCGGTCCTGCGCGTGGTGTGGGTATTTACGGCAGAGTTTGTGAATGCATGGAGAGCTATCAAAACATTACATATTTAATTAAAATAGTGCACATTGTACACATAGTCCCCCTGCACCACATCAGAAAGTATCAACAGTTTAAATGATTCCAGAACAAGGGGATTCACCTTTACAGGATAAGAGGGGACAGACTAAGGTTATAAGGTGGTGTTTGGTATCCAGCTGTAGGGTATTTTAAGGGTAACATTCCGGTGTTGGTTATCGGAAGATCACGTGTTCCTGCGGATAGTTAGGTGCAGAAGCAGAATATAGATATAAACTGTATTTACTGTATATTATGTATGCGGCGGGAATCCAGAGACCACCCACAAGAGCAGTTGGGAAAGACATCGCCTACCTTTTCAAATCGACCTATGACTTCTCCTGTACTGTAAAGGTGCATTCCTGTGTCCAATGGACAAAGGGATTACAGTATCCATTGTATTGCTTTTGGAAGAATTGTATAAATAAAGCCTGTTGCAGCCTGGCCGGGGACAAGACTCTCAACGCTATCAACCTGATAGCGGAAGGACCGGACCGGGAAGCGCACGCGAATATTCTCACGTATGTACATTGACTGTAGCCATTTACTCTGTTGTATTGTAGTGCATAATTTGTATTGTTAACCCCCTTTCAGAAATATTACTCTGTGGTGTCGGAACCCAGTGATTAACTACAAATCGGTGTTGTGTCCTCTTTTCCCTGCTAAGGTTTAAAGTGTATTGCATTGCCTAACTATATAAGGTTTAAAAGCGTATTAATTGGGTGTGTACGCGCTGCGAGTGCTTTGTACCGTCAGTGCGGTGTTTGTACGCAGAGTCCGTACATGGTACGGGACTCATTTACGCAAATAGTGTAAAAGGTACGTAGAGTGCATATTGAGTCTAGCGGCCGCAGTGGCTCCATGGTAAAAGTATGTTTAAAGGTACAGCTTTATGTTTAAAGATAAAATTGACATTATCAGTTGGTGGCATCGTCCGGTTTTTCCACATACCCGCAGCCTAGCAGGTTAAAGCAGACTTTATCTATCAGCAAAGGGCGGACAGGTATCCTACGTAAACCTTTTTCTGGCCGGTGGATACACTGGAAACCCTATTTTATTGCTGATTAGATGGCGTCTGCTCTGCATGATTTGTAGGGATGCTGGTGGGACCCGTAAAGTAAATATGCAAAGCTATTTAAAAAAGTCTGTGAATTTCTGTTTGGCGAGAAATGCACACACAACACAAGCGTACACCTGTACTCTGTATACCCACTCACATTGTTGCCATAAGTACTGATTACTAGATTCATTTAGACCTGTGTAAAAAAAAACGGAGAAATTTGTTGCTATTTAGTTAAAATATAGAATAAATATTAAGGAAGTAAACGTAAAACACAAACACAGTCTGGTCTAGTTAAAAAGGTTTATACAGAAAGAAAGTGTGTTGTGATAAGTGAGCGATTATAGGTAGTGTGGGATTTGTACTATTGCGGACGTACGGTTTTTGTACACGTGTCTCGGACAAAGTACGGGACTGCGTACGCAACATAAAGACATACGCACGGTCGCGTGTTTACGCAACGTGCGTAAGGGTACGAACGCTTAGTACAATTTACACAATAGTATCGTTTAGTTTAGGGGCGGGACAGTAGTCACGCTACATTAGCACAAATTGCTCGGTTTCCAAGATTTAGTTTAAATAAAACCTTTTTTACTGTATTGCCTCTGGGAGTAAAGCTGTTTATCTGAATGAAAGATAATTTTCTGTACAGAAAAACCAAAGTGTATTTGAGTGAGCGAACGTGAGTGGGTGAACGTAACAGTGAACGTAATGAACCCCGGGAATTCGGGATCCCGTCGAGTGGTACATCAAGTGAGTGGAGACTTGGTGGTGTGAGGCAGCTGACTCATGTTAATATAGATTTTAGTACAAAGGAGCAAGGTAGGCAATTGTGTTAGAGTACCGCGGCCCAGGGGGTCAGCGAGGTTTACCCATTTAGTTTTTGATACGCTCCAGCTGAGGTTTCGCAGCTTGTGATTCGATTCCAGTGGTCGCATGGCAGATAAGTAACCAGTACCTATACGCTGGGCGATTGGACCGCCCGTTTGTGGGTACAATATTTAGCGCAATATGATACCTGTCTTACGAGCTTTGCGTAAATTCGCGGTATCATTAGCGCTGTATATAGCATACGCAAGCGTGATTTGTGTATAATAAAGGTATAGGGAGTTTTCGCTGGCCTCTCTCAGGAATTCTCCAACGGCCTATATTTACTGGAAAGGGTAAGTTATTCCCAGAAACTTCCAGTAAATAGAGGTTACATAGGGGCCCTAGGTTGGGTACATTGCCTTCGCTATCAACAGTGTATGGTAGTACTGGCCAACGTGGGCGTGAGTGGGTGAAAGCACTCGGAGAACTTTCACCGTTGCCTTATATTGAGTATTTTGGTTTTTTTGTGGGATTAGCCGAAAGGGCAATACCTGCAAATTATGGGGGCCAGTTGCTCAAGTAAGGGACGTCCAACCAGGGTTCAGGTTGACATGCCGTGGCCCTGGGGGTCAGCACCTTTCTTGGAATGTGTGGGTACTGCCGAAACTGGATCCCAGGGTTCTCCATACTGGCTTTACCTTTGCAAGAGATGGTCTCTTCGAACAAACCAGATTGGATCTCGCACACAGATGAGTCCGAATTGGCATTTGAGAGACTCAAACACTGCCTATCACACGCACCTGCATTAGGCATGCCAGATTATGGGAAACCCTTTGAATTGTACGGTACGGAAAGTGCTGGGTGTGCGGCAGGTGCCCTAACCCAGAGACATGGTGATGCCAGCAGGCCGTTAGCTTACTACAGTGCACAGTTGGACAACGTAGCGCGGTCTCTCCCCACATGCTTGCGAAGTGTTGCAGCGATAGCTTTGCTAGTAAGTAAAAGCGAAGACGTAGTGTTAGGACACAACCTGACAATCCATACAACTCATGCAGTATCAACCTTACTGAACTCCGCCCAAACCAGACATGTCTCATCGGCACAGTTTACAAAGTGGGAATTAGCACTAATGGCCCCTGTAAACATCACCATAAAGAGATGCAGCGCACTAAATCCTGCAACTTATCTGCCTAGTGTGCCTGGACAGGCACAAAGGGTGGAGGATGAGAATGATGGTGAAGGAGGATTAAGTGCAGACACTGATACGCATGATTGTATGGAATACCTGAACCAGACTTTCACTGCAAGACCTGACATTAGTGACAACCCACTGGAAGGCGTAGATTTTACTTTTTACACTGACGGTAGTTGCCACAGACAGACGGACTCGGGAGACTTGTGCACTGGGTACGCAGTTGTAGACGACATAAGTATCATAGAAGCTGAGCCCCTGGCCCACCGCACTCAGCTCAAGTTGCTGAGCTGGTCGCCCTAACCAGAGCGTGTGAATTGGCCAAGGGTAAGTCAGCCAATATATACACAGATTCTAGGTATGCCATTGGAGTAGTGCATGATTTCGGGGCACTATGGCACCTCAGAAATTTCATGACGGCAGCTAGCACACCTGTAGCGCATGCGTCCCACATAAAAAGGCTTCTAACAGTGATACAAGAATCAGACAGAGTGGCTGTCATCAAGTGCAAAGCACACACTTACAACCAAGACCCAATTTCACTTGGTTACAGCCGGGCAGACGAAGCTGCTAAATCAGCAGCCAGCACCCCCATACAAACGAATATCACATCATTGATGACATTCAACACAATCAACACACAAAAATTAAGTGAAATGCAAAATTTGTGTTCTCCACAGGAAAAGGCGGTCTGGAGGTCAAAAGGGTATGGCCAGGAGTCCTCAGGACTCTGGGCAGGTGGACAGGGTAAGCCAGTGGCCCCCAGAGTATATCTTCCAAGCTTAGCTGAGGCGGCACACGGTCTGACTCATCTGGGTAAAGAGGGTATGTGTAAGTTGGTGAGAGCCTACTGGTGTGTGCCAGGATTCTCTTCTCATGCGGGTAAGAGAGCAATGACATGTCTTACTTGCTTGAGGAAGAATATTGGAAAGTCAATACCAACAGAACCATCCCACATCCCTCCGACAGACGGCCCTTTTCAGGTAATACAAATTGATTTCATACAGTTACCACCCTGTAGGAATTTAAAATATGTGTTAGTCTGTATTGATGTGTTTTCAAATTGGGTAGAAGCGTTCCCTGCTGCCACAAATACTGCTACGTTCATTGCAAAGAAAATTGTGCAGGAATTTGTGTGTAGATATGGTATCCCTAGAATAATTGAAAGCGATAGGGGTACCCATTTTACAGGTGAAGTCTTTCAGGTAATGTGCAAACTGATGGGAATTAATAGCAAGCTGCATACTCCGTACCGACCACAAGCGAGTGCGAAGGTGGAGAGAGTGAACAGCACTATTAAGAACAAGCTGAGCAAAGTGATGGTTGAGACTGGTTTGTGGTGGCCAGAAGCTTTGCCACTAGTATTGTACAGCATCAGAACCACTCCCAGGTCCCCCCTTAACCTATCACCCTTTGAGATTCTTTTAGGCCGACAACCTCATGTAATGATAGACCCCCAGGATGATTTGAAATGCAATAACGAAGTGACTGTAAAATATTTGGTTAAGATGAGCCAGCAGCTGAGGAGTCAAAATAGAAATCTAAAGCTAGTGATTCCTGACCTACCGAACAGTAATTGTCATGACATTGAACCTGGGGATTATGTAATGAATTGAAATTTTCTACGCTCAGGTTGCCTCATTGACAGGTGGGAAGGACCGTACCAAGTCTTGCTAACCAGCACGACAGCATTAAAGGTTGCCGAAAGAGAGATTTGGGTCCACTCGCCCCACTGTAAGAAGGTCGCTGACCCGGAAAGAACCCGTGACAAAGAGCAGAGTGTAGAGAACATCGTATCACTGGAGTGTCTGTTCCGGGAAGGTTGAGAGGCAGGACTGTTGAGACGGCACCTGAGCGTGGAGAACAACAAGACCAGAGGCGGTTGTCGCACCAATTTTTTTAAATTATTTTCTCCATCTCCCACTACCCTCCTTCTCTCCTTCTCTTTCTCCCCCTTCTTGTTTCCCTTCTCTTCCCTTAACAAGATGGACTTACCCCAAGAGACTGCGTTCCGGGTTTTCCTGTTAATCCTGTTGTTGACCAGGACAGTCTGTTTCGGTGAGGGTCCCAGAGAGGTTGAGAAAGGATCTGGAATGGGTTCTGATGGCGAAGATGGATTTGTAGAATCTCAAGAGCAACACACTAATCGAGCAAAGGCGAGTATCAGAAAGTGCTCTGGTAGTCAAGGAGCTCGGAGGCACTGTGAAGGGTTATTGTCTGAGAAACATTGCATTTGTAGGAATTGTGAGAATATAGTCGAGGATGGGTGCATCCAAAGATGTCAGTCCAGCTTTAATATCAACATGGACCGTCCTCCATTGAGTGATTACCACTCACTAGTGGGTGAGGTCTTGAACCAGACAGAATTCTGGGTGTGCTCACAAGTACCTCAAGGTCAGAGCAAATCAGGATTAGTACCGTACCCTTTAGCAATAGATGAGGTACTCGAATTACGGGGTGGGAGACCGGTGGACAAGAAATTTAATATTTCTAGGCCCCCTAGCTTGAAGCTCCACCAGTATCATGTAGATAGATCCTTATTATGTTTCAATATTTCCAATTACCGAAAACCGGAAAATTGTGAAGTGACGTGGAATAACCAGACAATGACCTTTTCACACAGAGCTGATAGGATACCCATAGACTCGCAACTTGTACGCCAAATAGCCAACAGTGGAAGGTATTTTCGGCATAGGTATACTCGAGGAAGCAAGACCATGTGGGTTGGAGAAGTATCACCAGGGTACTGTGCTCATATCATCCAGCCCGATACTTGTACTGAGCAGATGGGAGAACTAGGGATTGGGTTTTTCACTTGGAAAGTTTGTAATATGGTAATGTCATATTCTGTCCCCTATGTTCTCCCCGATGATGCCTATTTCATATGTGGGAGGAAGGCGTACAAGTGGCTTGCCCCGAGCTCAGAAGGATTGTGTTATATTGGAAGAGTGTTGCCAGAGGTCATGACCATAACCCTTGATAAGATGAAAGAGGTTCACCGCAGTGCTCAGGCTCCTTATACTCATACTCACTATGAACACATCGTCAAGAACACCTCATAGAGAGGACTGAGCACGTAGCCTCTGATTTGATCCACGAATCCACCGGGATTCAATTCCTTCTCGCATTAGACATCACCCGTACTGCCAGAGGAATTATAAATTATAGGTATATCCATGCGCTAGCGAACTTGATAGATAATATCACTGAGATGTATGACGACACCTTCAGGTATACGGGAAGGGAGTTACAAGCTTACAAGACAGAACTGATCCAGCACAGGATGGTCCTCAATTATATCACAGCCGTGACGGGTGGGTACTGTGTCACTTTGGCAACTCAGTATGGTGTGAAGTGCTGTACGTATATTACAAACAGCACTGACAACCCCACAGAGATTATCGATCAAAAGATGGATGATATATTGCAGTTGAAGTGGGAGTTCCGGAGGAGACACAACCTTACCCTGACCGCTGTGGGTAATGAGCTGACCGCTGGGTCTCATGGTTGAACCCACGAAATTGGTTCTCAGGATTAGGAGAGTGGGCTCAAAATGTTATTATGAGTTTAGGGAAGTTTCTCCTTTGTATCCTGGGAGTCGTCATAATTATTGGCTTGATATTTAGGTGTGTTCGAATTCTAACGCGGCGCATGCACGGCACAAAATTGATGAGTCTAAGGAGGGGGGGCGCTGTTACAGCAGCAGATTTAATTTACGACGCATCCATAGAGACAGTGTTTGGATAAGGATTGCAAATGAATTCCATGGCCTGTTTCTTTCACCCGTTTTTCCTTTGTTTCCTCCTCTGCCCAGATACACCCATCCAGAAAAGACATCGACCATACCCAAGAATGTTTATGAAAATGTTATGTGAATGTATTTTAGATATGTGTCTTATCTTCATCTCTACAACCTTTAGTTAATGACACACATAGTCGACAGGTGATATCCACATGTACTAGCACTCACATATGTTCCCCATCCATGTATCATCAACTAAATGTGCACCCCATTTGTTGGAACAAGAAGCCGGAAAGAGCTCGGTAGTGTTTGTTGGCCCACTTACAGACCCTTAATACGGGATAAGAAGGATTTAATGTATACTTCGCAATACCTCAAAGCTTATCTAGAACATATATGGCACGATGATACATGCCCCTCAGACATGGATTCATACATACATGCTTTTTACTATCCCACTAGGTCATACATTTCCCGCTTACAACTCTCCTCCGACCATCCAATCGTCTGTAGATATTGTATTGATATTTTTCTGTTTAGTGATTCGATAGTGGCAGTTACTGTTGACTGCCAAAGGGTGGACTGTCAAAGTCGAAAAATATTGAAGAACACACAGCACGTATAAACTGAACACACATGCCCACTGCGCGTGTACTTGTTCTGCCGTGCGTGCACATATCCGCAATTTGCGTATGGTCGCTCCCGCGGTCCTGCGCGTGGTGTGGGTATTTACGGCAGAGTTTGTGAACGCATGGAGAGCTATCAAAACATTACATATTTAATCCAAATAGTGCACATTGTACACATAGTCCCCCTGCACCACATCAGAAAGTATCAACAGTTTAAATGATTCCAGAACAAGGGGATTCACCTTTACAGGATAAGAGGAGACAGACTAAGGTTATAAGGTGGTGTTTGGTATCCAAATGTAGGGTATTTTAAGGGTAACATTCCGGTGTTGGTTTGCGGAAGATCGCATGTTCCTGCGGATAGTTAGGTGCAGAAGCAGAATATAGATATAAACTGTATTTACTGTATATTATGTATGCGGCGGGAATCCAGAGGAGACCACCCAGAAGAGCAGTTGGGAAAGACATTGCCTACCTTTTCAAATCGACCTATGACCTCTCCTGTACTGTAAAGGTGCATTCCTGTGTCCAATGGACAAAGAGATTACAGTATCCATTGTATTGCTTTTGGAAGAATTGTATAAATAAAGCCTGTTGCAGCCTGGCCGGGGACAAGACTCTCAACGCTATCAACCTGATAGCGGAGGACTGGACCGGGAAGCGCACGCAAATATTCTCACGTATGTACATTGACTGTAGCCATTTACTCTGTTTTATTGTAGTGCATAATTTGTATTGTTAACCCCCTTTCAGAAATATTACTCTGTGGTGTCGGAACCCAGTGATTAACTACAAATCGGAGTTGTGTCCTATTTTCCCTGCTAAGGTTTAAAGTGTATTGCATTGCCTAACTGTATAAGGTGTAAAAGCATATTAATTGGGTGTGTACGCGCTGCAAGTGCTTTGTACCGTCAGTGCGGTGTTTGTACTCAAAGTCCGTACATGGTACGGGACTCATTTACGCAAATAGCGTAAAAGGTACGTAGAGTGCATATTAAGTCTAGCGGCCGCAGCGGCTCCATGGGAAAAGTGTATTTAAAGGTATAGCTTTATGTTTAAAGATAAAATCGACATTATCAGGATTTAGTTGTCAGTGGACTGCTTCCGCCATCACCCAAAGTTTTTGAACTTGTCAATGATTTCTGATGAATGCGCTCCAGGTGATGTATAAGGGAGGATGTTCCTAGGTGGTTAACGTCCTTACCCCTACTTATTACAACTTGACAAAGGCAACACACGGCTTGACACCAGTTGTCCGCATTTCTGTTGAAATAATTTCACACCGAAGAGGTGATTTTTTTGGTATTTTGACCAGGCATGTCAATGGCCTTATTCATCCCATGGACAACAGGTGTCTCCCCGGGTGCCTGACTTAAACAAACCACCTCTCCATCAGAATGCTCCTGGTCAATTTCCCCTTCAGCGCCAGCAACACCCATATCCTCATCCTGGTGTACTTCAACAGTGACATCTTCAATTTGAATACCAGGAACTGTACTGTGGGTGCTCCTTCCAGCACTTGCAGGGGGCATGTAAATGGTGGAAGGAGCCACCTCTTCCTGTCCAGTGTTGGGAAGGTCAGGCATCGCAACCAACACAATTGGACTCTCTTTGGGGATTTGTGATTTAGAAGAATGCACGGTTCTTTGCTGTGCTTTTGCCAGCTTAACTCTTTTAATTTTTATAGCAGGAGGATGAGTGCTTCCATCCTCATGTGAAGCTGAACCACTAGTCATGAGGAACATAGGAGAGGGCCTTAGCCGTTCCTTGCCACACCGTGTCGTAAATGGCATATTGGCAAGTTTACGCTTCTCCTCAGACGCTTTTAATTTAGATTTTTGGGTCATTTTACTGAACTTTTGTTTTTTGGATTTCACGTGCTCTCTACTATTACATTGGGCATTGGCCTTGGCAGACGATGTTGATGGCATTTCATCATCTCTGCCATGACTAGTGGCAGCAGCTTCAGCACTAGGTGGAAGTGGATCTTGATCTTTCCTTGTTTTACCCTCCACATTTTTGTTCTCCATTTTTTAATGTGTGGAATTATATGCCAGTAATATATCTGGAATTAGATGTCAGTAATGTCTGGAATTAGATACCACTAGATAGATACTAGATACCACTGTAACTGGAATGGTGATGACCTATGCACAGTGACAGGACACTACCACAGCACCCTACAGTAGCAAGATGCAGCACAAGACACTATACTTTAGTCACCACAATGCAGCACTGACACTGAGCACAGATATTAAGCACTGTTCAGGATACAAGCTGCAAGATACAGCAATGGACTACTGTACTGTACTACTATATATTGGTAGTCACCACAATGCAGCACTGTACTACTATATACTGGTCACAACAATGCAGCAGATATTGAGCACTGATCAGAATAGAAGTGACACAGAGCAGCAAGATACTGCAATGGCCTACTGTACTGTACTACGATATACTGGTGGTCACCACAATGCAGCACTGTACTACTATATACTGGTCACAACAATGCAGCAGATATTGAGCACTGATCAGGAGAATAGAACTGAGTCTGACACGGAACTGTAAGATACAGTAATGGACTACTGTACGGTACTACTATATATTGGTGGTCACCACAATGCAGCACTGTACTACTATATACTGCTCACAACATTGCAGCAGATATTGAGCACTGATCAGGAGAATAGAACTGAGTCTGACACGGAACTGTAAGATACAGTAATGGACTACTGTACTGTACTACTATATATTGGTGGTCACCACAGTGCAGCACTGTATTACTATATACTGCTCACAACATTGCAGCAGATATTGAGCACTGATCAGGAGAATAGAACTGAGTCTGACACGGAACTGTAAGATACAGCAATGGACTACTGTATTACTATATACTGGTGGTCACCACAATGCAACACTGTACTACTATATAGTGGTGGTCACCACAATGCAGCACAGATATTGAGCAAATATCAGGAGAATAGAACTGAGTCTGACACGGAGCTGCAAGATACAGCAATGGACTACTGTACTGTACTACTATATACTGGTGGTCACCACAATGCAGCACTGTACTACTATATACTGGTCACAACAGTGCAGCAGATATTGAGCACTGATCAGGAGAACAGAATTAAGTCTGACACGGAGCTTCAAGAAACATCAATGGACTACTGTACTGTACTACTATATACAGATGGTCACCACAATGCAGCACTGTACTACTATATACTGCTCACAACAATACAGCAGATATTGAGCACTGATCAGGAGAATAGAACTGAGTCTGACACGGAGCTGCAAGATACAGCAATGGACTACTGTACTATACTACTATATACTGGTGGTCACCACAATGCAGCACTGTACTACTATATACTGCTCACAACAATGCAGCAGATATTGAGCACTGATCAGGAAAACAGAACTGAGTCTGACACGGAGCTGCAAGATACAGCAATGGACTACTGTACTGTACTACTATATACTGGTGGTCACCACAATGCAGCACTGTACTACTATTTACTGGTGGTCACCACAATGCAGCACAGATATTGAGCACATTTCAGAATAGAAGTGACACAGATCAGCAAGATACAGCAATGGCCTACTGTACTGTACTACTATATACTGGTGGTCACCACAATGCAGCACTGTACTGCTATATACTGGTCACAACAATGCAGCAGATATTGAGCACTGATCAGGAGAATAGAACTGAGTCTGACACGGAGCTGCAAGATACAGCAATGGACTACTATACTGTATTACTATATACTGGTGGTCACCACAATGCAGCACTGTACTACTATATACTGGTCACAACAATGCAGCAGATATTGAGCACTGATCAGGAGAACAGAATTAAGTCTGACACGGAGCTTCAAGAAACATCAATGGACTACTGTACTGTACTACTGTATACTGATGGTCACCACAATGCAGCACTGTACTACTATATACTGCTCACAACAATACAGCAGATATTGAGCACTGATCAGGAGAATAGAACTGAGTCTGACACGGAGCTGCAAGATACAGCAATGGACTACTGTACTATACTACTATATACTGGTGGTCACCACAATGCAGCACTGTACTACTATATACTGCTCACAACAATGCAGCAGATATTGAGCACTGATCAGGAAAACAGAACTGAGTCTGACACGGAGCTGCAAGATACAGCAATGGACTACTGTACTGTACTACTATATACTGGTGGTCACCACAATGCAGCACTGTACTACTATTTACTGGTGGTCACCACAATGCAGCACAGATATTGAGCACATTTCAGAATAGAAGTGACACAGATCAGCAAGATATTGAGCACTGATCAGTAGAATAGAACTGAGTATGACACGGAGCTGCAAGATACAGCAATGGACTACTATACTGTATTACTATATACTGGTGGTTACCACAGATATTGAGCACTGATCAGAATAGAAGTGACACAGAGCAGCAAGATACAGCAACGGCCTACTGTACTGTACTACTATATACTGATGGTCACCACAATGCAGCACTGTACTACTATATACTGCTATTGAGCACTGATCAGGAGAATAGAACTGAGTCTGACACGGAGCTGCAAGATACAGCAATGGACTACTGTACTATACTACTATATACTGGTGGTCACCACAATGCAGCTCTGTACTACTATATACTGGTCACAACAATGCAGCACAGATTGAGCACTGATCAGGATACTAGAACTGAGTCTGACACGGAGCTTCAAGATACAGCAATGGCCTACTGTACTGTACTACTATGTACTGGTGGTCACCACAATGCAGCACACTGAGCACAGATATTGAGCTTTTCAGGCAGAGAACGTAGCCACGTCCTCTCCGCTCAATCAACAATGCACGAGTGAAAATGGCGGCGACGTGCGTCTCTTTATATGGAATCTGAATCTCACAAGAATCCGACAGCGGGATGATGACATTTTCCCCCGTTAGGGTTTTGCGTCTTAGGCGGGAAGAACCGAGGCTGCCTCGGACCCGTGTAAATCACGTAAAGTTCAGGGGGGTTCAGATCTCGATGAACCAAACCCACTCATCTCTAGTTACAATGATTATTAGGATCTGGTCCTTCCGGTAACTATGGTTCTGCAACAGTGCTCAAAAAAACAGAAAAACATTCCATAGTGTGATACTGTAATACCCAAAAAGAAGATTATTATTCACTTTCTTTTAAAAGAGCTCGTAATAGAAAATGGCTGTTTAACTTACTGTTATTTTTGCATTATAACTTTAAACATGATACTTTACCATCATGTTTAAAGTTATTTTATTTATTTATTTCTTTATATATTGCCAGTTATATATATAGTAGCACTTTGCAGATAATTTTTTAGCCATTCCCATCAGTCCCTGCCCCAGTGGAGTTTACAAACTATACTCCCTATCACATGTACATGCATGCACATTCACCGTAGGGTTAATTTTGTTGGGAGCCAACTAACCTACCAGTATATTTTTGGATTGTGGGAGGAAACCAGAGTACCTGGAGAGAACCCACGCAAATACACAAAACTCTGTTACAGCCATGGTGGTAATCGAAGCCATAACCTTAGTGCTGTGAGGCAGTAATGTTAACCATTACACCATCCGTACTGCCCAGTTATAATGCCAACACAGATAAAATGCCTTAAATAACACTACCTCCATGGCATTCTCCTGACCATATGATGTTGTTGACATTTTCACTTTCAATGGTATCAATATTGACAGCAATCATAACAAGACCCTTGGTACAGGAGATTCATCTAAAAACAGGAAGATCTCTTCATGTGCACAACCTAGCATACAGTAGCTTGCAATTCTGTCCACATGCTCTAGACACAACCTCACAAAACATAGCCTAAGTGTGAGCACAAAGTTACACCCATTCAGATGCAAGTGGAGATGTCACTGAGATGCATATGGTTTGGAGCTACCATTAGTTATGCACCCTCATCACACAAACTCTGTCCAAAAATGACAGACTTGTATGTACAGCCCCAGTAGCATTAGAACACATTACAGGGGGGGGGGGGTGCCGGGCTGGAAAGGCATTTTCACCACTTTGCCTACAACCACTCCTGTCATACTGTATGATAGGTAGGCTGAGGTACCTCTCCTCCCGTCCCTTCATGATCTATGCTCACTGGCCAGCTGCATTCTCTGTTCTGTCTCATCTTCTTCTCCTTCACTGATTAGTTAATTCTAGCCTTCTTATGTTTCATTTCTGATCTTACTCATGACTTGTTTACAGTGAATAGAGTGGCCGAGGGTGTGCACATGCACTGTACAAGCACATGCGATCTGTAGGATTACATGGTGCTTACACTCCTGCGAATGGGCTACAGCTAATCACAATTGCATTACAGCTGCTCATAGGAACGGTTTGTGGGTATGATGAGAGCAGCCACATCTGTGTCATAAACTTTTAGGATTAGTGAGATGCAGACAGATTTTAAGACCCTCTGACTTTTGTGACCTGAGGCTAATGAGGACAGAGAGGACGAGAATCCCATTTTGATGTGTCTGTGAAAATCTAGTATCTGGTATGCAGATTACCTATACGTAGAGATGTGTGACGGCCCCGAAGATTTGGATTTGGATTAATCGGCGGGATTTGGATTTGGATTTAGCAAACTGCCGTGATGGGATTTGGATTTTTTTGCAAAATTTACAAAAAAGGGCAAAATCACATAATTTGTGCGTATCTTTTGGCCCTAGAGTATTATTAACCTCAATAACATTAATTTCCAGGCATTTGCAGACAATTTTGACCACCTTAATGCTCACAATGGCCCTCATTCCGAGTTGTTCGCTCGCAAGCGGATTTTAGCAGATTTGCTCATGCTAAGCCGCCGCCTACTGGGAGTGAATCTTAGCATCTTAAAATTGCGAACGATGTATTCGCAATATTGCGATTACACACCTCGTAGCAGTTTCTGAGTAGCTCCAGACTTACTCGGCATCTGCGTTCATTTCACTGCTTGTCGTTCCTGGTTTGACGTCACAAACACACCCAGCGTTCGCCCAGACACTCCTCCGTTTCTCCGGCCACTCCTGCGTTTTTTCCGGAAATTGTAGCGTTTTTTCCCACACGCCCATAAAACGGCCTGTTTCCGCCCAGTAACACCCATTTCCTGTCAATCACATTACGATCGCCAGAACGATGAAAAAGCCGTGAGTAAAAATCCTAACTGCATAGCAAATTTACTTGGCGCAGTCGCAGTGCGGACATTGCGCATGCGCATTAAGCGGAAAATCGCTGCGATGCGAAGATTTTTACCGAGCGAACAACTCGGAATGACCTCCAATGTTGTTTTCAGACACTTTAGGTCAAAGTCTGCAGCCAGCTGGCTGGTTTACTTACTACTAGGTGACAGAGCAGTGGCACAAACAGACGTCAGTTTGTAGCATATCTATGAAACACTGCCACACAGCAGTGGGATAAATGAATGGTGCTGCAAGATGGAATTGTCCTTGGGCCCTTCCACCCTCCCTTACATTGGATATTAAACAGGACATGCACACTTTAACAAACCAATCATTTCAGGGACAAGGACTGCCACACTTGTGGCTGAAATTATTGTTTTTTTTTTGGGCCCAAAAAAACAAGCTACCAATTGCCTTAAAGCAACAGCTCTAAAGTGTCTACAAGATGTAATTGCCACTGCCATCCTCATCAGTGTGTACATCCTCCTCATCATCATTATACAATATTAATTCCTCCCCGCTGGAACCCCCCATTACAGATGTCTCTGTATTTCGATGTCATTGCTGGGACAAGTCTTCCGAGTGGAATTTCCAGTTAATTTTGATGAACATCATCTTTTCCACATTTTGATGAAGTAGCCTTCTACATATTTAACTCACAAGGTTCCCAGCTGTGCTGAAAACTCTCTCCGAGTACACACTGGAGGGTGGGCAGCTTAAGGAATTCAAAGTCAGTTTGTACAAGGGCCTCCATATTGAGTTTTTTTTCCTTCCAGTACACCAAGGGACTCTGTGACATGTCTGCTTTTACGGGTCGTGAAAGTAATCCTCCACCATTCTTTAGACGGTGACCATTTCAGATGGAGTTACGGTAGAGGTGTCACTACTGAGAAATTAATCTAGACCCAACCAGATGTCAAAATGGTCTTTGGACTGCTCTGCATCCCCACTAGGTCTTTTGGGAAAATGTAGTTTTTTCCTGGCTGTTTCGGAAGAAATTGAAGGAGGAGACATCACTTCAGCTGCCAACTTGCTCACCAGGAGCTCTTTACATCTCTTAAGATCTGTGTCATTTGGAAAGAAAGACAACAAGATATTGTCAACCCTTGTATCCTTGCTTAGCGGAAAAAGTTCTTGATGTACAAGTCTGGCATATTTTGCAGATTCGCCTTGTTTTATCTCCTCCTTCAATTTCTCCAGTTGATTATCCAAAACCCTAATTAGGGGAACCACCTGGCTTAAGCTAGCAGTGTTTGATCTGTCTTCCCAGGTGGCTACTTCTAAGCGTTTGAGCACCTTGCACAAGACAGAAAGTAATTTCTAGTGTGCTGGGCTGAGGAACATACCACCCCATCCTCTACCAAAGTCATGGCTTGTTGTACAGCTATGAATAGCTTTATGCTGCTCCTCCATCCGCTGAAGCATTTGAAGGGTGGAATGCCACCTTGTCACCACCTCTTGCTTCAGTTGATGGAAGAGCATATTCAACTCTTTTTGTAGCTGCTGCAATCTCCTGCATGCTGCTGCAGAATGACAAAAATGCTCCAAAATCTTTTGGGCCACAGACAGCATTTCTTGCATGCCCATGTCATTTTTTTAAAAGCGCTGAACCACCAGTTTATCGTGTTTGCAAAACAGGGGATGTGTTGGAGTTCACCCAGCTGTAATGCTTTTACGATATTATTGGCATTATCCAAAATTACAAATCCTGAGGAGAGTCCAAGTGGGTTAAGCCATGTCGCTATCACATCCCTTAGTTTCTCTAAGAGTTTGTCAGTGGTATGCCTCTTAGTAAAGCCAGTGATACACAGAGTAGCCTGTCTTTAAATGAGCTGGCAATGTTTGCTAGATAGTACTGCTGCTGCTAAAGGTGATTCAACCACCCAGTGGGCTGTCACACTCATATAATCTTTAGTTTGCCCACTCCCACTTGTCCACATATCTGTGGTTAGGTGGACATTGGCTACAATGGCATTTTTTTAGGTGAAAATGAGGTTTTTCTTAACATCCTAGTACAGCCGAGGAATGACCTTTCTGGTGAAATGGAACCGAGATGGAATTTGGTACCGTGGACATGCGGCGTCCATTAACTGAATAAATCCTACTGAATTGATGGCAGATATTGGGCGCAGATCTGTTACTATCCAAGCAGTCATGGCATTAGTGATACACTGTGCGACTGGGTGAGAACTGACATACTTGATTATCCTTGCCAAGCATTGCTGAACAGTCAATTGTTTTTGGTAAATACTACTAGTACTAGCAGTTTTCTTGGTCCACTTCTGGGATGATGAACTACCCCCAACAGCAGCAGCAGCAGAACCTGCATCAGCAGGCCTTGTGCTTAAGGATTCTTCTGCGGAATCCTGGAAAGGGGAGGACTCACCTAGTATTAACAAATTGGTTTCACAACCATCTTTGGTCAAAACTGAGTATATTGAGGTTGAGGATGAAGGTGTTGGTGGTGGAGATCGCAGGTGTGGGTTCTAGTAGAGAGAAGGGAGACATTTTCTGCTGGACTGCTTGTTGTTATTTTCTTAGCATCAGTTTCTGACACCCTACACCTGCCATGAGCTCGCTGCTGATGACATAATAGGGTGGAGGTTCCTAAATGCTTAACATCCCTACCTCTAATTTTTTTGTTTTCACAAAGGCTACAGATGGCTTGGTAAATATTGTCAGGATTTGGGTGAAAATAATTCCACACATAGGAGGTGGGTTTGTGTGTCCAATGCCCAGGCATTACAATGGCTGTCTTATCATGGCCAACAGATGCTTCCACTTGTGCCTGACTTATGCACACAACATCCTCATTCTCATCCTTAAAGATGATGGCATCCTCATTAGTGCCATTGTCTGCTACACAAATATTCCCCTCATCCTCTGTATCTCCACAGTGGCATCTTCAACAACTAGGTCACCAGCAATACTTATGCTGCTCATCTCCACACATACAGAGGGAGTAGTAGTGGTGGAAGGCAGCTTCTCTGAGAGTTTAGGCTCACACATAGGATTTGGGGATGCAATTGGAGTCTCCTCATGGATTTTTTTAAATTTCTGTTTATGAAGTTCGCACAGTTTGATTTGCTGTCTTAGTTGTTTTAAGTTTTTTTCCACCTCTAAAGTCTGAGTGATAAAGACTTTTATTATCACGAGAGGCAGAAGATGCCTAACAGTTGCAGAATCATAAATATAGGCCAAGCCCTGAGCCTTTCCTTGCCACTGCGTGATGTGAATGGCATGTTGGCAATTTTAAGTTTTTCTGCATGAACCAACTTTCTTTTTCTTACTGCTTGAGGTCTTTTTTCATTACCAGTTGTGTAAACTGTCTATGCCCTTGAGCATCAGCTTTAGTACTAGATGACACTAAAACGGCATCATGACTGGTGGAAGCATCTGGAGCTCTAGTATTTGGTTCGGTAAACTTATTGTTATTCATTTTTTAATTGAACAAAAAATTATACTGTGTGCATAGGCGCCCTTGTGACAAAGATGACAAATGGCATAAAAAATGTTTATGAATAAAAACACAAATTTATTAATACAAAGGTGACATAAAAACATGAAATATAAATGTATTGCACTGATCCCAAATGGTTTCTCACCCTCTTTGTAATTTGCGGTGGGCAGATGGCTTTTTCAACAAAAAGCAATCAAGTCCCGGTGGAATTCAGATGGCACCACCGCAAATAGCTTTTTCTTTAAGAGGCTGAGTAGGGAATCCAGCAGTGCACTCACAAGAGGATATCCATATCATCCTTTTTCAAGCTTGGATGATATGGATCTCCATAAACCAGATATATATACCCTTACTAATTGATACAATTGTTCAATTAGACCACTTTCATTTCCGGATTCGTCGACCGGAAGTGACGTGTGCATTTCATTCAAGTCTTCCGGTTGCGTTCCATTCAATATATCCTCTTAAAATGCATAATGCATATTATCCCTGGTATCCACTCCTTAGATTGCATGGTTCCATTAGTGCAAAAAAACATTATAAACTCCGGAATCAGGAAAAGCCGAACTTCACTTCCATTTTCGCTGACCGGAAATGACGTATGCGTTCCACCGCTGCGTTCCATATAGCGACCATTTTGAAAAGTCTTTTCAATTAATTCAGGAAATACAACATGCGTTCCACTGTAGATATCCATATGATAGTGATCTTATTCAAAATGATATTATTTCCACTTAATTGGATCCATCTTTTACTGTCATATGGGGGTTTCATTCAATATATGGATAATTCTGATGCCATATCTCCTCACCCCTTCTTTGCCGTACTTTGTATTCCGGGCCAGTCCATCCCTAATACCGGGAGATAGGCATCTCGGCATTCCCATATGTATCCTCGCACCAATATTTGGCTAAAAAAGAGGGGAAAGAAATAAACAGTTAGAAAAGGTTCAAATAAAATCTCAAGGAATAAAAATCACTCTAGAAACCACTAAAAACCATTAATTGCGCACTTTGGATTTATCTTTCTATTTTGGGTATACGCTTATTACACCAATTATTTATCAAAGTGCAGCAAAGATGTTCGCATATAGAGATCAAAGGAAGAATATGGTTATGAATTTCCTGTCCTCTCAAGAATCTAATGACATAGATATAGAGGATGAGGATCTCAGTACCATATTAAATAAGCTTGAAAAATTGATGTTGAAAGAAAAACGTTTGTGGTGGGAGGTTGCTAGCTTGGAACACTACTATAAAAATAAAATTATTCCTAAGGACCTTCAAATACAGAAGGTTGCCTCCTTTGAAACAGCCACAAGGGATTTTAAAGATGAATGGTGTAGGATATTACACAATTGTTCTTTATCCTTAATAGAACTCATTCTAAAAGAAAGACAAAAAGATATAAGGATATAAATTACGACATAGAGAAATTGAAAACTTATATTGAGCCTTTTGTAGATTTAGAGGAGGTCAAACAAAAAGATAAGGAAATTATAACCAAGCTAGAGAGAAGTTCTAGAGATCTAAAAATCAAAAAATAAAAGAAATTCCAAAGGGACTTAGAGATCCTTAAAGAGGTAAAGGGTGAACATAAAGAAGTGGAGGAAATTTTAAGTACTACCCCCGTAACCTATAAGGTGATTAAGAATGTTAGAAAGAATTTTAAACATTCTCACCCCTATCAAACAAATAACTCCTACAGGCTCCAAAATAATACAAGGTATTCCAGACGAGAGCCTGTGAGAACCCCCAATGTGTATCCAAGAACAAATTACCATCAAAGAGAATCTAATGAACATGGGGGTAATCATCTTAGACAGAGAGGAGGAAACCAATCCACGTGGAAGAGAAATCCAAGATTTGAAGATAGAGAAAGGGACTTCAATGTACCCATTAGAAATAGGTTTAATCTCCTAAGGAAAGACCTGCCACATATGAAACAAGGTTCGAATTCCTCTTCTTTTTTAAACTGGGATCCTTGGACACCAAGGAGAGAGTAGGAACCCCTAATGTGGTCTTTAAGACCCATAGGGGAAAAAGAGGAGGTAAAAAAACTTACAAAAAGAAAAAAAAAACATATTGAAACAGAGGGGAAGAAAGGAAAGGGTAAGGTTTTTAATTTGAGTAATTACCCTCTAACAGAGGACAAACGATTAGTTTTAGAAAAGGGACTCAAGTTTGCTCCCTCATCTCAGATTAATTAATTTAAGATGTTTTTAGATCTGCAGAAATTTGTTCGGAAGGTTAGTATAAAAAAGTTTTTTTAAACAAAAAGGTAATGGGAATCAGGAAAGTATAACTACAGATGCTCTTACTCCGTTCAAACCAAAATCCAAGTTTTATTCTAAACACATCAAAAATGGGAATATAGATTGTTTTAATTCTATTGTTACTAAAGAGCTTAAAAAACTCACTAATGTTAAAAAGAAAAATCTTACTAAGAAGGAATTTACCGCTATAGAGTCTTTAAGGAATAATGACAAAGTCATTATTAAACCAGCAGATAAGGGGGGTGGGTTGTTATTATGAATAAAGTAGATTATCTACAGGAAATTAATAAACAACTGGGAGACCAGCATACATATAAAAAATTAAGGAGTGACTCCACCCCAAATATCACTAACCAGCTTTTTGAACTGACAAATAAGGCTTGTAATAAAGGTATTTAATCTAAGAATGAAATGGACTATGTATGTATCCAGGATCCAGCTATTCCCATTATTTACGTACTCCCGAAAGTGCACAAACATCCCACGAAACCGCCAGGGAGACCTATCATCGCGGGGGTGAATAGTATCACCTCCAATCTATCAGCGATGGTAGATTTTTTTCTGCAACCACTAGTTTTTAAAACAGCCTCCTTTCTAAAAGACACATGAGATGTTTTAAGAAAGCTGGAAGCCATATCCTGGAATAAAAATTGCACTTTAGTTAGTGCTGATGTCACTAGTTTATATCCGATCATTGAATGGAAAAAAAGTAAAGAAGCGATCACCCATTTTTTAAATACTAGTGACTATTAAGAAGATCTTAAAGATTTTATCATAGAGTCTATAGATTTTATTCTTAAAAAGAATTATTTTTATTTTAACGGATCTTATTACCTTCAAATAAGGGGAACCGCCATGGGCACCAGGTTTGCCCCCAGTTACGCTAATTTATTTATGTCCTACTGGGAAATGAATACTATTCATTCACCCACTCTGGGGACAAGCCTGGTATGCTGGTGGCAGTTCATAGATGACGTTTTTTTTATCTGGCAGGGAGGGGAAGAATAACTAAATTTGTTTTGTGAGAGTCTAAATTAAAATTTGTTTAATATTGAACTGACTTTTAATAAAAGTGCAGATTTCATAGCCTTTTTAGATTTGGTCATATATATAGAAGATGGCCAAATATGCACCAAAACACATAGAAAACCCACGGACTCCAACTCATAAATTGAGGTATCAAGTGAACATCATAAAAGATGGTTGGAAAATATTCCGTTGGGCCTGCTCAAAAGACTAAAAAGAAACTGCACTAATAAAAGCACTTTACATGAACAAACGAATGAAATGACTGCACGTTTCCAACAAAAAGGATATCCAGAACATCTTTTGGAAACTGCAAGACAGAAAGTTCAAACTATAGACAGAAAAGAACTCCTAAAAGAAAAATCTAAACCTACAGAAAAGGACACTCGGTATGAATGGGCCTATATTACGAAATATGGAGCCCATCATAAGAAGGTTGATGGTATCATAAGGAAAAATTGGAGGATCTTAAAAGATGACCCCATTTTATGTGATATTATACCTGGTCAACCTAGGTTTATTTACAAAAAGGCACCTTCTCTAAAGAATATTTTGGTACAAAGTGCCCTAAAAAATGAAAAGGGGGCCAGTGAACGAAGTGTTGGATTCCATCATTGTGGAACGTGCCTTATGTGTAAATCTACCACAAAAAAACGGAATAGAAAGAAAAACTACATAATTCGAAATACAAGGAAAAAAATGCAAAATAAGAGAATTTATTACTTGTCACTCACGCAATGTAATCTACCTCATAGAATGTAACTGTGGTAAACTATATGTAGGCAAGACTACTAAAAGCCTTAAAACGAGAAATGCAGAACATGTTTATAACATCAAAAAGGGTCTTAGTACCCATCTGCTATCTGAGCATTTTTCTCTGGTTCATAACAAATGTGAAAAAGGAATCAAAAGATTCCTAGGTATCCAATTGATTAGGGGCAATTGGAAACATAAAAATATAGAAAAGAAACTTGCACAGAGCGAAATGAGGTGGATTTTTAATCTGAATACTTTACAACCTGAAGGACATAACTCTGATTTTGAGTTAAAGTGGTTTTTAGAGTGATTTTTCTTCCTTGTGATTTTATTCACATTCTGAATGCTTTATTTTTTAGTATCTATACGTTTTATGTGGAACCTTTTCTAACTGTTTATTTCTTTCCCCTCTTTTTGAGCCAAATATTGGTGCGAGGATACATATGGGAATGGCGAGATGCCTATCTCCCGGTATTAGGGATGGACTGGCCCGGAATACAAAGTACGGCAAAGAAGGGGTGAGGAGATATGGCATCAGAATTATCCATATATTGAATGAAACCCCCATATGACAGTAAAAGATGGATCCAATTCAGTGGAAATAATATTATTTTGAATAAGATCACTATCATATGGATATCTACAGTGGAACGCATTTTGTATTACCTGAATGAATTGAAAATACTTTTCAAAATGGCCGCTATATGGAACGCAGCGGTGGAACGCATACGTCATTTCCGGTCAGCGAAAACGGAAGTGAAGTTCGGCTTTTCCTGATTCCGGAGTTTATAATGTTTTTTTAGCACTAATGGAACCATGCAATCTAAGGAGTGGATACCAGGGATAATATGCATTATGCATTTTAAGAGGATATATTGAATGGAACGCAACCGGAAGACTTGAATGAAATGCACACGTCACTTCCGGTCGACGAATCCGGAAATGAAAGTGGTCTAATTGAACAATTGTATCAATTAGTAAGGGTATATATATCTGGTTTATGGAGATCCATATCATCCAAGCTTGAAAAAGGAGATTTTGCTCCGAAATGCGTCGTTTGGATCATATGGATATCCTCTTGTGAGTGAAAGAATGAAAGAGTGCGCTGTCAACGGCAGCCTGTATAGGGAAGGTCAGTTCCCCAAAACAGATATACAGGATAAAAAGAAAATATACTGGCGCCGGCTGTTGGTCAAATAATGAAATTACAATATATAAAATATAACACTTAACTTATTATTACATTCATAAAAATGCAAAATGAAATAAAAACTCCCATTCCTCGGGGGCGTGGCCTAGCTGGCAATGGGAGAGGAGGCATTTTCTATGGGCTCCTGCTAACTGGCCGATATAAACCCTAAATATATCCCTTTTGGTGCCCTGGTGTCCCCTGCACTTACCCCACTGCCTCTGTTCATATCAACCCGGCCAGGGGAAACGTGCTGCGGAGTCGGAGGGTGGCCTTGGCTGCCCTTGCGGATTGCGGCCTTCCCGTGAAGCCGGGGCCTCGATTTCGGCACGTCGCGGGCCAGGGCTCCGGAGCCGTCCGCGGGACTTGGGACGCTCATCTCCCCCCTTCCGGACCGTTGGTAACGGCCTACGGTGGCCATATCCCCTCTGTGGATCCTCCGGCGGAGCCGTCCGGCAGCTGAAACGGGCCTGCGGCCCCCCTGCTATCTCCGGCCGCCGCGGCCTACCACGCGTCCTAAAGCCGGGGCCTAGAGTTCGGGGAAGACCCGGCCGTGAGCTCCGGGAGCGGAGCGCGGCCGCGACGGGCTCCCAGAGACCTCGGATCTTCACTATATGTGTGGCTGGACGCCCCACAACACCCTCAGGGAGCCTCTGTGCCACAGGCAGCCCCACAAGGGGTGAAAGTGAGGAGGGAAGCTGCTCTATAAATGCTGCGGCGGCCATCTTGGAATCCTGGAGCTTTAACTGGAAAAGGCTGTGCACACCTGCCGTCCTAGAAGTCTCTGCAGCACAGCCAAAAAGAAAAAAAAAAAAAAAAGAAAAAGGGCCTGCAGCATCCAGCCAACCTGCAATATTGTGAGTACCCGCTGTCTCCACAGCACCTATTTCTTATCTGCACCCCTGCTCCATAGAAACCCACGACAGGAACCCAGAGTCGCCATTTTACTTTCTGGCACCCAGCCAGAGTAAAGAAAAGCCGCACTATACCACACACTCCTCACCTCTGTAAGAGTCCAGATTCTGTTTACACCACCGCCGGCTCCGGCGACGGCTATGGAAGTGCTTTAATACCAACCATGAGTGACCGGGCCACTGAATAGGGGGTTGGACTGCGACCTGCCCCGACAGCGGAGCTGGCGCCTGGAAAAGACGCGGTCTCAGCGTTATGACACTCGGATCCATACATCCCAGACCTATCGTTAAGACGACTCGCAAGATGATTTAACGCAAAATAATAATATACTACATGTGCCATAGCTAAATGGTTGGACTCCATATATAACACTCTGGCACCCTACCCCCAGCCCCGCGGTTGGAGGATCAGACCTGACCAGATTACTTGCTCATTAAACGGACTCTGACCTGTGTCCTATCAATAATTTTTCTTCCCTTTTTCCTTTTTTACCACCACTCCTATCCTCCCTTTTTTTGATATATACCACTATGTCCAAAAACAAAAAAGCAACGCAAGCTCCGACTAACTTCTTTGGCTCAAAGACTAAAGGCCCACAGAACCCCACCATGGCCGCAAGCTCCCCCCCCTCCCCGTGTTTCTCAGAAGCGGGTATCGATCCCCAGATACAGGCGGTCATGTCGAGCCTACTGGAGGGAGTGCAGTCCGCGTTCAAACAGGAACTCTCGAACGCTATAGCTGAATTTAAATCGGATCTTACAGATCTCGGTAACCGGACGGACGCATTGGAAACAAAGACAGACGATCTCTGCCGCTCCCAACACCGCATTGACAGTGAACTCGCTAGATTGCACGAGGAAATGGAGACCCTCAAGGAGCGACAAGAGGACCAAGAAAATCGCTCGCGTAGAAATAATCTTCGCATACGCGGCGTTCCAGAATCGGTCCTCGGCCCATCGCTACCAACATTCTTGAGAGAATTCTTCACACACTTGGTACCGGACCTTACGGTCGAAGAATGTCTCTGCGACAGGGCACATAGAGCACTCCGGGCAAAACCGTCTCCCGCCCAACCACCCAGGGATGTTATTGTCCGTTTCCATTACTTCCGCTCGAAGGAAAAAATGTTGTCCTCAGTTCGAGATTCATCGGAGATCCTGTTCAAAGGCACGCAGTTGCAGATTTTTCAGGACCTGGCACCCTCCACCATCCAAAAACGGCGAGACCTCCAACCGGTCACCCGGATCCTACGACAACACCAGATCAGATATAGATGGGGATTCCCCTTCCATTTACACGTTTCGGTTAATAACTCTGTCCACTCGGTCAAGACCCTAACCCAAGGACAGGAATTGCTGGCAAAGCTAGATCTCCTCCCAACATCAGCTGAAGATGACATGGCGGCCTCAGCATCTAAACCGCCACACCCTCAGCCCCCTCTTCCTGACTGGACACGGGTGACCCGACAGCGCAATGTGGACAAGGATCCTCCCTGAACTGGGGAAACCCCCCCGACGTGTATAGTGCACGAACTGACGATGCAACGCCTCCACGACTCGAAACGAGTGGGAGCAGTGGAGAACTCGACCTCAGCTCAAATACCAGTATCGTAACTATCCTCGGTTAATGCTGTTATAATTAAGTTATGATTGTTTGCACCCCTGTGGTATTCCCCCCCCCCTCTCCTTCACCCCCCCTCCCCCCCTCTTTTTCTCTCTTTCTTCCCCCTTCCCTCTTGCCCAATCCCCCCCCCTCCCCTCCCCCTCCCTATTTTTGTTTTTATGTTTGCATTTTTGTTGCTAGGACACAGTTCTCAGAGTCCTATATTATATTATGTCTGCCATAAATGTAAAATGGTTATAGCCACCCTCAGCCCTTGTGGCCCGGGAGACTCATTTCCTCCCACATGGTAGCTCAGTTACCCCCCCATAATCCCTTACTGTTGTTAATAATGTTACTTATTCGATGCTTTTCCCGTGCGGCCCCTGAATGGGACCCACAAACACAGGGATGTTTCCCCATTTGGGGTACTTCTTCTTCTTCTCTATGTTCTTCTTTCTCTCTCTTTTCTTGTGGCCTCTGCTCGACCTTCCCGCTCCTTCTCTCGCTTGGCCTGGAGGGGTGGCCTTCGCCTGGCATTAATTGTACCTTGCTGGACTATACCCGGCAAAACGCCATACTCCCCCACGTAAATAAACATGTCTCTTAAAATATTTTCGGTCAATGTAAATGGCCTGAACTCCCCTAGGAAGCGTACCGTGTTCCTGAGTGCTTGCAGACGTGAGAAAGTTGACGTAGCATTCCTACAGGAAACACACCTCACCGGTCCCCACACCCGGCTTCTGGGCAAATGGTTCTCCCAGTCCTATTTTGCCTCAGCAGACTGCAAAAAACGGGGTGTAGCCATCTTAGTTCATCGTAATATCCCGTTTATCCATTCCAGGACAGTGATAGACCCAGATGGACGGTTCCTTATGGTAATGGGTACCCTCCGTTCTAAGGCTCTCACGTTGGTCTCCGTCTACGCCCCCAATCAAGACCAATCTTTGTTTTTTGACTCTCTCTCTAAACGCCTATCACGAGAAGCACAGGGAAGCATTATCATTGGTGGCGACTTTAATACCATAATTGACCCCTTGCTAGATAGATCCAGTCCTCCGCCCCACGCTTCTATAACGACTCTCCCCCGGGCTTCCCGCACACTCACCGCCACCATGAAACTCCACGGCCTCTGTGACACTTGGCGTTCCCAAAACCCCCACATCAAAGATTTTACGCACTTCTCTGCTCCACATCAACACTACTCCAGGATTGACATGATCCACATATCCTCTGCCCTAGTGCCATTGATCTCGGATACGGGCATCACACCACTGACTTGGACGGACCACGCTGGGGTCTACCTCCTCATAGATATACACCGAGCGCCTCATAGGAAATACAAATGGCGCCTTAACGACTCGCTTCTACAACACCCTTCTGCACTAGAGGAAACTAGACTAGCGATCGCACACTATTTCACCGAAAATATGTCCCCTGACATCCCACTTAATATCCTTTGGGAAGCTCACAAAGCCACGATCCGCGGCACCTTGTTAGCAAAATCGTCGGCAATTAGGAAAAAAGCTGCACAGGAATCAGAAATAGCCACCTTACTATCCAAACATAAAGTATCCCCCGATCCCTCTTTACTCACTCAGATAGACTCCCTCCGGGGACAGCTAAACACCCTCCTATCCAACCGTGCGGCACTAATACTTCGGAAACTGCAACAACGCTTCTACGACAAAATGGATAAAATAGATACCCTACTAGCCAACAAACTCCGTCGTAAGCAGGCGCTGGGCGCAATAGATAAATTGTACTCGTCACAAAGGGGAACCTATACATATGACCCTGAACTGATGGCTGAAGATTTTCGCCTGTTTTATAGCTCCCTTTATAACCTACCTGACCCGCCCCTGCTGTCTCCTGACGGATCTGGGGGAGTGCGCTCATACTTATCTGATACCCCCCTCCCAACCCTATCTGACAATCAATTGGAAGCCCTTAACAGTCGAATCTCGGAGGAGGAGACAATAGCCACCATACGATCTATGCGCTCGTCGGCTGCTCCAGGGCCGGAAGGTTTCACAGCCCAATATTATAAACTCTTCGCGAAGGAACTGGCACCACACCTAGCCTCCTTATTTAACGGTATCCTCGAGGGAGCCTCCTTCCTGCCGGAGACAACCCGGGCCAACATAGTGGTAATCCCAAAGCCTGACAAAGACCCGACTAGTTGCTTAAACTACAGACCAATCTCATTACTGAATGTTGACTTGAAGATATACGCGAAAATACTAGCTAACCGTCTGGGTCCCTTGATGCCCGGCCTGGTCCACCCGGACCAGGTCGGCTTCATCCCTGGACGCCAGGCGTCTGACAACACCAGAAGGGCAATAGATCTAATATACTCAATCCAAAAACGGAAACTTCCCTCTCTCATTTTGGCTCTCGACGCGGAGAAGGCCTTTGACCGCATATCGTGGTCTTTTGCCTTTGCAGTCCTTGACAAAATGGGATTCTCCGGAAACTTTCTGGAGGGAATCAAAGCACTCTACCGCTCCCCGTCAGCCCTGGTCATGGTTAACGGTGTCTCCTCCTCCAGTTTCGGAATCACCAATGGTACCAGGCAGGGATGCCCCCTTTCCCCCTTAATTTTTGCACTAGTCATGGATCCCCTAGCAGCAAGGATCCGTAATAACAGTGCAATCCATGGAATACCCACAGGCCTTTCCGAACACAAGATAGCGCTATATGCCGACGACGTCCTGATCTCTCTCACTGACCCAGCCCAATCTCTCCCTGCTCTTCTATCCGAGATCAATTCATACTCACAGCTCTCTGGCTATAAAATAAATGTGAACAAAACAGAGGCCCTCAACTTTTATATCCCGGCAGCTCTTAAACAGGGCCTTCAAACTACCCTCCCCTGTAACTGGCATACCAAGAAAATTAAATACCTTGGTGTGTACTTGACTCATCATCACCACCAACTTTTCCAAGCAAATTATCCCCGTTTATTACAGATAATTAAGGAGGACTTGGTGGATTGGTCCAGTTATTTTATATCGTGGATAGGCAGAATCAACTCCGTTAAGATGAGCGTGCTCCCCCGACTCCTGTACTTATTTCAGACCCTCCCGATTTACGTCCCTACCTACGTCTTCAAGACCCTACAACGCCAATCCTCCCTTTTTATTTGGAACCACAAACGCCCACGAGTCAGACTTAAACTGCTCCAACGCCCCTCCAGAGGCGGCGGCCTGGGTATCCCGGACTTTAAGAAATACTTTTACGCCGCGCAACTCGCTCAATGTGCACAATGGTGCAACGAGGGCGGGACAGGGAAGGTCTGGGTGGGGATTGAGGCGGAGGAGACGGGCCTAGCCACGCTATCTTCTCTATTGTGGCTCCACCGGAACCGGCATCCCCGTGCGGCCCTATCGCACCCTGTAGTAAGTCGCTCCCTAGCGACTTGGGACCTGACAAACAGACGGTTCAGCTTGGCCCCATACCCGTCCCCGCTAATCCCGTTGTTTCACAACCCAGCCTTTCCGCCAGGTATGAGTGGAGCCACGCATACATCTTGGCGCTCGAGTGGTATACTATATGTTAATGATATCACCTCCACAGCTACTTTCCCACAATTCACAGATATCCGTGAAGGAACAGTAATCCCCTCATCGGACTTCTTTCGCTATCTGCAAATTAGACATTTCCACTCCACCACCACCACTACTCTTCTCCACAGACATCTATCCCCCTTCGAATACATTAGCTGGAAACGCACCAACACTAAAGGCCTCATATCAGATATCTACGCCCTCCTGGACGACCTCCCCACAACATCCCGGGCCCCTCACGAATCAGCATGGGAAAAGGAACTGGGACTTACTATAGACAATGAAGACTGGGTAGATATATGGGACAATGCCGCTTCCAGCTCCATATGTGTGAGAATTAAAGAAAATATCTATAAATTACTCTACCGATGGTACTATGTCCCGTCCCGTCTGCATACTATGTTCCCCGGCACCCCAGATGGATGCTGGAGGGGCTGTACGGACAGTGGTTCATTCTTACACATATGGTGGGCTTGCCCCAAAATCTATAAAATATGGGGTGAACTCATCACTTTGCTTTCACGCCTATTTGACACCTCCATCTCCCCTGATCCCCAATACTTCTTGCTCCCCATGACCCTTCCCACCCTCAATAGACACCAAAACAAACTATTCCGACACATAGTTTCGGCAATGACTTGCCAAATTGCCACAGACTGGAAGAACCCGACCCCCTCACCAATGCCGGTGATAATTTCCCGGATATGGTATGTCCACAAAATGGAATACATGACCGCAGTCATTCGTAACACTTCGAAGCGATTTGATAAAGTATGGTCCCCGTGGCTAATCCTGCAACAGGCTCCGTCTCCATTTATAACCTGACACGACATGCCAAGGCCCTATTCACCTCCTGCCCCTGAGGGCTACCCCTCCACCCCATCACCCTTTCTCTACTCCCCCACCTCTTCTCTTCAACTGGAGGAGCCCGGCCTCCTATGCTTTCCTGTTCCCTCCTGCTCGCTATCTGAGCACTTTCCTCCTCTCATCTCTTCTGCTGACTCTCTATGACGGAAGGCCACTCCGTTGCCGAGAGTTCCCCATCTCTTATGCTCTGACTTGAATCTCTAAACATGGGAAAACACAAAAACAAAAATCGGATCTACTCTGTTGTTGTAACAATTCACCCTAATTATGTCTGTTCTTTAAGCACCCAAGATGTTCGGGTGTTCTGTTATGTTATCATTGTACTTATCTTATGATCCATCCAATAAAATGTGTTTAAAAAAAAAAAAAAAAAAAACTCCCATTCCTCTAAAAGGGAAAATAGTATAAATATAGCAATTGCTGAGATTCGTAAATCTAAAAATGCAGGATAGCACTATTTTTTGTTATTGGTTATATATAGTGTCCACGGCTTCTGGCTAAGACTCTTATTTCCACATTGCTCACAAGTCATTAAATGATACAATTTGTTACCAGACTTGCTTCCGGATATAAGTCCCCCTAGGTATCTTGTGCAAATAAGATCCAGATGGCAACAGGGAAAAATCCGGGTCTGTAATGGACTTGTCTTGGATTCTTATCCAGTGGATGCAGAGAGTCCATATATCGCCAGGGAATCTATTAAGGTGTGTCCAATGCCAGTGGTCCTGCAGAGTGCCACACCTAGGGGGACTTATATCCGGGAGCAAGTCTGGTAACAAATTGTATCATTTAATGACTTGTGAGCAATGTGGAAATAAGAGTCTTAGCCAGAAGCCGTGGACACTATATATAACCAATAACAAAAAATAGTGCTATCCTGCATTTTTAGATTCACGAATCTCAGCAATTGCTATATTTATACTATTTTCCCTTTTAGAGGAATGGGAGTTTTTATTTCATTTTGCATTTTTATTAATGTATTATTAAATTAAGTGTTATATTTTATATATTGTAATTTCATTATTTGACCAACAGCCGGCGCCAGTATATTTTCTTTTTATCCTCTTGTGAGTGCACTGCTGGATTCCCTACTCAGCCTCTTAAAGAAAAAGCTTTTTGCGGTGGTGCCATCTGAATTCCACCGGGACTTGATTGCTTTTTGCTGAAAAAGCCATCTGCCCATCGCAAATTACAAAGAGGGTGAGAAACCATTTGGGATCAGTGCAATACATTTATATTTCATGTTTTTATGTCACTATTGTATTAATAAATTTGTGTTTTTATTCATAAACATTTTTTATGCCATTTGTCATCTTTGTCACAAGGGCACCTATGCACACAATATAATTTTTTGTTCGGTATTTATCTAGGGATGTGGTGTTCCCTTTCTATTGTGTGACGGCTGCCCATTGTAACATTAATTGTGAACTTTGGATTTATCTTTCTATTTTGGGTATCCATTTTTTAATTCATAGATCACAATTCCCAAATCAGGGGTGCAGTGCACACAACAAACAATGGCGGTAATTCAGAGTTGATCCCAGCAGCAAATTGATTAGCAGTTGGGCAAAACCATGTGCACTGCAGGTGTGGCAGATAAAACATTTGCAGAGAGAGTTAGATTTGGGTGGGTTATTTTGTTTCTGTGCAGGGTAAATACTGGCTGCTTTATTTTTACACTGCAATTTAGATTTCAGTTTGAACACACCCCACCCAAATCTAACTCTCTCTGCACATGTTATATCTGCCCCCCCCCCCCCCCCTGCAGTGCACATGGTTTTGCCCAACTGCTAACAAATTTGCTGCTGCGATCAACTCTGAATTAGGCCCAATGTAAAGATGAGCAAGCAAATTATTTTTATTTGTTTTATTTTTGGGGAGGACGCAGATTGTGCCACACTGTGTTGATTCAGACCGCTTTAAAACACGGTACTAAATACAAGTAAATATGGTGTACTAGTGTACATTATATTGCACACAACAAACAATGTAAAGAGCAAATAATTGATTTTTATTTTTGGGGGGACGCAGCTTGTCCCACACTGCGTTGAGTCAGACCGCTTAAACACACGGTACTAAATACAAGTAACTATGGTGTACTAGTGTGCATTTATTGTGCACACCACAAACAATGTAAAGAAGAGCAAAAATAAAAGATTTTTGTTTTATTTTTGGGGGGATGCACTGACACAGCCCTGATTGACCCTGACAGACCCTGATGGCCACTGACTGACAGCGCTGTGATGGACGTTTCCCTTCTGACACAGCCCTGATTGACCCTGACACACCCCGATATCAATTTGATGGAAGCACTGACACAGCCTTATTGACCTTGACAGACCCTGATGGCCACTGACTGACAGCACCGTGATGGACGTTTCCCTTCTGACACAGCCCTGATTGACCCTGACACACCCCGATATCAATTTGATGGATGCACTGACACAGCCTTATTGACCCTGACAGACCCTGATGGCCACTGACTGACAGCGCTGTGATGGACGTCTGACACAGCCCTGATTGACCCTGACACACCCCGATATCAATTTGATGGATGCACTGATACAGCCTTATTGACCCTGACAGACCCTGATGGCCACTGACTGACAGCGCTGTGATGGACGTCTGACACAGTCCTGATTGACCCTGACACACCCCGATATCAATTTGATGGATGCACTGACACAGCCTGATTGACCCTGACAGACCCTGATGTCCACTGACTGACAGCACCGTGATGGACGTTTCCCTTCTGACACAGCCCTGATTGACCCTGACAGACCCTGATGGCCAGTGACAGCAGAGACTCTGGCAGCCCACCATGAAAAGGACAGACTGACAGCATCCCACAACAGAGCTCCTTGAAGCATAGAAGTGAGCAGGAAAATGGCGCAGAGGCGCGGGATGTCGAGCCTTTATAGACTCGGAGTCTCGCAAGAAATACGATGCAGGATGATGACATTCAGCCTCTTGCATGCTCCCAGGCTTGTTGTGACGTTCGAGGGCCGGGCACGCAATCTCTCGAGCCAGGCATCTCTACCTATATGTTACACTGTGTGATTACCTTAACTCTTAAAATACTACACTATTAGGCACTTGTTCCATGCCTATTATTTACATATTTTTCTGGTGACCTTTGACCCTTGGGACTTAAGGCTAATGGCAGCGGAGAGGATGAAATTTTCATTTGATGTGCCTGTGAAAATCGAACATCTGCTACGCAGACTACCTATCTGTACTGTGTGAATATTTTGTTTCAGGAATTACTACAATATTGGACTGCTTGTTCCATCTCAGTTATTTACAGATTAATTTGGCGATTGACCTAGTGGCATTTTGAGGAATTGAGCTGCCATCCACAGAGCCACAGTGGAGAAAGTGTGCCGAAAAATACTACTATACAAGCAACTCAGACTTTGATGATAGTGACCAACTGCGATAAATTACGGACTAGTGCACTGACTTTTAGTCTTGTACACACACACACACACACACACACACACACACACACACACACACACACACACGTATATTGTAATACTTATCATTCATTTATTATTATTATTATTATTATTAATTAGAAAAAATATATACAGTTTCCCTAATCCTAATTGTGTGTGATATAAAGTACCCCTAGTGTTTAACTTTTTTCCTTTTACCTTTTCCCCATGTGATGGGTAGCTGCATAAGCATGCTTTTTCTGGCACATCTACTCCCATGTACTAGATAGCTGCATAAACTTGCTATCTTGTATGAGCTTTTCCATTAAGAGGTGTTTTGGCTACAGGGATTTGGGGATCCAAGGGGTCCTCCCTAGTTTTAGCCAAAGAGGGATCTGAAGATTTCCTTTTCTCCTTAATAGAGTATTTTGGCTCCTGTAGGGTATGGGGAGAAAGGTGGCTCTTCTCCTTTTGGAGGAAGGCAGAAATGAATGGTTTGCATGGGACATCAAACACTCTAGCACCAGCCCTGAAAAATCCAGCAATGACTATGGGGAGTACATTACATATGGTCAGGGGTGTATCTAGGGGTCTAGATAAAAGTAAGGGACTGGTTCCCACCCATATTTAAAATATGGAAGTCACGTGTGCCAAAAAAGGGGCATGGCCACACAATAGTGTCGAAGTAAAAAAATATTACATACACACCACATACAAACTCCAAACAGATGGGTCTCTGTTCATGTGTTTTGCACATATACGGTAGCATACACATTCACACAGAGAAGCCACAAAGACATATACAACATACTCATACAACACATAAACAAAACATGTTTAGCATAATTTTGTATTAAATTATATAATAGAGTGTAATATCATATATATATATAGAAAAAGAACAAACGGCTGCGCTGAATAACAGGAACGAAACATAATGTACAGAGAGCCAACGTAAAAAATAACAATGTTTATTAATAAAACATATAAAAAGATTAATTATCAAATAACCGGTGAATAATATATATAAATATATATAAGAACAATCACTAGACGTGAACTAGTGGTATATTGTAATAACTCAGCTTATTGGGGTGAAAAGTTCCGTGATTCACTTGTTAGATAGTATATAAATACCAGGTGTGTTGGTAGGATCCTAATGAATTAAAAGTCCCTCAGTTGAAATTGATATTCAATACCTTTCCAAAATGGGCTGGTAAGAGCCGAGCGTCCTCGGCTTCAATGTCCTGCAATGCCCATATACGCTGTGCAGCGGAAAGGAATGGACCGTCTCTCTCACAACCCGGTCGTGGCGGCGTGTGCGCTGAAGCCGCTGATGTCGGATGCTGTAGACGGAGGGTGCAGCGGGGACCAAGGAACACCTGGAAGATTTCACCTGAGCTGAGTGTGGATAGGGGCGGTTATTTGATAATTAATCTTTTTATATGTTTTATTAATAAACATTGTTATTTTTTACGTTGGCTCTCTGTACATTATGTTTCGTTCCTGATATTCAGCGCAGCCGTTTGTTCTTTTTCTATGCTATCACCACAATACTACACATAGTATTCCGGCAAGCGCAGACTATCAGGAACATAAAATTGTGATTATTTAATTCTATGAAACACGTATTGGTTTTCACTTTTTATTTTGATGATTAGGCGCTCGTTTGTTGCAGTTTTTTGTTTTGGTCATATATATATATGTATTATTGGAAAGGAACAAGTTAAACATATCATGCTTAGTGTCAAAATGATCAGGAGAATGTGTGTGTTAATTTGATAGCTATGGGTAGATTGTAGCACATTGCAATGATTAGTTATGATTAAATGTATGACTATGAAGCCACATTCTAAAGTGAACAAAGGATTTCCTGAAAGACAGCATGTGTGCAGAAAGAAACCACTGGCTAACCTCTATAATTGCATCATCAAACTGAATGTTGCTTGCATATGAACTGACCAATAACACATCATGAATGAGAGACCTCCCTCCCCTGGACCAATAATACAAGACTCAGCCCCAGACACGTACCTCCCCCAATACACAATATATAGATATTTCTTCTCACCCAGGAAGCTCTGTTGGTTGCTTGCTGAGATGAAGACAACTGTGCATTGAGCAAATAGGGTGAAGTATGCTGGCTGTAACTGATCCTTATGTAACTATCTAATTCTTATGTAATTGTAACTTTGTAACCATATAATATATGTTATAACTAAATGATATACTGTACATATGTAATGTTATATTGTATGCATACCCTTTTAATATCAAATATATATATCTCTAAGCATTGAACCTCAGCCTACAATGTGTCCGACTGCTTGCTTTCTCTTAAGGGATGTAGTGTTTGCGAAGTACAGTGCACTTTTATCGTATATGGTAATAAGATGCGCCTTGCGTCCGCAGCATATATTAACGCTGGCATTTTAAATATTTAAGAAAAATAATTTTAACTTTACAGTTGGGGGCTCCGTCCGCGATATCACGTACTTAATGATGCGCAGTACAGATGCTGCTGTGGTCTACCAGCTAAGGATGGACGCATCTAGATGCTGCTGAACCACATCCATTTTTTTGTGTTATCAGTAAGGTGCTGATATGAATCAAGGGACATTATATTTCTTTGTTGCTGTGAGTGTGACAAAAACACACAATATTAGAAATGCTACAGCATATTTTTATTGTTGCTAAATGAGGTTCAAGAAGTCATATTGTGTTTGATTCAGATTAGATTGTTTATCTGTTAAGTAAATTTAAAGAGCATTTAAAAGTTGGTGCATAGTATGGATATAGCTGTGTTAGCATGCTGAGGCCTATTCACATACTGTTAACGCAGGCCTGAAGTAACAAACTTCTGGTGCTTGTATAACTTGGGATTTATTTGTGACAAAAGAGCTTGTTTGCATCCTGGCCGCATGATGTGATCACCATTTTATCCAAGCACATGGCTTGGGACGGGGGGAGGAGCAGTGGCCATTTTAGGCATTTTAGGTATGTAAGGTCACTCTCTATCCACCTAGGTAACAGCTTACTTTCAGTTTGTTAAACAATCTGTAGCTTTTGTCACAATATAAACAAATATATATACAAAACCAACACCATTTAAAAGCTACCAATGAATTTAACTAACCCATGCCATAGTCAATTATAAATAGTGTTTCAACTGGGCCTAGTGAGAGAAATAGTGAGATAAATACTTAGCTTGATGTAAAAATGACACTTAGCTTGATAGAGTTTTTTTTCTCCAGGATTTGTTAACCCTCTACTTGCTACAAGATTGGTAATTGAAATGTTCATGAACCTGTTCAACCACCCTAGAACAGCAAGCATGTGAACATCTGAGATGCAAATTAGAGGCTCTGTAGAAACTACATTCATTCAGTATGTGTGTATTAATACTAGTGATGAGCGGGTTCGGTTTCCGAGAAACCGAACCCCCCCGAGCTTTACCTTTTTTACACGGGTCCGAGCCATACTCGGATTCTCCCGTATGGCTCGGTTAACCCGAGCGCGCCCGAACGTCATCATCCCGCTGTCGGATTCACGCGAGATTCGGATTCTATAAGCAGCCGCGCATCGCCTCCATTTTCACACGTGCATTGGAGATGATAGGGAGAGGACGTGGCTGGCGTCCTCTCCGTTTAGTAGAAGACAGTTGATTTGATTGCTTGTGCTTGTTTATGACTATAATTGTGGGGAGGATTGGGGAGCAGCTGTTAGGAGGAGTACAGTGCAGAGTTTAGTTTTTATCCATTCTCTGCCTGAAAAAAACGCTCCATACCATATATCTGTGCTCAGTGTGCTGCATGATATATCTGTGCTGAGTGCTCACACTGCTTAATTGTGGGGACTGGGGAGCAGCTATAGCAGGAGTACAGTGCAGAGTTTTGCTGACAGTGACCACCAGTATACGTTTGTCTGCCTGAAAAACACTCCATATCTGTGCTCACAGTGTGCTGCTTTATTGTGGGGACTGGGGACCACCAGTATAATTAATATTATATAGGAGGAGTACAGTGCAGAGTGCACTGCTGTACCTACCTCTGTGTCGTTATCCATTAAGTATACTATCCATCTACATTCCTATACCTATGGTGCATTTTAGTTTAGCAGTTTGCTGACAGTGTCCACCAGGTCCAGTATACTGTATATAGCAGTACGTAGGCCACTGCTGTACCTACCTCTGTGTCGTCACTCGTCATCCATTAAGTATACTATCCATCCATCTACATTGTATACCTGTGGTGCCTTTTTTTTAGACTAGTTTAGCAGTTTGTTGACAGTGTCCACCAGGTCCAGTATACTGTATATAGCAGACCGGTAGGCCACTGCTGTGTACCTACCTCTGTGTCGTCACTCGTCATCCATTAAGTATACTATCCATCCATCTACATTGTATACCTGTGGTGCCTTTTTTTTTAGACTAGTTTAGCAGTTTGCTGACAGTGTCCACCATGTCCAGTATACTGTATATAGCAGTACGGTAGGCCACTGCTGTGTACCTACCTCTGTGTCGTCACTCGTCATCCATTAAGTATACTATCCATCCATCTACATTGTATACCTGTGGTGCCTTTTTCTTAGACTAGTTTAGCAGTTTGCTGACAGTGTCCACCAGGTCCAGTATACTGTATATAGCAGTACGGTAGGCCACTGCTGTGTACCTACCTCTGTGTCGTCACTCGTCATCCATTAAGTATACTATCCATCCATCTACATTGTATACCTGTGGTGCCTTTTCTTAGACTAGTTTAGCAGTTTGCTGACAGTGTCCACCAGGTCCAGTATACTGTATATAGCAGACCGGTAGGCCACTGCTGTGTACCTACCTCTGTGTCGTCACTCGTCATCCATTAAGTATACTATCCATCCATCTACATTGTATACCTGTGGTGCCTTTTTCTTAGACTAGTTTAGCAGTTTGCAGACAGTGTCCACCAGGTCCAGTATACTGTATATAGCAGTACGGTAGGCCACTGCTGTGTACCTACCTCTGTGTTGTCACTCGTCATCCATTAAGTATACTATCCATCCATCTACATTGTATACCTGTGGTGCCTTTTAGTTGTGCGCAGTAAATATAGTAGTAGGCCATTGCTATAGATACTGGCATATAATTCCACACATTAAAAAATGGAGAACAAAAATGTGGAGGTTAAAGGGAAAGATCAAGATCCACTTCCACCTCGTGCTGAAGCTGCTGCCACTAGTCATGGCCGAGACGATGAAATGCCATCAACGTCGTCTGCCAAGGCCGATGCCCAATGTCATAGTAGAGAGCATATAAAATCCAAAACACAAAAGTTCAGTAAAATGACCCAAAAATCTAAATCAAAAGCGTCTGAGGAGAAGCGTAAACTTGCCAATATGCCATTTACGACACGGAGTGGCAAGGAACGGCTGAGGCCCTGGCCTATGTTCATGGCTAGTGGTTCAGCTTCAAATGAGGATGGAAGCACTCATCCTCTCGCTAGAAAAAAAGAAAAGACTTAAGCTGGCAAAAGCACAGCAAAGAACTGTTCTTCAAAATCACAAATCCCCAAGGAGAGTCCAATTGTGTCGGTTGCGATGCCTGACCTTCCCAACACTGGACGGGAAGAGCTTGCGCCTTCCACCATTTGCACGCCCCCTGCAAGTGCTGGAAGGAGCACCCGCAGTCCAGTTCCTGATAGTCAAATTGAAGATGTCACTGTTGAAGTACACCAGGATGAGGATATGGGTGTTGCTGGCGCTGGGGAGGAAATTGACAAGGAGGATTCTGATGGTGAGGTGGTTTGTTTAAGTCAGGCACCCGGGGAGACACCTGTTGTCCGTGGGAGGAATATGGCCATTGACATGCCTGGTCAAAATACTAAAAAAATCAGCTCTTCGGTGTGGAATTATTTCAACACAAATGCAGACAACAGGTGTCAAGCCGTGTGTTGCCTTTGTCAAGCTGTAATAAGTAGGGGTAAGGACGTTAACCACCTCGGAACATCCTCCCTTATACGTCACCTGCAGCGCATTCATCATAAGTCAGTGACAAGTTCAAAAACTTTGGCTGACAGCAGAAGCAGTCCACTGACCACTAAATCCCTTCCTCTTGTAACCAAGCTCCTGCAAACCACACCACCAACTCCCTCAGTGTCAATTTTTACTCCTTACCCAGGAAAGCCAATAGTCCTGCAGGCCATGTGACTGTCAAGTATGACGAGTCCTCTCCTTCCTGGGATTCCTCCGATGCATCCTTGAGTGTAACGCCTACTGCTGCTGGCGCTGCTGTTGTTGCTGCTGGGAGTCAATCTTGATCCCAGAGGGGAAGTCGGAAGACCACTTGTACTACTTCCAGTAACCAATTGACTGTCCAACAGTCCTTTGCGAGGAAGATGAAATATCACAGCAGTCATCCTGCTGCAAAGCGGATAACTGAGGCCTTGGCAGCCTGGGCGGTGAGAAACGTGGTTCCGGTATCCATCGTTAATTCAGAGCCAACTAGAGACTTGATTGAGGTACTGTGTCCCCGGTACCAAATACCATCTAGGTTCCATTTCTCTAGGCAGGCGATACCGAAAATGTACACAGACCTCAGAAAAAGACTCACCAGTGTCCTAAAAAATGCAGTTGTACCCAATGTCCACTTAACCACGGACATGTGGACAAGTGGAGCAGGGCAGACTCAGGACTATATGACTGTGACAGCCCACTGGGTAGATGTATTGCCTCCCGCAGCAAGAACAGCAGCGGCGGCACCAGTAGCAGCATCTCGCAAACGCCAACTCGTTCCTAGGCAGGCTACGCTTTGTATCACCGCTTTCCAGAATAGCCACACAGCTGAAAACCTCTTACGGCAACTGAGGAAGATCATCGCAGAATGGCTTACCCCAATTGGACTCTCCTGGGGATTTGTGACATCGGACAACGCCAGCAATATTGTGCGTGCATTACATCTGGGCAAATTCCATCACGTCCCATGTTTTGCACATACCTTGAATTTGGTGGTGCAGAATTATTTAATAAACGACAGGGGCGTGCAAGAGATGCTGTCGGTGGCCCGAAGAATTGCGATCCACTTTCGGCGTTCAGGCACCGCGTACCGAAGACTGGAGCACCACCAAATATTCCTGAACCTGCCCTGCCATCATCTGAAGCAAGAGGTGGTAACGAGGTGGAATTCAACCGTCTATATGCTTCAGAGGATGGAGGAGCAGCAAAAGGCCATTCAAGCCTATACATCTGGCCACGATATAGGCAAAGGAGGTGGAATGCACCTGACTCAAGTGCAGTGGTGAATGATTTCAACGTTGTGCAAGGTTCTGCAACCCTTTGAACATGCCACACGTGAAGTCAGTTCAGACACTGCCAGCCTGAGTCAGGTCATTCCCCTCATCAGGCTTTTGCAGAAGAAGCTGGAGACATAGAAGGAGGAGCTAAAATAGAGCCATTCCGCTAGGCATGTGGGACTTGTGGATGGAGCCCTTAATTCGCTTAACCAGGATTCACGGGTGGTCAATCTGTTGAAATCAGAGCACTACATTTTGGCCACCGTGCTCGATCGTAGATTTAAAACCTACGTTGTATCTCTCTTTCCGGCAGACACAAGTCTGCAGAGGTTCAAAGACTTGCTGGTGAGAAAATTGTCAAGTCAAGCGGAACGTGACCCGTCAACAGCTCCTCCTTCACATTCTCCCGCAATTGGGGGTGCGAGGAAAAGGCTAAGAATTCCGAGCCCACCCGCTGGCGGTGATGCAGGGCAGTCTGGAGCGAGTGCTGACATCTGGTCCGGACTGAATGACCTGCCAACGATTACTGACATGTCGTCTACTGTCACTGCATATGATGCTCTCACCATTGAAAGAATGGTGGAGGATTATATGAGTGACCGCATCCAAGTAGGCACGTCAGACAGTCCGTACGTATACTGGCAGGAAAAAGAGGCAATTTGGAGGCCCTTGCAGAAACTGGCTTTATTCTACCTAAGTTGCCCTCCCTCCAGTGTCTACTCCGAAAGAGTGTTTAGTGCAGCCGCTCACCTTGTCAGCAATGGGCGTACGAGGTTACTTCCAGAAAATGTGGAGAAGATGATGTTCATTAAAATGAATTATAATCAATTCCTCCGTGGAGACATTCACCAGCAGCAATTGCCTCCAGAAAGTACACGGGGACCTGAGATGGTGGATTCCAGTGGGGACGAATTAATAATCTGTGAGGAGGGGGATGTACACAGTGAAAGGGGTGAGGAATCGGAGGATGATGATGAGGTGGACATCTTGCCTCTGTAGAGCCAGTTTGTGCAAGGAGAGATTGATTGCTTCTTTTTTGGTGGGGGCCCAAACCAACCAGTCATTTCAGTCACAGTCGTGTGGCAGACCCTGTCGCTGAAATGATGGGTTCGTTAAAGTGTGCATGTCCTGTTTATACAACATAAGGGTGGGTGGGAAGGCCCAAGGACAATTCCATCTTGCACCTCTTTTTTCTTTCATTTTTCTTTGCATCATGTGCTGTTTGGGGACAATTTTTTTGAAGGGCCATCCTGCCTGACACTGCAGTGCCACTCCTAGATGGGCCAGGTGTTTGTGTCGGCCACTTGTGTCGCTTAGCTTAGTCACACAGCCACCTTGGTCCGCCTCTTTTTTTCTTTGCATCATGTGCTGTTTGGGGACTATTTTTTTGAAGTGCCATCCTGTCTGACACTGCAGTGCCACTCCTAGATGGGCCAGGTGTTTGTGTCGGCCACTTGGGTTGCTTAGCTTAGTCACACAGCGACCTTGGTGCGCCTCTTTTTTTTCTTTGCATCATGTGCTGTTTGGGGAGTATTTTTTGGAAGGGCCATCCTGTCTTGATTGACACTGCAGTGCCACTCCTAGATGGGCCAGGTGTTTGTGTCGGCCACTTGGGTCGCTTAGCTTAGCCATCTAGCGACCTCGGGGGAAATTTTAGGACTAAAAATAATATTGTGAGTTGTGAGGTGTTCAGAATAGACTGGAAATGAGTGGAAATTATGGTTATTGAGGTTAATAATACTATGGGATCAAAATGACCCCCAAATTCTATGATTTAAGCTGTTTTTGAGGGTTTTTTGAAAAAAACACCCGAATCCAAAACACACCCGAATCCGACAAAAAATTTTCGGTAAGGTTTTGCCAAAACGCGTCCGAATCCAAAACACGGCCGCGGAACCGAACCCAAAACCAAAACACAAAACCCGAAAACTTTCCGGTGCACATCACTAATTAATACATGTGCTGGTGGGGGTTTTATGAGAGTCAAATAATGTATATATATATATATATATACAGTATAGATATATAGATATATATATACTGTAATATATATTATTATATGGATATATGTATATTTATATCAGTGTATGTTCTGCAAGATAGCTATCCAGTCTGAAACATAGCATTAAAATTATAGTCAATAGCCATATTATATTGAAGTGTTTTAAAATTGATTGTTAAAGTGTTATTGTTAACGAAAATTCGCAAACTATTTGCATTTCATTAGTGAAGCTCCGTTCCTGCCTAAAAGTTTAGTTTTACTTTCCGGCAGGGGATTTCCGGTGCTCAAAGGGAACGTGGAAGCATTTATCTAACTACTACAATACAATACAAATAGTGTTTATTTTTATTTTTATTGTATTACTAGAGTTGGGTAACAGACTGTGGCAAGCTGCGTGCAAAGGTACGCAGCTATACACATTTGCGTTCGCAAGTATACACGTGTCATAGTACAATAGTACGTGGACGTGTATATAGCGACGCACGGGTACACATGTGGACGCACAGGCGGGAAACGTGAGTGCATATTTTACGCAAGCGGAAGTTAGCCGCATAATAGAAATTGATTGTTAATGTGGGATAAAACACACTTTAACAATTAACTATCCGATTTTAAATCACATTACTATAATACTTTGTTTAAAGTGTAATACCCCTAAGGGGATGTAATCAATCACTGGTAAAAATGATTATTGATGATCCTTTTAGTCATTCATTCAAAAGGGGGATCGATAAAGTGTTTCTCACCCAACAAAATTTCAGTGGATAGAAACCCAAAAGTAGAGGCCTGTAACCTCCACTTAAAAAGGTGGGGTATTAATTTATTGCTGTTAATACTTCAATACTTCCAGTGCTGAGGGGTCTGGTAGGGGCCTAGTCTGGGTAAGCGGGGCAATCACTACTGGAGTGGACCATGGTACTGGCCATCAGAGACAGGAGCAGGTGAAAAGTGCCCGGTAAGGAACTTCTCACCATCGTCTCGTGTGGGCCATTTGGTGTGTTGTGAAAAAATACAACAATGGGAGCCAAATGGGCATGCGAGAGGCGTTCAGGAGCTAGGGTTCAGGCTGAGAAGCAGAGACCAAGAGGGTGCGCTCGGTATATTATGAGTAGGAAGTATGGTCCCTACACGGAGGCTTTTTGTAATGATTGAGTACGTATGAATGGTGCAATATAATTTCCAGTAATTGGTGGTTTTGATCCTGAGGTATTGCAGGTAGTATGTTTAACCAAAGTCATATAAGACAAAAACGAAAACATAATAACTGTTTGAACTCATAGCAACAATAAATAAGTAAAAAGATAAAGCAAGCACACCGCCATATGTGGATGTGGAAGCAGTTACAGCCAGTATACAAACTATAGAAAATAATAAAAAAATAAAAAATATGAAAATTATGAATGTTACCTATATATGTACTAATGAATGTCAAAGTTTTATTTAGGAGGAGAAGGTGACCCGACTCTGGTTTCAGCCATTTCTCATGCACTCAGAGGAGAATTGTCCAACCGGTAAAAGAGGAGCTGTAGCCTGCAGGGGAAGTGGCTGAGACCAGTGGAACTGGTAAGTATGGAGCCATTCAAGTACATGTATAGTAAAACCCAAAAATAAAATTAAAAAATCAAGAAAGTAATGTCATAAATGGAGAATTTCCTGTCCGCACATTAGTATTTCCCAGTAGGAAAGTGGACAGAGATGGGGTAACCCTCAGGGTACTTTTTATTAACTATTTCTAGGAATGCCCTTGTCTAGATAAGCTCAGAAATGTTTGTTGGACCATGTACAGACCCTTAATACGGGATGAGAAGGATTGAATGAATACTTCGCATGACCTAGAAGCTTGTTTTCTTTTGTAGTACTAGAAAATTCTCTGTTAGGATAAGACCACTGGTAAACACTAATTCGGCAAATGGGAGTAACAAGAGAAGTGCAACATTACCATTTGACAAAAGCTGCTGAAGTTACGATTGGGCCTCTGTGATGCTAAAACCTTTTCTTTTTTTTTCCTAACAGCAGTGGCCCCTGACTAACTTAATCAACAGAGATTTTGTCGTGTAAATTTACATGTGAAATACATATATTGTACTCCCGCTCAGGAAGTACAAGCTATGTTAGATACTCCTCAAAGACTAATGTTGCATTCCACTGTTCTAGATTCATGTCCATCACAGGTAGAGGAAGTTATCTCACAGACACCGGGTTCCCTATGAACTAAGGATGGACAGGACTCTGGATTGATGGCTGAGAAAGTCCCAGTAGTGACACAGCAAGCACAGGATTTAAGGGGGGTAGACCAAGTAGTTAATCAATTCCCCGTAGTGCCCAATCCAGTTGTCATTTTAATAAAATCCTCTCCACCTCTACAAACTTTACTGTCACCAACATCTATTCTGTTTTCTTCACAGTTTCCTCTTCATCTTTGCGTTCACAAAGGGGGTACAATACATGGACCCGATTCTCCCAAGGTTTCAAGTGACAGCCTGAGTATTTTTCCCCAAGCCCTACATGACTGATTACAGTCCTTTCAGTCTCAGAATGGGTCGGTGCTGTTACAATATGTTGATGACTTGTTGTGCGCTGATTCATTTGAGTCGTCCCTGGCATATATGAAAAATGTGTGTTTCTTCTCTTCCAGACAAGATACAAGGTCTCAAGGGATAAACTGCAATTGTGTAGGACAAGGGTCAAATACCTAGGACGTAGTACTGGTACATGATTTGACAGTTCATACACCACATGCCGTATTGGTCCTTCAAAGTTCTGCCTGAACTCGGTATGTCTCATCAGCACGATGGCACCAGTACATTACTGCAGTGTCCTTGTCATGCACAAAGAGTGGAGGATGAGAATACTGGTGAAGAGAAATTTTGTATAGACACTGATATGCATGATGGTATGGAATATCTGAATCAGACCTTTACTACGAGACCAGACATAAGTGACAGCCCGTTAGTTAACGCAGACCTGATATTTTTTTCCCTCCTCTAGAAATGTTTTTACTCTACATTGCAAACACAAAACAATTAAATTGAGATGCAAATTTGTGTTTCCTACAGGAAAAGGAGGTCTAGAAGGTGAAGGGGTATGGTCAGGAGTCCTCGGACTCTGGAGAGATGGACAAGGTAAGCAAGAGGCTCCCAGGATGTATCTCCCAGGCCTAGCTGAGGCGGCACATGGTCTGACTCACCTAGGGTAAGGAAGGTATGTGCAAATTGGTAAGTGCTTACTGGCGTGCACCAGGGTTCTCTTCTCAGGCAAGCAGGAAAGCAATGACCTGTCTTACTTGCATGAGGAAGAACATTTGGTAAGGTAGTACTAACAGAGCCATCCCATATCCCTCCTACAGATGGACCTTTTCGGGTAATACAAATTGACTTTGTACAGTTAACACCCTGTAGGAATTTGAAATATGTATTGGTGTGCACTAATGTTTTCTCAAACTGGGTAAAGGCATTTCCTGCCGCCACAAATACTGCTGTGTTTACCGCAAAGAAAATTGTGCAGGAATTTGTGTGTAGATATGGTATCCTTAGGAGTAGGAGCAAAGTGATAGCATGAAACTGGACTATTGTGGTCATAGACACTGCCACTAGTGTTATGTAGCATCGGAACCACTCCCAGATCCCCACTTAATGAATCACCCTCCTTGAAATTTTTGTTTTGTTTTTTTTTTTGCTTTTCTTGGAAGACAACCTCATGTCATGTTCGACCAGCACCATGATCAGAAATACACCAATGATGTGACAGTACAGTACCTTATCGAGATGAGCCAGCATTTGAGAACTTAACAAAAGAACTTGAAACTGTTGATTCCTGATATGCCAACTACTAACTGTCTTGATTGTGAACCAAGAGACTGTGTGATTGTTCTTATGCTCAGGTTGCCTAATAGACAGGTGGGAATGACCATACCAAGTTTTGTTGACAGCATGATCCCAGTGAAAGTAGCCGAGAGAGAGACTTGGGTCCACGATTCCCATCGCAGGAAAGTTGGTAGTCCGGAAGGAACTCGTAAATGGAGTGAGGTCACAGAAGTATCACCCGAGAGTCTGTTCCGTGAAGACTGAGAGGTGGCACTGTTGAAAACTACCTGAGCGTACTAAAGGATTACAGAAAGACCAGTTGTTGTAATGGATTTGCTATAAGCAAGATTTGTTTTGCTCTATCCTTTTTTTTCCTCATTGACAAACATATTTTTTCAGGACATTCTATTTTTGTGAAGTTTCATGAGGAGTCGAGTGTGGGACTGGAACTGGTTCTAGAGAAAGGAGTGATGTCTTTATAGGATCCCAGGATCAGCCTATCACTTTGTTAAAGCCAGAGAAAATCAAAGGTCTAGTAGTTACGGAGTTCGGAGGTAACGTGATAGGCTATTGTCTGAGGAATACTGTATTTTGTAGTTATTGTGACCCCATAATTGAAGGTGAGTGCATCCAGAGATGTCAGTCTAGCAATAAGGCAGCATTTGACAGACACCTCTTGAGTGATTACCACTCACTAGTGGGTAAGGTCCTAAACCAAACAGAATGTTGGATGTGCTCACAGGTACCTCTAAGACAAAATAATGCAGGATTAGTGCCATATTCTTTAGAGTTAGCTGAGGTACTTGAATTACACGGAGGAGGGGGTGGGGGGTGGACAAGGAATATAATATAACTAGACCCCCTAGTCTTAAGATCCACCAGTACCATAGATAAATCCCTGGTATGTTTAAATCTCCCCAATTTCAGGAAATCAGGAAATTGGGAGGTAATCAGGAACAATCAGAAAATGGTTTATTCACACATAGCAGATAAAGAGCTCATTAATATGTGTGGAAGAAAAGTTTATGAGTGGCTCTCCCTGAACTCCGAAGGTTTATGTTATCTAGAAAGGACACTACCTGAAATAACAACCCTTGTTCAATGATGAAACAGACCTAGCATACGATCCAGAAATGGAAACAATGTTCAGGGAGTGATAAGAATATATACCATGAAAATTTTATATGTCTCTTTCACGATTTGTTTGTGTTTTCTCCCTCTACCCAGCAAAACCTCTATCAAATCTGAACATCAGTGTGCAAAGACGTAGGTACATGTATGTGTGCAACGTTCGTTCGAATCAGACATCATAGGCCATAGCACTGTCCCAGCATACTCTATAGCAGGGGCGGCCAGACTTTTGGAGTTGGCGATCTACTTTGAAAGCTAAATAGGTTTTGCGATCTACCTAGGAGGAATAATAGCGTGTGCCGCAGGCGCGCGCGCAGAAAAGGGACGTGGTATAAAAAGTGGGCATGGTATAACAAAAAGTGGGCGTGGTATAACAAAAAAAGGGACGTAGCCTTGCTGCACAGAGTGTAATGACTGCCTCACACAAAATAACACATTGGACCCCACAGGTAAAAACCTCAAACACATATGCCCCCACAGTGCCAGATACACATGCCCCCACAGTGCCATGTGCCCACAGTGCCAGATATGCCCCCACAGTGCCAGATACAGATATGCCCCCACAGTGCCAGATATGCCCCCACAGTGCCAGATACAGATATGCCCCCACAGTGCCATGTGCCCACAGTGCCAGATATGCCCCCACAGCACCAGATTACAGATATGCCCCACAGTGCCATGTGCCCACAGTGCCAGATATGCCCCCACAGTGCCAGATACAGATATGCCCCCACAATGCCATGTGCCCACAGTGCCAGATATGCCCCCACAGTGCCAGATTACAGATATGCCCCACAGTACCATGTACCCACAGTGCCAGATATGCCCCCACAGTGCCAGATATGCCCCCACAGTGCCATGTGCCCGCAGAGCCAGATATGCCCCCAGTGCCACATATGACCCCACAGTGCCAGATATGCCCCACATTGCCAGATATGCCCCCACTGAGCCATGTGCCACAATGCCAGATATGCCCCCATAGTAGAGCTCACCGGAGTGGAGAGCGCAGCGCGCGCTTCTCCTGTCTTCCGCCCGCCCTGCTTCTCAGTCTAATCTCCGGCGGTGACGGCAGCGTGTATGGCTCAAATCAGGCGCCGGTCCGCGAGCTCTCATTGGCTAACGAACCAGCACCTGATTTGAGCTATACACTCTGCCGTCACTGAGGAGGCAGAGCGGCAGGCAGGAGAGGAGCGGCTTCGGGTGACTGGGCGGCGGATCGCGATCGACTGGTCGCATGTCCGCGATCGACCAGTCGATCGCGATCGACTGTTTGGCCACCCCTGCTCTATAGGTTGAATGTCATCCCACACCAAACCAGTGGTCCCGTGACCGCCGAGTGCATATAGAGGATATCCCGTCCTTCTTTCTGTCTTCCACAAATATAGTCAATGTCTGATTTGTGAAATGAATACATACGTGTGTCTAGGTCACCGATTATTGTTTGAAATATTTTTTGTAATTATGGCGGTCATTCCGAGTTGTTCGCTCATTGCCGATTTTCGCAACGGAGCAATTAAGGCAAAAATGCACATGCGCATGGTTCGCAGTGCGCATGCGGTTAGTATTTTAACACAAAACTTAGTAGATATACTCATGCCCGAACGAAGATTTTTCATCGTTGAAGTGATCGTAGTGTGATTGACAGGAAGTGGGTGTTTCTGGGTGGAAACTGTCCGTTTTCTGGGAGTGTGCGGAAAAACGCAGGCGTGCCAGGGAAAAACGCGAGAGTGTCTGGAGAAATGGGGGAGTGGCTGTCCGAACGCTGGGCGTGTGTGTGACTTCAAACCAGGAACGAAACTGACTGAACTGATCGCTATTTGTGAGTAAGTCTCGAGCTACTCAGAAACTGCTAAGAATTTTCTATTCGCAATTCTGCTAATCTTTCTTTCGCAATTCTGCTAAGCTAAGATACACTCCCAGAGGGTGGCAGCTTAGCGTGTGCAATGCTGCTAAAAGCAGCTAGCGAGCGAACAACTCAGAATCACCCCCTATGTTTAGTGTGACAGTTATGACAGTTATTGTCTACTGTCGAAGGGTGGACTGTCGAAGTCAAAAAATATTACATACACACCACATGCAAACTCCAAACAGATGGGTCTCTGTTCGTGCATTTTGCTCATATACGGTAGCATACACATTCGCACAGAGAAGCCACAAAGACATATACAACATATTCATACAACACATAGACAAAACATGTTAATCATCATTTTGTATTAAATTATATAATAGAGTGTAACATCATATATATATATATATATATATATTATTGGAACGGAACAAGTTAAACATATCATGCTTAGTGTCAAAATGAACAGGAGAATGTGTGTGTTAATTTGATAGCTATGGGTAGATTGTAGCACATTGCAATGATTAGTTATGATTAAATGTATGACTATGAAGCCACATTCTAAAGTGAATCAAAGGATTTCCTGAAAGACAGCATGCGTGCAGAAAGAAACCAGTGGCTAACCCCTATAATTGCATCATCAAACTGGACGTTGCTTGCATATGAACTGACCAATAACACATCATGAATGAGAGACCTCCCTCCCCTGGACCAATAATAGAAGACTCAGCCCCAGACACGTACCTCCCACAATACACAATATATAGTTATTTCCCCTCACCCAGGAAGCTCTGTTGGTTGCTTGCTGAGATGGAGACGACTGGGCATTGAGCAAATAGGGTGAAGTATGCTTTCTGTAACTGATCCTTATGTAACTATCTGCTGCTTATGTAATTGTAACTCAGTAACTACATATATATATATGTTATAACTGAATGATATACTGTATATATGTTATATTGTATGCATACCCTTTTAATATCAAATATATATATATCTCTGAGCGTTGAACCTCAGCCTACAATGTGTGCGACTGCTTGCTTTCTCTTAAGGGATGTAGTGTTTGCGATGTACAGCGCACTTTTATCGTATATGGTAATAAGATGCACCTTGCGTCCGCTGCATATATTAATGCTGGCATTTTAAATATTTATTAGAAATAATTTGAACTTTACAATAGTAACCCTACTTCATATTACATCACACAGTAGTGTCCCTTACTCACATTACACCACACAGTATTATCCGTTATTCACGTCACGCTACACAGTAGTACCCACATATATATATATATATATATATATATATATATTACACCACTGAGTGGACCTCGGAGCCAGCCAAGCAGGGACCAACCTGGCATCCCGGTGTGTATGCCCGCCATGACCACAGAAAACAGCAGCGGCAACCACTATTCTTGACTCCGGGGTCCGGCACCACTCTGCAGTCCGCACTACAATCAAGTAACTCTGCAAAACTACAGCTCCTAGCAGCCATTGCTGCTGTGAGCTCTCATCAGCAATGGCTGCTGGGAGCTGTCGTTTGCAGAAGTACTTGATTGTAGTGTGGACTGCAGAATGGTGCCGGACCCCGGAGACAAGAACAGTGGTTGGCGCTGCTGCCTTCTGTGGTCGTTGCCAGGCATCCCTGTGAGTGGAGGACACAGTGAATCTACCCCCTGGCCATTGGTGGCACCGCCGGGCGGCACCTCTCCACAGCTGGCGCCCCTGGCGAGTGCCATCCTGGCCAACAGGTAGATACGCCCCTGCATATAGTTATTGCTATATGTACGGTGTATAATTTGCTACAATACCAACTAGACTATGATTCAGCCTTCCTTTTGAGGTAGATGATCCATCTAACATTACAGTGTGAATACTTTCTAAGAGTAAAAAGAATGTCTTTTAAAGAAGTAACCACTGTTGGTACATGAAGCTAGACAGTGTGCTACTAGAAATTAAAAAAAATTTGGTTAAAAGACTGATCACTACTTGTATTACAAATGGAAAGAGAAAAGTTTATTTGTGATAGTGTTATATGTAGTGATGTGCACCGGAAATTTTTTTGGTTTTGTGTTTTGGTTTTGGATTCGGTTCCGAGGCCGTGTTTTGGATTCGGACGCGTTTTGCCAAAACCTCCCTGAAAATTTTTTGTTGGATTCGGGTGTGTTTTGGATTCGGGTGTTTTTTTACAATAAACCCTCAAAAACAGATTAAATCATAGAATTTGGGGGTAATTTTGATCCCATATTATTATTAACCTCAATAACCATAATTTCCACTCATTTTCAATCTATTCTGAACACCTCACACCTCACAATATTATTTTTAGTCCTAAAATTTGCACCGAGGTCGCTGGATGACTAAGCTAAGCGACCCAAGTAGCCGGCACAAACACCTGGCCCATCTAGGAGAGGCACTGCAGTGTCAGACAGGATGGCACTTAAAAAAAATAGTCCCCAAACAGCACATGATGCAAAGAAAAAAAGAGGTGCAATGAGGTAGCTGTGTGACTAAGCTAAGTGACCCAAGTGGCCGACACAAACACCTGGCCCATCTAGGAGTGGCACTGCAGTGTCAGACAGGATGGCAGATTTAAAAATTGTCCCCAAACAGCACATGTTTCAAAGAAAAAAAGAGGTGCACCAAGGTCGCTGGATGGCTAAGCTAAACGACACAAGTGGCCGACACAAACACCTGGCCCATCTAGGAGTGGCACTGCAGTGTCAGGCAGGATGGCACTTCAAAAAAATAGTCCCCAAACAGCAGATGATGCAAAGAAAAATGAAAGAAAAAAGAGGTGCAAGATGGAATTGTCCTTGGGCCCTCCCACCCACCCTTATGTTGTATAAACAGGACATGCAAACTTTAACGAACTCATCATTTCAGCGACAGGGTCTGCCACACGACTGTGACTGAAATGACTGTTTGGTTTGGGCCCTTACCAAAAAAGAAGCAATCAATCTCTCCATGCATCAACTGGCTCTACAGAGGCAAGATGTCCACCTCCTCCTCATTGTCCGATTCCTCACCCCTTTCACTGTGTACACCCCCCCCCCCTCACAGATTATTAATTCGTCCCCACTGGAATCCACGATCTCAGGTCCCTGTGTACTTTCTGGAGTCAATTGCTGGTGAATGTCTCCAAGGAGGAATTGATTATAATTCATTTTGATGAACATCATCTTCTCCACATTTTCTGGAAGTAACCTCGTACGCCGATTGCTGACAAGGTGAGCGGCTGCACTAAACACTCTTTCGGAGTACACACTGGAGGGGGGGCAACTTAGGTAAAATAAAGCCAGTTTGTGCAAGGGCCTCCAAATTGCCTCTTTTTCCTGCCAGTATACGTACGGACTGTCTGATGTGCATACTTGGATGCGGTCACTCATATAATCCTCCACCATTCTTTCAATGGTGACAGAATCATATGCAGTGACAGTAGACGACATGTCAGTAATCGTTGGCAGGTCCTTCAGTCCGGACCAGATGTCAGCACTCGCTCCAGACTGCCCTGCATCACCGCCAGCGGTTGGGCTCAGAATTCTTAGCCTTTTCCTCGCACCCCCAGTTGCGGGAGAATGTGAAGGAGGAGCTGTTGACAGGTCACGTTCCGCTTGACTTGACAATTTTCACACCAGCAGGTCTTTGAACCTCTGCAGACTTGTGTCTGCCGGAAAGATAGATACAACGTAGGTTTTAAATCTATGATCGAGCACGGTGACCAAAATGTAGTGCTCTGATTTCAACAGATTGACCACCCGTGAATCCTGGTTAAGCGAATTAAGGGCTCTATCCACAAGTCCCATATGCCTAGCGGAATCGCTCTGTTTTTGTTACGCACACCAGTGCTAACAGGAGTATACCGGTGTATGAACAGAGAGGGATGCGAGGCAAAACGAACTCACAGACAGTATAACACAACATACACAGGAGGTGATGGAATAACTAATAAACACAAAATGAACGGGGAAGCCCAAAGGCTCAGGAATTGGGTGTCTCCCTAGTGTCAGGAATGCTTAGATGGAATAGAGCGGACAATGAAGCGAGATGTAGTGATTTAACATGTGGAGCACCCAAAATGATGTTGCTAAGAGCAACAGGAAAACCCCCAAAGGGTTACCAACGGGTGTGGGAATAAACTCCTTGGTCAGAGATAGAAATATAGACACAAGGAGAGTATCCACAATCCTAACCCCCACTTGCAGGGCACAGGTTCAGCTTACTGCCACTAAACTGACACCTGGATGCCCTGCACAGTGAGGGAGGATTAAGCAAGCAGGTCTGAGAGTACAGCCGCAAACCTGCTGGGTTCACAGAATAGCAAAAGAACCCCAGCAGGTTAAACAACTGACTCCAGTCTTACTGCTAGGTTCGGATTGGCAGAATGAAGTACCGAATCCCAAGGCCTATTCGCAGTAAGCAACAAGTAAATACAAAGTCACACAGTACTAGCTAACTCTATGGAACTGACTAACAAACAAAGATTCAGCAGCATTTGCCTAGCCTGAGAGGATGGTTTATATAGCAGGTGCTGTCCACGCCCCACTCAGACCTCACAGACTGTGAGCACAAAACCAGCGCCGGATTCCCTGCCGTGCACAGAGCCTGTAACCACTACACAGTAAAAACCCGGACCGGAGTATCAGCTGCGCTCAGGTTACTTTGCTAACACTTGCCTCCCGGTTGCCATGGCGACGTGGCAGTACAGAACAGGAGATCCTAACAGTACCCCCCCTCTGACGAGGGGTCAAAGAACCCCTACCACCGGGTTTATCGGGGAACTGCGAGAAGAAAGAGCGTATCAGTCTGGGGGCATGAAGATCACAACTGCGCACTCACGACCGCTCCTCCGGGCCATACCCCTTCCAGTGCACCAAAAATGACAGCCAACCCCGAACCATCTTGGAGTCAAGAACCCTTTCAACCACAAACTCCCTCTGACCCCGTATCAGAAGAGGAGAAGGTCTTCCACTGGAAGAAGGATTACTAACCGCCAGTTTTAAAAGGGAACAATGAAATGTTTTATTGATACCCAATGAACGGGGCAGATCTAACTGAAATGCCACCGGATTGATAACCCTGGTGATCTTATAAGGGCCGATGAACCGGGGGCCTAACTTATGAGATGGCTGTCTCAACTTTAAATTCTTGGTGGACAACCAGACGAAGTCTCCTAATTTAAAGCTGCAGGGTCTTCTCTGCTTATCAAAAACCCTTTTGGTCACTAATGACACAGACACAAGGGCTTTCTTAACTTTCCTCCAAATACCCCTAAGGGCCGAAACCACAGAGGAACCACCAGGCGTGGAATCCAGGGGGTCAAAAGAATTGGCCTTAGGATGATGCCCATACACACAAAGGAAGGGAGAGATCCCTGTAGCAGAGTGAGCCGCGTTGTTATAGGCAAACTTCGCCATGGACAGATGAGCAACCCAGTCAGTATGACACTTGGAGACATAACACCTGAGGAACTGCTCCAAGGACTGGTTCACCCTCTCCGTCTGCCCATTAGACTGTGGATGGTAGACTGACGACAGGCTCACAGAAATCTGGAGATCAGAACAAAATGCCCTCCAGAATTTGGCCACAAACTGGGATCCACGGTCAGAGACCACATCAAGTGGCAACCCGTGGAGGCGCACAACATGCTGCATATATAACTCAGACAGGCGTCTGGCCAATGGCAACCCAACCAGTGGAACGAAATGTGCCATCTTCGAAAACCTGTCAACGACAACCCAAATGGCTGTCATCCCCGAGGATTTGGGCAAGTCCACCACAAAATCCATGGAAATGTGGGTCCATGGCTTAGATGGAATAGAGAGTGGATGTAATGGGCCGACAGGAACCCCTCTAGGAGTTTTATTTCGGGCACAAACGTCACATGCCCGAACCCACTGATCCACATCCCTAGCCACCGAGGGCCACCACACCGCCCTAGACAGCAACTCCCGAGTTCTGGCAATACCCGGATGCCCTGCCAACCTCTTGGCATGGAATTCCAGGAACACTCGCTGTCTTAACCTAGGAGGCACAAACAAGAGACCTACCGGAAGGTCTGGAGGAGCCTGCTCCTGTGCTCTAAGGACTAATGACAAGAGGTCCTGGGTAATGCCCACTTTAATACATGATGGGGACACAATGGGCAATGGCTCCTCGGTGGTCTCTTGGACTGGAGCAAATCTCTGCGAGAGCGCATCAGCCTTGATGTTTTTTGACCCAGGGCGATATGTTATCAAAAAATTCAAGCAAGCAAAAAACAAAGCCCATCGTGCTTGCCTGGCATTGAGCCGCTTTGCTGACTCTAAATATGCAAGATTCTTATGGTCGGTGAGAATTGAGACCACAAACTTAGCCCCCTCAAGCCAGTGTCTCCACTCCCCGAGTGCATCCTTTATAGCCAACAATTCCCGGTTACCCACATCATAATTCATCTCGGCAGACGAAAATTTACGGGAAAAGTAAGCACAGGGATGAAGGTTATTATCAGACACCCCCATCTGAGAGAGCACTCCCCTAATACCTATCTCAGAGGCATCCACTTCTACCACAAAAGGACGCTCTGGATCTGGGTGTCGCAACACCTTGGCCGAGACAAATGCCCTTTTGAGACGGGCAAAGGCCGCTTTGGCCTCACAAGACCAGTGAGCAACATCCGCCCCTTTCTTAGTGAGTGCCACCAAGGGGGCCACTATAGACGAAAATCCAGCGATGAACCGTCTATAAAAATTTGCAAAGCCCAGAAAACGCTGAAGCGCCTTCAAACTAGTGGGCTGCACCCAATCCAGGACTGCCTGTACCTTAGAACCCTCCATTTGAAAACCTTCTGAGGAGATAATATACCCTAGAAATGCGATTTGCTGGACTTCAAATTCGCACTTCTCCAGCTTCGCCCCAAGCTGGTGGTCTCTGAGTTTCTGGAGGACTAAGCGTACATGCTTCCGATGTTCCTCCAGGGAATGGGAGAAGATTAGGATGTCATCTAGATAAACAACTAAAAATCTATCCAAATATTCCCTGAGCACATCGTTCATGAATTCCTGGAAGACTGCCGGGGCATTAGAGAGCCCAAAAGGCATCACCAAATATTCATAATGCCCTGAGTGGGTATTAAAGGCAGTCTTCCATTCATCCCCCTCTCTTATTCGGATTAGATTGTAAGCACCGCGTAGGTCAATCTTAGAAAAAATGGTGGCAGTACGAAGCTGGTCAAACAAAACCGAAATGAGAGGCAGTGGGTACGAGTTTTTAATCGTGATACGGTTCAATTCCCTGAAGTCGATGCAGGGTCGCAACGAACCGTCCTTTTTACCCACGAAGAAGAACCCCGACCCAACTGGGGACTGTGAGGGTCTGATAAATCCCTTAGCCAAGTTCTCCTGAATGTACTCTGCCATAGCCTGAGTCTCAGGACGTGACAGGGAGTACAACCTGCTCTTGGGAAGCTTAGCATCCGGCAACAAATCAATGGCACAGTCATAGGGGCGATGGGGAGGTAGTACCTCCGCAACTTTTTTGGAGAACACATCCGCAAAATCTGCAAAACATCCTGGCAATCCTGGCAAACTTAGCTGCGAGAGCCTGACTGGAAGGCTCAAGCAACTCCTGAAACAATCACTACCCCAACTAAGAATCTCCCCAGAGACCCAGTTAAATTGATGGTTATGGGCCCTTAACCAGGGTAACCCCAAACCAATGGGGCAAAAGAACAGACAGTCACATAGAAATACAATTTATCAGAGTGTGTGGCTCCAATAAACAAAGGAATTTGGCTGGTGCAGGAGGTAATTTTACCCTGGGACAATGGTTCCCCGTTTAACCCACAGATCTCAATCTCTGATGCCAAAGGTACTGAGGGAACAGAGTGTTCCAGTGCGAATTGACGGTCCATGAAAACCCCATCGGCCCCACTGTCAACAAAGGCCTCAGTCTTGACAGTTTGACCGAGGATCTCCAAAGTCACCGGAATGAGAAAAGTCTTTTTGGGAAAATCTGACTTCTGGCCTGACAGGATATTTCCCATCACCCTCAGGCCCTGAAGTTTTCCGGCTTTTCTGGGCATGATACTACGACATGACCTTTATTCCCACAGTACAAACACAAACCCTGCTGTCTCCTCCGCGTCTTCTCACGCGAGGAGAGGCGGGTAGCCCCAATCTGCATAGGCTCCTCGGAATATTCCTCAGAGTCTGAGGTTCCCTTGGGAAAAAAGGAAACTGCGGTCTCCCTTTCAAGCCTACGCTCTCTCAGCCGTCTATCCATCCAGATGGATAACTGCATGAGCTGATCTAAGCTATCAGGCGAGGGATATTGTACCAGTTGGTCCTTTATCTGGTCAGAAAGGCCCCTTCGGTACTGGTTTCTCAGGGCTGGGTCATTCCACTGGGTATCATGAGCCAACCTCCGAAACACCATACTATAAACCTCAGCTGGCCGTCGCCCTTGCTTTAGGACCGTAATCTGAGCCTCGGCTGAAGCCATCTTGTCAGGGTCATCATACAAAATGCCCTGTGCCATAAAAAAAGCATCAACACTTTTAAGCGACGGACAGTCAGGCTGCAACCCATATGCCCAGACATGTGGGTCTCCTTGTAGCAAGGAAATCACCATGCCCACCCGCTGAATCTCCGTGTCACGATCCGGGTATCTGGACGCCATTTCTTACCCATCAGATGCCTCCTAAGGCTGGCTCAGCGCTCCAGGACCGGATCCCATCTGTTATCCTGATGTGTACATTCCTGTATCCTCTCCTGTCACTCTGGGACGCTGTCACAGTAAACGCCATATTACACCTGGCATGGCGTCTCCCGCGGCCTCCGCCGCCGTCCCTGAACTTCTGCATGCAGAGTGTCTGAGTGGCGATTACGTCAGCCGCGGCCTCCGCTGTGTCCGCGTGGTTGGATGTGCATCTGTCAGCCTGGCGCCTCCTGTCTCCGGTGGCCGGCGCCGCCATTACTGTTTTCATTACCACATGGATTACAAACCAAACTTCCCTCCAAGTGTCTGCATGGGCGCAGCCATCTTGGATTCTGTCAGCTGATCATTTCCACCAATCTGTTCTCAGTATTGATAATCTGCATAATTGCCTAGCCAATCCCTTCCTTGCTGCAGGTATAAATACACTGTGCCTGAGCAAGGAAGGCGTCAGTGCTTTGGTTGTCAAACCTAGTTCCTGTTTGTCTCTCTCCTGTGATTGTCTTCCAGGTTCCAGCTCCTGTCTCAAGACTTCCACCATAGAGACCCGCACCAGCATTCCACCTGCGGTGTAGCCTGACTCTCCAATCCATTGTGGATTCATCTGTTTCCAGCTACAACATTACCTGCTTCCAGCTCAGCTTCCAGCAGAGTACAGCTTCCCTTAAAGGGCCGGTGTCCTTTCTACACTTTACCACTCTCCACCGGTATTATTATTTCTCCGCTCTCAAGTTCTACATTTCAGTTCATATTTCATCGCTCCCAAGTTCATTTATTATTTAACTGGTTCCAGCCAGTATCCACTCCGTGCTAACAACAGTCTGGTTCCAGCCAGTATCCACAGCAGCTGTTTTATCTTCAGCAACCCAGCTTTTCCTGGAAACACCAGCTGGCACAATCCTGGGTTATCTCCATTGCTACAGTCGGGCCTGGTAAGGACTTTCCATCTAGAAGATCATAAGAACTATCTCACACTACCAGTGCCCTGTGGCTCCTGCCATCCTGTAGTACCCAGGAACTGTATTTATTCTTTGCTGACTTTTACGTTTTCTTTTACTGCTGCTGTGTTGCGGAGTTGTCATAATAAACATCATTGACTTTTATCCAAGTTGTCGTGGTCACGCCTTCGGGCAGTTATTATTCATGTTACTTACATGTCCAGGGGTCTGATACAACCTCCCAGGTTCCGGTACATCTCAGCCCCTACAACTGAGGCTGCCTCCCGTCAGCTCAGGCCCTCAGTTGTGACAGTAAGCACTGACCTAATGAATCCAGCCGGAGACCAGGATCAAGCGGCCAGGCCGATGCAAGAACTGGCAGCCCGACTAGAACATCAGGAGGCTGCACAGGGCCACATCATCCGCTGTCTCCAGGATCTCTCTACTCGGCTGGATGGGATTCAGACAACTCTCCGTGGATCAGGCGCGTCTGGTGCGTCAACCACAGTGACTCCAGCTATAACCCCACCCACCTTACCCATTTCTGCTCCACGTCTTCATCTTCCAACGCCAGCAAAATTTGACGGATCTCCAAGATTCTGCAGGGGATTTCTCAACCAGTGTGAGATTCAGTTTGAGCTACAACCTGGCAATTTTCCCAGTGACCGTACAAAAATTGCCTACATTATTTCTCTTCTCAGTGGCTCAGCCCTTGATTGGGCATCACCGTTATGGGAGAGGTCCGACACCCTGCTATCTTCCTACACTGCCTTCGTGTCAACATTCAGGCGCATCTTCGACGAGCCAGGCCGGGTAACCTCAGCTTCATCCGAGATTCTCCGTTTACGCCAGGGGTCACGTACTGTAGGACAATATCTGATACAGTTCCAGATCCTGGCATCCGAACTGGCATGGAACGACGAGGCCCTGTATGCTGCTTTCTGGCATGGCTTATCTGAGCGTATTAAAGATGAATTAGCTACCAGAGACTTACCTTCTAAGTTAGATGAGCTAATCTCACTCTGCACGAAAGTGGATTTACGTTTCAGAGAGAGAGCAACTGAGCGTGGAAGATCATCTGCTCCAAAATCTTCTGCTCCTCCTCCTCGTCAACTGTCACCATCTAAAGATGAGCCCATGCAACTTGGCCATTCCCGTTTAACTCCTGCTGAGCGCTGAAGACGTCTCTCCGAGTTTCTCTGTCTCTATTGTGCAGCTCCGTCTCACACCATTAATGTCTGTCCCAAACGTCCGGGAAACTCCAAATCCTAGCTCGCCAAGGAGAGGGCCGGCTAGGAGTAATGATCTCCTCTCCATCACCTCAAGATTGTAATCTCCCAGTCTCGCTTCAAGTTGCTCAACGTTATCGGAACGTCATTGCCCTCCTTGATTCTGGAGCAGCTGGGAACTTTATTACCGAAGCCTATGTTAAACGGTGGTCCCTACCCACCGAGAGACTTCCTTCGTCCATTTCTTTAACTGCCGTGGATGGCAGCAAAATTTTTGATGCAGTTATTTCTTTAAGGACTCTACCAGTTCGTCTGAGAGTGGGAGTTCTTCATTCCGAACTTATTTCTTTTTTAGTGATTCCAAGAGCCACACATCCTGTGGTCCTGGGCCTTCCATGGCTCCGTCTTCACAATCCTACAATTGATTGGACGACTACGCAAATCCTGGCATGGGGTTCCTCCTGTGCTGAGACATGTTTGTTTAAAGTATTGCCTGTCTGTTCTTCCTCCCCCAGGTCGTCTGATGTTCCACCTCCTCCATATCAAGATTTCACGGATGTGTTCAGTAAAGCTTCTGCTGATATCCTTCCTCCTCATAGAGAATGGGACTGTCCGATTGATCTCGTTCCAGGGAAGGTTCCACCTCGAGGCCAAACTTATCCGTTGTCTCTGCCTGAGACGCATTCTATGGAGGAATATATTAAAGAGAACCTAGCAAAGGGGTTCATTCGACATTCTTCTTCTCCAGCCGGCGCAGGCTTCTTTTTTGTAAAAAAGAAAGATGGTGGTCTGCGGCCGTGCATCGACTACAGAGGTTTGAACGACATTACCATCAAGAACCGTTATCCTTTACCCCTGATTACTGAGCTCTTTGACAGAGTTAGCGGAGCTACCATCTTTACAAAGCTGGACTTGCGAGGTGCATACAATCTCATCCGGATCCGTGAGGGTGACGAGTGGAAGACCGCCTTTAACACCCGTGACGGACATTATGAGTACCTCGTCATGCCCTTCGGATTGAGCAATGCTCCAGCTGTCTTCCAGCATTTTGTCAATGAGATCTTCAGAGACATTCTATACCGTCATGCCGTGGTCTATCTAGACGATATCCTCATTTTTGCCAACGATTTAGAGGAACATCGTTTTTGGGTTAAAGAGGTTCTGTCCCGTCTCCGTGTCAATCATCTCTATTGCAAATTAGAAAAATGCGTCTTTGAAGTCAAGTCCATTCCGTTTCTAGGGTACATTGTGTCCGGTTCCGGACTAGAGATGGATCCTGAGAAACTACAAGCAATCCAAAATTGGCCGGTACCCTTAACCCTCAAAGGGGTCCAGAGGTTCTTAGGGTTCGCCAACTATTACCGAAAGTTTATACGAGACTTTTCCACCATTGTGGCGCCTATTACTGCTTTCACTAAGAAGGGTGCTAACCCGTCCAAGTGGTCTGAAGAAGCCATGCAAGCATTTCATCTTTTAAAACAAAGGTTCATCTCTGCGCCTGTTCTGAAACAGCCTGACATCGACTCTCCTTTCATCTTAGAGGTGGATGCCTCCTCCGTTGGAGTAGGAGCGGTGTTATCTCAGAGGGCTAAAGATGGCCATTTACACCCTTGCAGTTTCTTCTCCCGGAAGTTCTCCCCAGCTGAGCGCAACTATGCCATTGGCGACCAGGAGTTGCTAGCCATCAAGCTCGCTCTAGAAGAGTGGAGGTATCTGTGGAGGGAGCTTCTCATTCAATCACCATACTTACAGACCACAAGAACCTTTTATACCTGAAGGGCGCACAATGTCTCAACCCTCGTCAGGCCAGATGGGCACTTTTCTTTTCCAGGTTCGACTTTAAACTCCAGTTCTGTCCGGGCTCTCAGAATCGCAAGGCCGATGCCCTTTCCCGCTCATGGGAGCAAGAAAATGAGTCAGAGTCTTCAGACAAGCATCCTATTATAAATCCGTTGGCATTCTCCACGGTAGGGATGGACTCTACGCCCCCATCAGGGAAAAGTTTTGTGAAGCCGATGCTAAGGAAGAAGCTCATGCATTGGGCTCATGCTTCCCGTTTTGCCGGACATACAGGTATCCAAAAAACCCTGGAGTTTATCTCTAGGTCCTATTGGTGGCCAACTCTGAAAAAGGACGTCTTGGAGTTTATTGCATCTTGCCCAAAGTGTGCCCAACATAAAGTATCCCGCCAGTCGCCTGCGGGGCAACTGGTTCCACTATCCGTTCCCCGTCGACCATGGACCCACTTGTCGATGGATTTCATTACAGACTTACCCATGTGCAACAAGTTCAATACCATCTGGGTGGTAGTTGACCGGTTCACCAAGATGGCACATTTCATTCCTCTCACCGGTCTTCTGTCAGCTTCCAAGTTGGCTCAAGTATTCATACAAGAGATCTTCCGACTCCACGGTCTTCCTGAAGAAATTATCTCAGATCGAGGAGTTCAATTCACAGCCAAATTCTGGCGAAGTTTATGTCAAGTCCTCCAAGTCAAGCTAAAGTTTTCCACGGCTTACCATCCTCAGACCAATGGTCAAACCGAGAGGGTGAATCAGGACTTGGAGGCCTTCCTCCGCATCTATGTGTCCTCCTCTCAAGATGACTGGGTTCAATTACTTCCCTGGGGCGAGTTCTGTCATAACAACCAGTATCATTCTTCATCTGCTTCAACACCATTCTTCACTAACTTTGGATTCCACCCTAAAGTCCCTGAGTTCCAACCGCTTCCAGCAACTTCTGTTCCCGCAGTGGATATCACCTTGCATCAGTTTGCCAATATCTGGAAGAGCGTACGATCAGCTCTGCTCAAGGCATCGTTCAGGTACAAGAAGTTTGCGGATAAGAAGCGTCGAGCAGTTCCTGCTCTCAAGGTGGGTGATCGGGTATGGTTATCCACGAAGAATTTGAGGTTAAGAGTTCCCAGTATGAAGTTTGCACCTCGCTATATCGGTCCTTTCAAGATTGAACAAGTCATCAATCCTGTTGCTTACAGACTCCAGTTGCCTCCCTTCTTAAAAATACCCAGGACATTCCATGTTTCCCTGTTGAAACCGCTGATCTTGAATCGGTTTCATTCCTCACTTCCTCCAACTCCGAAAGTCCAAACTCAACGAGGCGTTGAGTATGAAGTGGCCAAGATCCTGGACTCACGTCACCGTTACGGTCAACTACAATATCTCATTGACTGGAAGGGTTATGGTCCTGAGGAACGTTCATGGACCAATGCTTCTGATGTCCATGCTCCTGCCTTGGTCCGGAGATTCCATTCCAAGTTTCCTCAAAAGCCAAAGAAGTGTCCTTGGGCCACTCCTAAAGGGGGGGGTGCTGTCACGATCCGGGTATCTGGACGCCATTTCTTACCCATCAGATGCCTCCTAAGGCTGGCTCAGCGCTCCAGGACCGGATCCCATCTGTTATCCTGATGTGTACATTCCTGTATCCTCTCCTGTCACTCTGGGACGCTGTCACAGTAAACGCCATATTACACCTGGCATGGCGTCTCCCGCGGCCTCCGCCGCCGTCCCTGAACTTCTGCATGCAGAGTGTCTGAGTGGCGATTACGTCAGCCGCGGCCTCCGCTGTGTCCGCGTGGTTGGATGTGCATCTGTCAGCCTGGCGCCTCCTGTCTCCGGTGGCCGGCGCCGCCATTACTGTTTTCATTACCACATGGATTACAAACCAAACTTCCCTCCAAGTGTCTGCATGGGCGCAGCCATCTTGGATTCTGTCAGCTGATCATTTCCACCAATCTGTTCTCAGTATTGATAATCTGCATAATTGCCTAGCCAATCCCTTCCTTGCTGCAGGTATAAATACACTGTGCCTGAGCAAGGAAGGCGTCAGTGCTTTGGTTGTCAAACCTAGTTCCTGTTTGTCTCTCTCCTGTGATTGTCTTCCAGGTTCCAGCTCCTGTCTCAAGACTTCCACCATAGAGACCCGCACCAGCATTCCACCTGCGGTGTAGCCTGACTCTCCAATCCATTGTGGATTCATCTGTTTCCAGCTACAACATTACCTGCTTCCAGCTCAGCTTCCAGCAGAGTACAGCTTCCCTTAAAGGGCCGGTGTCCTTTCTACACTTTACCACTCTCCACCGGTATTATTATTTCTCCGCTCTCAAGTTCTACATTTCAGTTCATATTTCATCGCTCCCAAGTTCATTTATTATTTAACTGGTTCCAGCCAGTATCCACTCCGTGCTAACAACAGTCTGGTTCCAGCCAGTATCCACAGCAGCTGTTTTATCTTCAGCAACCCAGCTTTTCCTGGAAACACCAGCTGGCACAATCCTGGGTTATCTCCATTGCTACAGTCGGGCCTGGTAAGGACTTTCCATCTAGAAGATCATAAGAACTATCTCACACTACCAGTGCCCTGTGGCTCCTGCCATCCTGTAGTACCCAGGAACTGTATTTATTCTTTGCTGACTTTTACGTTTTCTTTTACTGCTGCTGTGTTGCGGAGTTGTCATAATAAACATCATTGACTTTTATCCAAGTTGTCGTGGTCACGCCTTCGGGCAGTTATTATTCATGTTACTTACATGTCCAGGGGTCAGATACAACCTCCCAGGTTCCGGTACATCTCAGCCCCTACAACTGAGGCTGCCTCCCGTCAGCTCAGGCCCTCAGTTGTGACACTCCGACCCAGAAGACTGGGGCCTAAGCCTGAAATAGAGCTTACAGCTCTCCTTGAAACAAAAGAACTGCGAGCGATCTCCAGAAAAACGATCCGGGAGATTTACTTTCGGCTCCTTAACCCCTAAACTTGCCGCAGCTGCTGCGGGAGCTCCGCTAGCGGCCTGCAGGGTGTTCATTTTAATGGACATCTCATTAAATTGTCGAGTCAGGACCTGCACCTGATCAACCACCTGTTGCAAAGTATTTTGAGGGGTATGCTCCATATTCCCACAAAATTTCAACAGGAGTAGGGCTGCTGAATATGTTACGCACACCAGTGCTAACAGGAGTATACCGGTGTATGAACAGAGAGGGATGCGAGGCAAAACGAACTCACAGACAGTATAACACAAAATACACAGGAGGTGATGGAATAACTAATAAACACAAAATGAACGGGGAAGCCCAAAGGCTCAGGAATTGGGTGTCTCCCTAGTGTCAGGAATGCTCAGATGGAATAGAGCGAAAAATGAAGCGAGATGTAGTGATTTAACATGTGGAGCACCCAAAATGATGTTGCTAAGAGCAACAGGAAAACCCCCAAAGGGTTACCAACGGGTGTGGGAATAAACTCCTTGGTCAGAGATAGAAATATAGGCCCTCATTCCGAGTTGATCGGTCGCAAGGCGAATTTAGCAGAGTTACACACGCTAAGCCGCCGCCTACTGGGAGTGAATCTTAGCTTCTTAAAATTGCGACCGATGTATTCGCAATATTGCGATTACTAACTACTTAGCAGTTTCAGAGTAGCTCCAGACTTACTCTGCCTGTGCGATCAGTTCAGTGCTTGTCGTTCCTGGTTGACGTCACAAACACACCCAGCGTTCGCCCAGGCACTCCCACCGTTTCTCCGGCCACTCCTGCGTTTTTTCCGGAAACGGTAGCGTTTTCAGCCACACGCCCCTGAAACGCCGTGTTTCCGCCCAGTAACACCCATTTCCTGTCAATCACATTACGATCGCCGGAGCGAAGAAAAAGCCGTGAGTAAAAATACTTTCTTCATAGTAAAGTTACTTGGCGCAGTCGCAGTGCGAACTTTGCGCATGCGTACTAAGCGGATTTTCACTGCGATGCGATGAAAAAGAACGAGCGAACAACTCGGAATGAGGGCCATAGACACAAGGAGAGTATCCACAATCCTAACCCCCACTTGCAGGGCACAGGTTCAGCTTACTGCCACTAAACTGACACCTGGACGCCCTGCACAGTGAGGGAGGATTAAGCAAGCAGGTCTGAAAGTACAGCCGCAAACCTGCTGGGTTCACAGAATAGCAAAAGAACCCCAGCAGGTTAAACAACTGACTCCAGTCTTACTGCTAGGTCCGGATTGGCAGGATGAAGTACCGAATCCCAAGGCCTATTCGCAGTAAGCAACAAGTAAATACAAAGTCACATAATACTAGCTAACTCTCTGGAACTGACTAACAAACAAAGATTCAGCAGCATTTGCCTAGCCTGAGAGGATGGTTTATATAGCAGGTGCTGTCCATGCCCCACTCAGACCTCACAGACTGTGAGCACAAAACCAGCGCCGGATTCCCTGCCGTGCACAGAGCCTGTTACCACTACACAGTAAAGACCCGGACCGGAGTATCAGCTGCGCTCAGGTTACTTTGCTAACACTTGCCTCCCGGTTGCCATGGCAACGTGGCAGTACAGAACAGGAGATCCTAACAGTTTTAGCTCCTCCTTCAATGTCTCCAGCTTCTTCTGCAAAAGCCTGATGAGGGGAATGACCTGACTCAGGCTGGCAGTGTCTGAACTGACTTCACGTGTGGCAAGTTCAAAGGGTTGCAGATCCTTGCACAACGTTGAAATCATTCTCCACTGCGCTTGAGTCAGGTGCATTCCCCCTCCTTTGCCAATATCGTAGGCAGATGTATAGGCTTGAATGGCCTTTTGCTGCTCCTTCATCCTCTGAAGCATATAGAGGGTTGAATTCCACCTCGTTACCACCTCTTGCTTCAGATGATGGCAGGGCAGGTTCAGGACTGTTTGCTGGTGCTCAAGTCTTCGGCACGCAGTGGCTGAATGCAGAAAGTGTCCCGCAATTTTTCTGGCCACCGACAGCATCTCTTGCACGCCCCTGTCGTTTTTTAAATAATTCTGCACCACCAAATTCAATGTATGTGCAAAACATGGGACGTGCTGGAATTTGCCCAGATGTAATGCATGCACAATATTGGTGGCGTTGTCCGATGTCACAAATCCCCAGGAGAGTCCAATTGGGGTAAGCCATTCTGCGATGATGTTCCTCAGTTTCCGTAAGAGGTTGTCAGCTGTTTGCCTCTTATGGAAAGCGGTGATACAAAGCGTAGCCTGCCTAGGAACGAGTTGGCGTTTGCAAGATGCTGCTACTGGTGCCGCCGCTTCTGTTCTTGCTGCGGGAGGCAATACATCTACCAAGTGGGCTGTCACAGTCATATAGTCCTGAGTCTGCCCTGCTCCACTTGTCCACATGTCCGTGGTTAAGTGGACATTGGGTACAACTGCATTTTTTAGGACACTGGTGAGTCTTTTTCTGATGTCTGTGTACATTTTCGGTATCGCCTGCCTAGAGAAATGGAACCTAGATGGTATTTGGTACCGGGGACACAGTACCTCAATCAAGTCTCTAGTTCCCTGTGAATTAACGGTGGATACCGGAAACACGTTTCTCACCATCCAGGCTGCCAAGTCCTGAGTTATCCGCTTTGCAGCAGAATGACTGCTGTGATATTTCATCTTCCTCGCAAAGTACTGTTGGACAGTCAATTGCTTACTGGAGGTAGTACAAGTGGTCTTCCGACTTCCCCTCTGGGATGACGATCGACTCCCAGCAGCAACAACAGCAGCGCCAGCAGCAGTAGGCGTTACACTCAAGGATGCATCGGAGGAATCCCAGGCAGGAGAGGACTCGTCAGACTTGACAGTGACATGGCCTGCAGGACTATTGGCTTTCCTGTGTAAGGAGGAAATTGACACTGAGGGAGTTGGTGGTGTGGTTTGCAGGAGCTTGGTTACAAGAGGAAGGGATTTAGTGGTCAGTGGAATGCTTCCGCTGTCATCCAAAGTTTTTGAACTTGTCACTGACTTCTGATGAATGCGGTCCAGGTGACGTATAAGGGAGGATGTTCCTAGGTGGTTAACGGCTTGACACCAGTTGTCCGCATTTGTGTTGAAATAATTCCACACCGAAGAGGTGATTTTTTTTGTATTTTGACCAGGCATGTCAATGGCCATATTCGTCCCACGGACAACAGGTGTCTCCCCGGGTGCCTGACTTAAACAAACCACCTCACCATCAGAATCCTCCTTGTCAATTTCCTCCCCAGCGCCAGCAACACCCATATCCTCATCCTGGTGTACTTCAACACTGACATCTTCAATCTGACTATCAGGAACTGGACTGCGGGTGCTCCTTCCAGCACTTGCAGGGGGCATGCAAATGGTGGAAAGCGCAACCTCTTCCCGTCCAGTGTTGGGAAGGTCAGGCATCGCAACCGACACAATTGGACTCTCGTTGGGGATTTGTGATTTAGAAGAACGCACAGTTCTTTGCTGTGCTTTTGCCATCTTAACTCTTTTAAGTTTTCTAGCAGGTGAAGCTGAACCACTAGCCTTGAACATAGGCCAGGGCCTCAGCCGTTCCTTGCCACTCCGTGTCGTAAATGGCATATTGGCAAGTTTACGCTTCTCCTCAGACGATTTTGATTTAGATTTTTGGGTCATTTTTCTGAGCTTTATTTTTTGGGATTTTACATGCTCTCTACTATGACATTGGGCATCAGCCTTGGCAGACGACGTTGATGGCATTTCATCGTCTCGGCCATGACTAGTGGCAGCAGCTTCAGCACGAGGTGGAAGTGGATCTTGATCTTTCCCTATTTTACCCTCCTCTGGATAGTATACTTGACGACACAGAGGTAGGTAGAGCAGTGGCTTACTGTACCGTACTGCTATATACTGTATACTGGTGGTCAGCTAACTGTGCAAAACTGAAATGCACCACAGGTATGGATGGATAGTATACTTGATGACACAGAGGTAGGTAGAGCAGTGGCCTTCCGTACCGTACTGCTATATAGTATATACTGGTGGTCAGTAAACTGTGCAAAACTGAAATGCACCACAGGTATGGATGGATAGTATACTTAACGACACAGAGGTAGGTAGAGCAGTGGCCTACTTTACCGTACTGCTATATAGTATATACTGGTGGTCAGCAAACTGTGCAAAACTGAAATGCACCACTGGTATGGATGGATAGTATACTTGACGACACAGAGGTAGGTAGAGCAGTGGCCTTCTGTACCGTACTGCTATATAGTATATACTGGTGGTCAGCAAACTGTGCAAAACTGAAATGCACCACAGGTATGAATGGATAGTATACTTGACGACACAGAGGTAGGTAGAGCAGTGGCCTACTGTACCGTACTGCTATATAGTATATACTGGTGGTCAGCAAACTGTGCAAAACTGAAATGCACCCCAGGTATGGATGGATAGTATACCTGACGACACAGAGGTAAGTAGAGCAGTGGCCTACTGTACCGTACTGCTATATATTATAAACTGGTGGTCAGCAAACTGTGCAAAACTGAAATGCACCACAGGTATGGATGGATAGTATACTTGACGACACAGAGGTAGGTAGAGCAGTGGCCTACTGTACCGTACTGCTATATAGTATATACTGGTGGTCAGCAAACTGTGCAAAACTGAAATGCACCACAGGTATGGATGGATAGTATACTTGACGACACAGAGGTAGGTAGAGCAGTGGCCTACTGTACCGTACTGCTTTATAGTATATACTGGTGGTCAGCAAACTGTGCAAAACTGAAATGCACCACAGGTATGGATGGATAGTATACTTGACAACATAGAGGTAGGTAGAGCAGTGTCCTACTGTACCGTACTGCTATATATTATATACTGGTGGTCAGCAAACTGTGCAAAACTGAAATGCACCACAGGTATGGATGGATAGTATACTTGACGACACAGAGGTAGGTGGAGCAGTGGCCTTCTGTACCGTACTGCTATATAGTATATACTGGTGGTCAGCAAACTGTGCAAAACTGAAATGCACCACAGGTATGGATGGATAGTATACTTGACAACACAGAGGTAGGTAGAGCAGTGGCCTTCTGTACCGTACTGCTATATAGTATATACTGGTGGTCAGCTTACTGCAAAACTGAAATGCACCACAGGTATGGATGGATAGTATACTTGACGACACAGAGGTAGGTAGAGCAGTGGCCTTCTGTACCGTACTGCTATATAGTATATACTGGTGGTCAGCAAACTGTGCAAAACTGAAATGCACCACAGGTATGGATGGATAGTATACTTGACGTCACAGAGGTAGGTAGAGCAGTGGACTACTGTACCATACTGCTATATATATAGTTATACTGGTGGTCAGCAAAATTCTGCACTGTCCTCCTACTATATACTACAATGCAGCACATTTATGGAGCGTTTTTCAGGCAGAGAACGTATAATACTGGTGGTCACTGGTCACTGGTCAGCAAAACTCTGCACTGTCCTCCTACTATATAATACTGCTGGTCCCCAGTCCCCACAATAAAGCAATTAGCACACTGATCACAGATATTTGCAGCACACTGAGCACAGTCAGATATGGAGCGTTTTTCAGGCAGAGAACGTAGATATTTGCACTTGCAGCACACTGAGCACAGATATTTGCAGCACACTGAGCACAGATATTTGCAGCATAATTTGCAGCCCACTGAACATAGAAACTGAGAGGACACCAGCCACGTCCTCTCACGATCATCTCCAATGCACGAGTGAAAAATGGCGGCGACGCGCGTCTCCTTATATAGAATACGAATCTCGCGAGAATCCGACCGCGGGATGATGACGTTCGGGCGCGCTCGGGTTAACCGAGCAAGACGGGAGGATCCGAGTTGCTCGGACCCGTGAAAAAAAGGTGAAGTTCGGTCGGGTTCGGATCCCGAGGATCCGAACCCGCTCATCACTAGTTATGTGTAGATGATGTTTTGCTTGTAGCTCAAGAAAGCCAGAAAGTCAACGTCAAGTTTTTGCTGAGTGACAAGTTCACACTAAAATACTTTGGGCCAGCATGCCAACTACTGGAAATGAGGAATATACAACATTTGAATGCTGGGACTGTTACTATAGCCCAACACAGGTCCTGTACATTGAAGCAATGCTCAACAAATTTGGAAAGACAGTCAGCACACAAATTGACAAATCTCAAAAACTGTGAGCCGGATGTAATGATGCCTGAGTTCGACAGCCGTGCGGGATTCCGGCCGAATGCAAACATTTTTTAAAGGGGCATTCAAGTACAAGGCATAGTTTTGCCTTATAAGTGATTGCCCCTTAAAAAAAAAAACATCCAAGTTCAGAAAGCATCCCGTGCGGCTGCCGAACTCGGGTGTCATTACACCCAGCTCCGTGTGTCCAACAACAGAGGCTGAGATAGAGGAAAGTTCCTTATCAACTGCCAGTGGAACTTTAATCACTTGCCTGGAATGGTTGCATCAGATGTGACCACACCAGGCAGTGCTTCCTCCAACATTGTGACAACTGATGCAACCTGTCAGAAAGCCCACCTCTGGTCCCTCTGCTTCCTGTTTCCCTCCCCTCCGGTGTCTGCTGTACTGCCGATCACTGCTCATTGGTCAGCCTGGCAGCATTCCCCACCCAGCGCCTGCAGACATTAGCAGCCACTGTGGAAATGTGGAAATGTGGAAATTCAGCCCCTTACCTTTCATTTGTATTCATGGAGGCTACAGAGAGAAGTAGGTGCCAAAAAAGGGAAGTCGAGATGGTCGCGATGTTCCAACCATCAATGGTCACGATGTTCTGACCATCAATAATCGTGATGTTCTGACCATTAATGTTTTTACCAATGTTACCATTTAAAAAAAAAAATAGTAAAACTTTTTGTTTGTTTTTTTAAATTGTATTTTTTTTATACAAAATCATATTGTATATATGTTAAATAAGTGTTCTTAACCAAATTTAATCATAAACAATGTACAATTTCCGAGCAGTTTTGGAAAAACATATTAGCCAGTTTAGTGGTTAATGTATGCAAGCATTGCCACACATCCAGACATCATACAAACTGACAGCCATGTAAGACAATTTGAAATCAACCCTTGGTGATAACATTGGACAGCCATTAATCACATTCACATCCTGGAAGTTTGTATTTATGAGCATTCTGTGATGCCAACTGGGAACTGGATGAAGACGACAGGTGTTCCTACACTGGATACCTATTTACTTTTGCAGGCGTAGCCATAAGCTGGGCAAGCAGGAAATAACACATTGTTGTCTTATCCACCTCCAAGGCAGGTGCGATGGCTCTCAGAGAAATAGCCAAGGAGTTGTTGTGGCTGAAAGAAGTACCGGCTTTAATGAAGTGCCGGCTTTTCTATGCTTTGTACTGACTGTGAGTCCCAATTTAAATTTCCTCCTCCAACCGACCATGAAGCAGTGGCTTACAATAGCTTCTTCTTCATAAATAAAGCCCTGTGTATGAGTTAGTTCTTCTTAATTCACATGACACCATCAGCATAGCATGTGACAACAAATGTGCCACTAACTTGTTTTCTGGGCCCACACATCATGGTCGGTCTAAACACATTGCTAGAATACACCATTTTATAAGAGAGCTGATAAACAGCACTTTAGTCAGTGTAAAATATGTGATAGGAGAATATTGCTGATACAGTATTTTAACTAGTGATGTGCACCGGAAATTTTTCGGGTTTTGTGTTTTGGTTTTGGATTCGGTTCCACAGCCGTGTTTTGGATTCGGACGTGTTTTGGCAAAACCTCCCTGAAAATATTTCGTCGGATTCGGGTGTGTTTTGGATTCCGGTGTTTTTTATCAAAAACCCCTCAAAAACAGCTTAAATCAGAGAATTTGGGAGTAATTTTGATCCTATAGTATTATTAACCTCAATAACCATAATTTCCACTCATTTCCAGTCTATTCTGAACACCTCACACCTCAAAATATTATTTTTTGTCCTAAAATTTGCACCGAGGTTGCTGGATGGCTAAGCTAAGCGACCGAAGTGGCCGACACAAACACCTGGCCCATCTAGGAGTGGCACTGAAGTGTCAGACAGGATGGCAGATTAAAAAAAAATTGTCCCCAAACAGCACATGATGCAAAGAAAAAAAGAGGTGCAATGAGGTAGCTGTGTGACTAAGCTAAGCGACCCAAGTGGCCGACACAAACACCAGGCCCATCTAGTAGTGGCACTGCAGTGTCAGACAGGATGGCAGATTTAAAAAATAGTCCCCAAACAGCACATGATGCAAAGAAAAAAAGAGATGCAATGAGGTAGCTGTGTGACTAAGCTAAGCGCCCCAAGTGGCCGACACAAACACCTGGCCCATCTAGGAGTGGCACTGCAGTGTCAGACAAGATGTCAGATTTAAAAAATAGTCCCCAAACAGCACATGATGCAAAGAAAAAAAGAGGTGCAATGAGGTAGCTGTGTGGCTAAGCTAAGTGACCCAAGTGGCTGACACAAACACCTGGCCCATCTAGGAGTGGCACTGCAGTGTCAGACAGGATGTCAGATTTAAAAAAATTGTCCCCAAACAGCACATGATGCAAAGAAAAAAAGAGGTGCAATAAGGTAGCTGTGTGACTAAGCTAAGCGACCCAAGTGACCGACACAGACACCTGGCCCATCTAGGAGTGGCACTGCAGTGTCAGACAGGATGGCAGATTTAAAAAATAGTCCCCAAACAGCACATGATGCAAAGAAAAAAAGAGGTGCAATGAGGTAGCTGTGTGGCTAAGCTAAGCGACCCAAGTGGCCAACACAAACACCTGGCCCATCTAGGAGTGGCACTGCAATGTCAGACAGGATGGCAGATTTAAAAAATAGTCCCCAAACAGCACATGATGCAAAGAAAAAAAGAGGTGCAATGAGGTAGCTGTGTGACTAAGCTAAGCGACCCAAGTGGCCGACACAAACACCTGGCCCATCTAGGAGTGGCACTGCAGTGTCAGACAGGATGGCAGATTTAAAAAATAGTCCCCAAACAGCACATGATGCAAAGAAAAAAAGAGATGCAATGAGGTAGCTGTGTGACTAAGCTAAGCGACCCAAGTGGCCGACACAAACACCTGGCCCATCTAGGAGTGGCACTGCAGTGTCAGACAAGATGTCAGATTTAAAAAATAGTCCCCAAACAGCACATGATGCAAAGAAAAAAAGAGGTGCAATGAGGTAGCTGTGTGACTAAGCTAAGCGACCCAAGTGGCCGACACAAACACCAGGCCCATCTAGTAGTGGCACTGCAGTGTCAGACAGGATGGCAGATTTAAAAAATAGTCCCCAAACAGCACATGATGCAAAGAAAAAAAGAGATGCAATGAGGTAGCTGTGTGACTAAGCTAAGCGCCCCAAGTGGCCGACACAAACACCTGGCCCATCTAGGAGTGGCACTGCAGTGTCAGACAAGATGTCAGATTTAAAAAATAGTCCCCAAACAGCACATGATGCAAAGAAAAAAAGAGGTGCAATGAGGTAGCTGTGTGGCTAAGCTAAGTGACCCAAGTGGCTGACACAAACACCTGGCCCATCTAGGAGTGGCACTGCAGTGTCAGACAGGATGTCAGATTTAAAAAAATTGTCCCCAAACAGCACATGATGCAAAGAAAAAAAGAGGTGCAATAAGGTAGCTGTGTGACTAAGCTAAGCGACCCAAGTGACCGACACAGACACCTGGCCCATCTAGGAGTGGCACTGCAGTGTCAGACAGGATGGCAGATTTAAAAAATAGTCCCCAAACAGCACATGATGCAAAGAAAAAAAGAGGTGCAATGAGGTAGCTGTGTGGCTAAGCTAAGCGACCCAAGTGGCCAACACAAACACCTGGCCCATCTAGGAGTGGCACTGCAATGTCAGACAGGATGGCAGATTTAAAAAATAGTCCCCAAACAGCACATGATGCAAAGAAAAAAAGAGGTGCAATGAGGTAGCTGTGTGACTAAGCTAAGCGACCCAAGTGGCCGACACAAACACCTGGCCCATCTAGGAGTGGCACTGCAGTGTCAGACAGGATGGCAGATTTAAAAAATAGTCCCCAAACAGCACATGATGCAAAGAAAAAAAGAGATGCAATGAGGTAGCTGTGTGACTAAGCTAAGCGACCCAAGTGGCCGACACAAACACCTGGCCCATCTAGGAGTGGCACTGCAGTGTCAGACAAGATGTCAGATTTAAAAAATAGTCCCCAAACAGCACATGATGCAAAGAAAAAAAGAGGTGCAATGAGGTAGCTGTGTGGCTAAGCTAAGCGACCCAAGTGGCCAACACAAACACCTGGCTCATCTAGGAGTGGCACTGCAATGTCAGACAGGATGGCAGATTTAAAAAATAGTCCCCAAACAGCACATGATGCAAAGAAAAAAAAGAGGTGCAATGAGGTAGCTGTGTGGCTAAGCTAAGCGACCCAAGTGACCGACACAGACACCTGGCCCATCTAGGAGTGGCACTGCAGTGTCAGACAGGATGGCAGATTTAAAAAATAGTCCCCAAACAGCACATGATGCAAAGAAAAAAAGAGGTGCAATGAGGTAGCTGTGTGGCTAAGCTAAGCGACCCAAGTGGCCAACACAAACACCTGGCCCATCTAGGAGTGGCACTGCAATGTCAGACAGGATGGCAGATTTAAAAAATAGTCCCCAAACAGCACATGATGCAAAGAAAAAAAGAGGTGCAATGAGGTAGCTGTGTGACTAAGCTAAGCGACCCAAGTGGCCGACACAAACACCTGGCCCATCTAGGAGTGGCACTGCAGTGTCAGACAGGGTGGCAGATTTAAAAAATAGTCCCCAAACAGCACATGATGCAAAGAAAAAAAGAGGTGCAATGAGGTAGCTGTGTGGCTAAGCTAAGCGACCCAAGTGGCCGACACAAACACCTGGCCCATCTAGGAGTGGCACTGCAGTTTTCAAGTGAGAGGATGAGTGCTTCCATCCTCATGTGAATCTGAACCACTAGCCATGAACATAGGCCAGGGCCTCAGCCGTTTCTTGCCACTCCGTGTCGTAAATGGCATATTGGCAAGTTTACACTTTTCATCAGACGCTTTTAATTTTGATTTTTGGGTCATTTTACTGAACTTTTGTAGTATACTTGATGACACAGAGGTAGAGCAATGGACTACTGTACCGTACTGCTATATATATACTGGTGGTCACAGCAACATTCTGCACTGTCCCCTCCTACTATATACTGTGCACAACTAAAATGCAGCACAGGTATGGATGCATAGTATACTTGACGACACAGAGGTAGAGCAGTGGACTACTGTACCGTACTGCTATATATATACTGGTGGTCACAGCAACATTCTGCACTGTCCCCTCCTACTATATTCTGCGCACAACTAAAATGCAGCACAGGTATGGATGCATAGTATACTTGACGACACAGAGGTAGAGCAGTGGACTACTGTACCGTACTGCTAAATATATATATATACTGGTGGTCACAGCAACATTCTGCACTGTCCCCTCCTACTATATACTGCGCACAACTAAAATGCAGCACAGGTATGGATGCATAGTATACTTGACGACACAGAGGTAGAGCAGTGGACTACTGTACCGTACTGCTATATATATACTGGTGGTCACAGTAACATTCTGCACTGTCCCCTCCTACTATATACTACAATGCAGCACAGATATGGAGCGTATTTCAGGCAGAGAACGTAGATATTTGCAAGCACACTGAGCACAGATATTTGCAGCACACTGAGCAGATATTTGCAGCACACTGAACACAGAAACTGAGAGAACGCAGCCACGCCCTCTCGCTATCATCTCCAAAGCACGAGTGAAAATGGTGGCGACGCGCGGCTCCTTATATAGAATACGAATCTCGCGAGAATCCGACAGCGGGATGATGACGTTCGGGCACGCTCGGGTTATCCGAGCAAGGCGGGAAGATCCGGGGTTGCCTCGGAACCGTGTAAAATGGGTGAAGTTCGGGGGGGTTCGGATCCCGAGGAACCGAACCTGCTCATCACTAATTTTAACCAGAGGCCTGACATCACATCTACTAAATACTAGAGATGTGCACCATACCCGATGATTTAGATTTGGATTTGCTAAACAGCTGTGATGAGCTTTGGATTTGGATTCCGATTTTTTTCAAAAATTGTCAATAAACATTAAAATATTTTTCTTTTTTTTCTTTTTTGGGGGACTCAGCTTGTCCCACACTGCGTGGAGTCAGACCGCGTTCACACACGCAGATGGTGGGGCCTGCATATTCACTATAGTACCACGGTGATGGACTTAGGGGACTGGTAACTGGACACAGTGACAGCACCACAGCCCCTTAGATGGACAGTGACAGCACAAAAAAAAACCCACTAGCTGTGCTGGACACAATGACTGACAGCCCCTGATGGACACTCTTACTGACAGCCCCTGATGGACACTCTGACAGCTCCTGATGGACACTCTGACTGACAACCCCTGATGGGCACTCTGGGGGTAATTCCAAGTTGATCGCAGCAGCAAATTTGTTAGCAGTTGGGCAAAACCATGGCCCTCATTCCGAGTTGTTCGCTCGTTAGTGGTTTTAGCAACGGAGCGATTTGTCGCAAACTGCGCATGCGCAATGATCGCAGTGCGTCTGCGCCAAGTAAATTTGCCAAAAAGTTTGGTATTTTACTCACGGCTTAACGAAGAAATTTCTTCGTTCTGGTGATCGGAGTGTGATTGACAGGAAGTGGGTGTTTCTGGGCGGAAACTGGCCATTTTATGGCTGTGTGCAGAAAAACGCTGCCGTTTCTGGGAAAAACGCGGGAGTGGCTGGAGAAACGGGGGAGTGTCTGGGCGAACGCTGGGTGTGTTTGTGACGTCAAACCAGGAACGAAACTGACTGAACTAATCGCAGTGGCAGAGTAAGTCCCGAGCTACTCAGAAACTGCAAAGAAATTTCTATTCGCAATTATGCGAATCTTTCGTTCGCAATTCTGCAAAACTAAGATTCATTCCCAGTAGGCGGCGGCTTAGCGTGTGCAAAGCTGCTAAAAGCAGCTAGTGAGCGAACAACTCGGAATGAGGGCCCATGTGCACTGCAGGTGTGGCAGATATAACATTTGCAGAGAGAGTTAAATGTGGATGGGTTATTTTGTTTCTGTGCAGAATAAATACTGGCTGCTTTATTTTTACACTACAATTTAGATTTCAGTTTGAACACGCCCCTCCCAAATCTAACTCTCTCTACACATGTTATATCTGCCCACCCTGCAGTGCACATGGGGGGTCATTCCGAGTTGTTCGCTCGTTATTTTTCTGTCGCAACGGAGCGATTAGTCGCTAATGCGCATGCGCAATGTCCGCAGTGCGACTGCGCCAAGTAAATTTGCTATGCAGTTAGGAATTTTACTCATGGCAATACGAGGTTTTTTCTTCGTTCTGGTGATCGTAATGTGATTGACAGGGAGTGGGTGTTTCTGGGCGGAACTTGCCGTTTTATGGGTGTGTGTGAAAAAACGCTACCGTTTCCGGGAAAAACACGGGAGTGGCTGGAGAAACGGAGGAGTGTCTGGGCGAACACTGGGTGTGTTTGTGACGTCAAACCAGGAACGACAAACACTGAACTGATCGCAGATGCCGAGTAAGTTTGGAGCTACTCAGAAACTGCTAAGAAGTGTCTATTCGCAATTCTGCTAATCTGTCGTTCGCAATTTTGATAAGCTAAGATTCACTCCCAGTAGGCGGCGGCTTAGCCTGTGCAATGCTGCTAAAAGCAGCTTGCGAGCGAACAACTCGGAATGACCACCATGGTTTTGCCATCTGCTAACAAAGTTCCTGCTGCGATCAACTCGGAATTAGGCCCTCTGACTGAAAGCCCCTGATAGACACTCTTACAGCCCCTGATGGACACTCTGACACAGCACCTGATGGACACTCTGACACAGCACCTGATGGACACTCTGACACAGCACCTGATGGACACTCTGACACAGCACCTGATGGACACTCTGACACAGCACCTGATGGACACTCTGACACAGCACCTGATGGACACTCTGACACAGCACCTGATGGACACTCTGACACAGCACCTGATGGACACTCTGACACAGCACCTGATGGACACTCTGACACAGCACCTGATGGACACTCTGACACAGCACCTGATGGACACTCTTACTGCCTGCCCTTAAAAGGACAGACTGAAAGCGCACAAAAGCAGAGCTCTGCACAGTGTGGAACATGCAGGGAAATGGTGCCGAGCCGTGGTACGCCAAGTCTTTATAGACTCGAAGTCTTGCAAGAATCCGACGTGGGATTATGATGTTTGGCCTCTTCTGGGATCCTGAGCCTGTCGTGACATTCGCGAGCCGGGCTATGTTCTGAGCTGTTCGTATTCCATGGTATCCAAACCGCTTATCTCTACTAAATACAGGGCCGCAAAAACTCTCTGCACCCTAGGCAAATCTTCAGCCTGGCGCCCCCTTACCAGCAACCTTCCCCCACACACCTCCCAGAGGGGCGATGCAGGTGTCCATTAGGTGGGCTGCGGTGAATTGTATCATTGTACATACACAGAGAAAAGGGACAACACCCAAGGACTTTTAAAGTGATAAAATATATTGTAAACAAGTCAAAAAATGTTGTGACTTTGTTCACAGTATACTTCCACTTTAAAAGTCCTTGAGTGCCTATTCTTAATATACTGTATAATATTGTATATGGGGTCTGGAAGAGGCTTTACCGGGTGTGGTGACACGCGGTGCGCACCCCTTATCTCCTGCCGCGAAGGGGGCACGGTCTTACACTTAGGGGGCATGGCTTCGCGGGGATCCCGGAATCGTCACTCCGGGGGGCGTGCCCAGCATCTCTGGAGATGCTGGGCTTCCCCCATAGACAGTCTCCGTGCGTTGTCGGCTCCTCTTCTATGACAGGAGCCGGGTGCTGTAGGAGACTTTCTCACTGCAGCACCTGGCTCCTGTCACTGCGGAGGAGCTGACATTTGGTGTCAGCCCCCTCCAGGTGTCACACTCGGGTGCGGGCCACACCCCCCGCACCCGCCTTGTGATGCCACTGCGGTCTGGTGTGGGTATTTAATTAGGGCTGGGTCAGAATACCGACAGCAGCTTCCCGACCACCATAATACCGAAATTTTGAATGAAATTAATTAACCTTACCCTAACCCTCCCTCCCCGCAGCTTAACTCTAATCCTCCCTCTCATACTAACATTCAGGATGCTGGCTGTCCCTTTAATTGTATGTGCATATACATAAACATATACGCACATACATATATTTGTATGCTCCTTATTGTGTTCCAACCCACCATCCATAGGTTCATTACTAACCTGCATACAGACACATCCTTCGTTTTTTTTGTAGATGAATTCAGCGGTGCCCTCCAGTGATTGCGCCCCTAGGCAGCCGCCTAAAGCTGCCTAATCATAGAGCCTGCCCTGACTAAATACCTTTCTAACTAAAAGCAGACTGTAATGCATTTGACATGTTGATGTGTTATGTTATGTTTTGCTTTACATATCAAGCTGTGTTTTTGCTTACAGATAAGACATCCAAAATGTGGAATGTTTATATTATTGTGTAACCAGAGATAGCATTAAATAAAGGGGGTGTTGGAGGAGAGTGCTCTGCGCTGTCTCCTCTACTGTCCAGCACAAGGTCTGACAGACTGATGAAGACATTGACTTCTGATCCTGGCCAATTCACTTCTGCACGTGTCTCTCTATGTATCGTCTCTCTTCCATTCTGTATAAGGAAGTGCGTGCCTCAGAGCACCTCCTGCATGGAGCCTATACATTATAGCTGGGACACTATGTCTACCACTTTGTTACCACTGCTAGATATATTATAACCTCCCCTGCCAAATAAATATATATATATATATATATATATATATATATATATATACACACTGTGTACACACAAAGAGAGGTTGATGTGGAAATTTTGAAGGGGGGTACGGAAAATTTAAAGGGATTTAGAGTTCTTCCCTTCAGGGTAGACTGTTGCGCGCGCATCTGAAAAGGGGCACGGCCACTCATAAGTAGCCATAATCTGAAGACATGCTTCCTTTTCATCGGTGGGGGGCAGGACCCCTGTCTGCCCTTCTGCTTGCTATGACAAGTGTTAATAATAGTGGTCAACCTGCATTAACCAGCAATACAGCGTGTCACAAAAACTTCTAACCATTAATTTCTAACTGACATATTCCTTTCTGTAAGAACAGGAAGCAAACACAACTAGTTGTACAAAAACACTTTTTAATTTATTTAAACTTTTTTTATTTTTGGACTTTTTTAAACTGGAGTGTATTGATTGTATGGACACAGTACTGGAGTATGATGGAGTGGATGGACTCTGCTGTTCTTATATAGTCACACAATGGACTCACATATGTGATACAAATGGTAATGAGCTAGCACAGCTGCCTGGCTCTCCCTTCTGTCACACACTATGGCTTCAGCTGTCCTGCTATAGTCACACAGTATTGCAATGGTCTTTATATTTCCAATATATACCATATTGCAGGTACTGTAATAGCAAGGGCAATATATCCTAATAACATGAAATAATTGTCCAATTCGGTCCAATCCAGGTCCAATTCGTTCTGTCACATAAACACCCCACTTTTTAAACTTGAGCCCCAGTCTCTTCTGCAGACACTACTGCAGGTTGCATGTTGTCCTTCGCAAATTGACTGTGCACTGCTTCCAGCATTCACTTATTGTCCCATGTTCTCTTGTAACCACCAGCATCGGTCAGTTCCCTGTACCTCTGCAAATGGGAAGACATAGTGCATATTATCCTGGGGTGTCTGAATGACAGACCCCACTTGCTTCTTATTTTTAGTACCTTCCCCCAGTATAGCACATGGGACAGCTAAACACACGGCAGGTCCACAACTCATCTGTTCCACGGATATTCCCTGTATAGGGTAGTGGTGGGTAGCATTGACTGCACTTACCTGTGCTGTATGACCCAGACACTACTGTCTCCTGTCTGGAGATATGAAAAAAAGGCATTTGTTTCCCCCAGCACCCTGAATGATAACCGTAACCAGATATAAATTCCACATAATAATAGAATTCAGAGATCTTCGTTACACATATTTGCGCAAATGTGTGAATAAGCCCCAAAGCCGCATCAAGGCGTCTCTGTATATTTGGGGTCCCTAGCGCTATATCTAGGTGCAGGGTGTGGCACCCCAAAACACCAGCATAAGCCAGAAAGCCCAGCATAGCATACCAGTGAAAAAACTATAGTGTTAATAAATTAGTATTTAGGAAGCCGAAGCTATAGAGAAAGTGATACAAAAATGAAATGCAATTAAAATAGAGAAATAGTGTTAAAAAATTAATAAGTGAAAAGTGTTAGTAGAATGTAAAGGTATGCCACACTAAGGCCGTCCAGCTCAGCCAGTCCAAAGGCACCACACCTCACACCTCCATTACCCCAATCTGGGTCTAAGATTAACCAGCAAGGAGCCACATGATAATGGCTCCTTACTACAATATGTCTAAGCTAAGAGCTACCTACCTTGGAGCAACCCCATAATGCTCCATGTGGCATATCAGGGCCTGCACCTCCTCCTAATGCAGGAACCTCTCTGCCTCTCACAACAAACATATATATTGGTAGATGCTCAATTAGCTTAGTGATATCATTCAGGTGCTCGAAAGGGAGGGGTATTGCTAAGCAAGAAAAAAAGGCATTTGTTTCCCCCAGCACCCTGAATGATAACCGTAACCAGATATAAATTCCACATAATAATAGAATTCAGAGATCTTCGTTACACATATTTGCGCAAATGTGTGAATAAGCCCCAAAGCCGCATCAAGGCGTCTCTGTATATTTGGGGTCCCTAGCGCTATATCTAGGTGCAGGGTGTGGCACCCCAAAACACCAGCATAAGCCAGAAAGCCCAGCGTAGCATACCAGTGAAAAAACTATAGTGTTAATAAATTACTGTCTGGAGATAACTGCCTCCTGGGGTGGTCCAACACGACCCACTCCCTGGTCTTTTCACGCCATCTCAGTGTAAATTTCAGCAGTCGACTGCTCAAGCTTAACATGTATAGTTTGGAGTAGAGAAGGGAAAGGGGGGGCATGATAGAAACTTTCAAATATACCAAGGGTCTTAACAAAGTTCAGGAGGGAAACATTCTTCAAAGGAAGATAAGTATTAGAACTCGAGGACATACACTGAAACTGGAGGAAGGCAGGTTCAGGGGAAATTTAAGGAAAAATTACTTCACAGAAAGGGTAGTGGATAAGTGGAATAGCCTCCCATCAGAAGTGGTAGAGGCTAAGACTGTAGAACAATTTAAACATGCTTGGGATAAGCATATGAACATCCTTACAAAGAATTAAGGTTCAAAAGGGGTAGACTAAATGGGCCAAGTGGTTCTTATCTGCTGTTAAATTCTGTTTCTATAAGCTCTCCATCCTCTGACCCAGTCGCTGGCTTTGCGAATCTTCTCTGTATGAGTCCTCAGACACCATGTTGCATCGCTGGCACCTTCCCTGGGGTACCTTCTGATGGGACAGGGCAGTCTGTAGAACAGTGGCTGCTGGTGCAAGAATTCGCAACGTAGGACTGTAATCCCAACACCTCCTTTTTCTCATACGTCCTAAAGGATGCTGGGGACACTTCAAGAACCACGGGATCCGCAGGAGACATGGGCACTTTAAGACTTTCAAAGGGGTGTGAACTGGCTCCTCCCTCTATGCCCCTCCTCCAGACTCCAGTTTAGAATCTGTGCCCAGGCAGACTGGATGCACTCTGAGGAGCTCTACTGAGTTTCTCTGAAAAAGACTTATGTTAGGTTTTTATTTTCAGGGAGACTGCTGGCAACAATCTCCCTGCTTCGTGGGACTTAGGGGAGAGAAGTCAGACCTACTTACAGTGAGTTAAAGGCTCTGCTTCTTGGCTACAGGACACCATTAGCTCCTGAGGGTTTGGAACACTAGGTACGCCTAGGGGTTGATTCCTAGAGCCCGCCGTCACCACCCTTGCAGAGCCAGAAGTCAGAAGACAGGTGAGTAGAAGAAGATCAGAAGACTTCGGTGACGGCTTTGAGGTACCGCACAGCGATTGCGCTACGCACCATGCTCCCACACTACAGGGCACGGGGGGGGCGCATATAAAACCTCATATGAGACTGGTAAAGAGTGGTATACGTGCCTAGGCACTAAATCCTAACCCCCGCCAGTATAAATATGTTAAAAATTAGCGGGGCTGAAGCGCACCATTAAGGGGGCGGGGCTTAGCCCTTACAGCTCTTCTCAGAGCCATTTTCTCTTCACAGAGCTGCAGAGACGCTGGTCTTTCCTCAACACTGCTGTACAAGTAACAGGGTGCAAACGGGGGGGGGGGGGGGCACAGTTAATTTGGTGCAAAATAAGTTAATTATATAAGCGCTACAGGTCTGAGGCAATATATAAGAGTTTCAGAACTGGGATAAGCGCTGGGTTGTGAGCTGGCAAACTCCCTTTGTGTTTCTCTGACATGCTTTACTGTGGGTCTGTCCCCTATATGCCCAGTGTGTCTGTAGGTGTCGGTACACGTGTGTAGGCATGTCTGAGGCTGAGTGCTCTTCCCAGGAGGAGACTGTATTAGGGACAGAAACGGCTGTGGGAGTGACCCTGTCAGCACCGCCGACTCCTGATTGGGTAAATGTGTTGAAGTCTCAAAAGCAGGCATGGAAGAAATCTGTGGAGGTTGTGTTATCACAAGTCCAGACCCCCTCGAGGTCACATAAGCGTTTGTTTGCTCAGTTGGCAGACACAGATACCGACACGGACACTGACTCCAGTGTCGACTATAGTGATACCAGATTAGACCCAAAATTGGCAAAGAACATTCAGTACATGATTGTGGCGATAAAAGACGTATTGCATATCAAGGACCCTACTGTTCCTGATAAAAATGGTCTGTATGTATAAGGGAAAGAAACCTGAGGTAACGTTTCCTCCCTCTCATGAACTGAATACTCTTTTTGAAAAGCTGTGGGAAAATCCTGACAAAAAGTTTCAGATTCCCAAAAGGATTCCGGCGGTGTATCCTTTTCCCTCTGGGGATAGAGGAATGTGGGAGTCACCCCTCATTGTGGACAAGGCTCTATCACGGTTATCTAAAAAGGTGGCTCTACCGTCTCCTGACACGGCAGCCCTTAAGGATCCTGCAGATCGTAGACAGGAAAATATGTTAAAATCCATTTACGTCACCACAGGTACACTACTCAGACCAACCATTGCATCTGCGTGGTTGAGTAGTGCTATTGAGAAGTGGGCAGATAACTTGTCATCTGATATAGATACCCTGGATAGGGATGGCATCCTTTTAACGCTGGGTTCTATCAGGGACGCTGCAGCCTACCTAAAGGAAGCGGCAAGAGATATTGGCCTTTTGGGATCAAAGGCCAATGCCATGGCAGTTTCAGCTTGGAGGGCATTGTGGATTCATCAATGGAATGCTGATGCTTACTCTAAGAAAGCTATGGAGTCTCTACCGTATAAAGGTGGTGTATTGTTTGGTGACGGCCTTGCTGATTTGGTATCTATGGCTACTGCGGGTAAGTCGTCTTTTTTGCCTTATGTTCCTACACAATAAAAGAAAGCTCACCACTATCAGATGCAGTCGTTTCGGCCAAATAAATACAAAAAAGGCCTAGGTTATTCCTTCCTTGCTAATAGAGGAAGAGGAAAAGGTAAAAGATCTCCGGCCGTGGCGGGTTCCCCGGAGCAGAAGTCCTCCCCGGCTTCTGCCAAAACCACCGCATGACGCTGGGACTCCTCTGCGGGAGTCCGCTACAGGACTCGACGTTCCCCCTCGTCGATTTTTCAAATCGGCCTTACCAGCTTTTCTTCCAGACAGGGAGGTAGTATGCAATGCAATACAAAAGTTGTGTCAAAATCAAGTCATTATCAGGGTTCCCCTCTCACAACAGGGAGAAGGCTTTTATTCGAGTCTGTTCATGGTCCCGACTGGTCAGACCAATTCTGAACCTAAAATCCCTCAATTTCTACCTAATAAAATTCAAATTCAAGATGGAATCTCTCCGAGCAGTGATCTCCAGTCTGGAGGAAGGGGATTTTATGGTGTCGGTCGACATAAAGGATGCCTACTTACACGTCCCCATATATCCTCCGCTTCAGGCTTACCTGAGGTTTGCTATTCAGGATTGTCATTACCAATTTCAGACATTGCCGTTTGGTCTGTCCACGACTCCGAGGATTTTCACCAAGGTAATGGCGGAAATGATGGTTCTCCTGCGCAAGCAAGGAGTCACAATTATCCCGTACTTGGACGATCTCCTGATAAAGGTGAGATCCAAGGACAAACTGGTGCAGGACATTACGCTCTCCCTGACAGTTCTGCAACAACATGGTTGGCTCCTAGACTTGCCAAAGTCACAGTTAATTCTGACAAAATGGCTGGCGTTTTTGGGAATGATTCTGGACACAGAATTACAGAGAGTCTTTCTTCAAGTGGAAAAGGCTCTAGAAATTCAGTCTGGTGTTAGGGTCTCCTGCCCTGTGCTGCCACGTCGTCATGGCAACCGGGAGACAAGTGCTAGCGGAGTAACCTGAGCGCAGCTGATACTCCGGTTCGGGTCTTGTGCTGTGCAGTGGTTACAGGCTCTGTGCACGGCAGGGGATCCGGTGCTGGTTTTTGTGCTCACAGTCTGTGAGGTCTGAGTGGGGCGTGGACAGCACCTGCTTTATAAGGCCTCTTCTCAGGTTAAGCAGATGCTGCTGAATCTTTGTTGGTTAGTCAGTTCCTGAAAGTTAGCCAGTACTGTGTAGCTTTGTATTTGTTGTTGCTTACTGCAAATAGGCCTGGGGATTTGGTACTACACTCTGCCAATCCAGACCTAGCAGTAAGACTGGAGTCAGTCGTTTAGCTTGCTGGGGTTCTTTTACTACTCTGTGAACTTAGCAAGTTTGCGGCTGTATTCTAAGACTTGCCTGCCTAAATCCTGTCTCACTGTGCAAGGTGTCAGTTTAGTGGCAGTAAGCTGAACCTGTGCACTGCAAGTGAGAATTAGGATTGTGGAGACTCTCCTTGTGTCTATCATTCCATCTCTGACCAAGGAGTTTACTGCCACACCCGTTGGTAACCCTTTAGGGTTTTGCTGTTGCCCTTAGCAACAGCATTTCGGGTTCTCTACGTATTAAAACACAACATCTTGCTTTTCCCATCTGAGCATTACTAATACTAGGGAGACACCCAGTTCCTTAGCCTCTGGGCTTCTCTGTTCACTTTGTGTATATTTTGTTACCCTATCACCTTCTGTGTACGTAATGTCATATTCCCCAGTCTGTCTGTGAGTTCATTTGTTTTGCATACCTATCCGTTCAGACACCAGTACATTCCTGCAGGCACTGGTGTGCATAACAGTTCAAACACCAGTGCATTCCTGCAGGCACTGGAGTGCATAACAGTTCTGACACCAGTACATTCCTGCAGGCACTGGTGTGCATAACATCTGGTCAAACAAATTCTGAAACCAGCGAGAGTGTCAATCCTTCAATGCACTTGATTGCTGGGGAAGATTGTGGTGGACTACGAGGCCATTCGATTTGGCAGATTCCATGCCAGAGTGTTTCAGTGGGACCTGTTGGACAAGTGGTCCAGATCCCATCTGTACATACACCGGAAAATAATCCTGTCCTCCAAGACCAGAATCTCACTCCTGTGGTGGCTGCACAGCTCTCACCTCCTAGAGGGACGCAGGTTCGGGATCCCGGACTGGATCCTAGTGACCACGGAAACGAGTCTCCGAGGCTGGGGAGCAGTCACACAGGGGGAAACCTTCCAGGGAAGATGGTCAAGCCAGGAACTTTGTCTACGTTCTGGAGTTAAGGGACATTTACAACGGCTTTCTTCAAGCGGAACATCTTCTTTGCAATCTACCCGTCCTGATCCAGTCGGACAATATAACAGCAGTAGCGCACATAAACCGCCAAAGAGCAGAATGGCAATGGCAGAGGCCACAAAAGTTCTCCGCTGGGCGGAAAGACATAAAAGCGCTCTGTCCACGATCTTCACTCCAGGAGTGGACAACTGGGAAGCAGACTTCCTAAGCAGACACGATCTCCATCCAGGAGAGTGGGGTCTTCATCAAGAGGTCTTTGCAGAAGTGACAAGTCGTTGGGGAATTCCTCAAATAGACATGATGGCGTCTCACCTCAACAAGAAACTTCAGAGATATTGTTCCAGGTCGAGGGACCCTCAAGCAATAGCAGTGGACGCCCTAGTGACACCTTGGGTGTTTCAGTCGGTGTATGTGTTCCCTCCGCTTCCACTCATTCCAAAGGTGCTACGGATCATAAGAAGAACAAAGGTTAAGGCGATCCTCATTGTTCCGGACTGGCCAAGGAGGGCTTGGTATCCAGAGCTTCAGGAATTACTCATAGGAAATCCCTGGCCTCTTCCTCTACGAGAGGATCTGTTACAGCAGGGGCCGTGCGTATATCAAGACTTACCGCGGCTACGTTTGCCGGCTCCTAGCCCGAAAGGGTATTCCCAGTCAAGTCATTCCCACACTTCTTCAGGCTAGAAAAGGAGTGACGGCAAAACATTACCACTGTATTTGGAGAAAATATGTGTCTTGGTGTGAATCCAAGAAGGCTCCTACAGAAGAATTTCAGTTAGGACGTTTTCTCCATTTTCTACAAGTAGGTGTGGATGCGTGCCTAAAGTTGTGCTCCATTAAAGTACAAATGTCAGCCTTATCGATTTTCTTCCAAAAACATTTGGCCTCCGTTCCAGAAGTTCAGACTTTTGTGAAAGGCGTGTTGCACATCCAACCTCCCTTTGTGCCCCCTGTGGCACCGTGGGATCTTAACGTGGTGTTGCAATTCCTTCAATCTCATTGGTTTGAACCTTTACAAAAGGTGGAGTTGAAATTCCTCACTTGGAAAGTGGTCATGCTTTTGGCCTTGGCATCCACCAGGCAGGTGTCTGAATTGGCGGCCTTATCTCACAAGAGCCCTTATTTGATCTTCCATGAAGATAGAGCAGAAGAAGACTCGTCAGCAGTTTCTGCCGAAAGTGGTTTCATCGTTCCACTTGAACCAGCCTAATGTGGTGCCAGTGGCTACTGACGCCTTGCTGGAATCAAAGCTTCTCAATGTAGTAAGAGCTTTGAAAATTTATGTCGCCAGAACGGCTCAGTTTAGGAAAACAGAGGCTCTGTTTGACCTGTATGCTCAAAATAAAATTGGAGCTCCTGCTTCCAAGCAGACTATTGCGTGCTGGATCTGTAATATGATTCAGCAGGCTCATTCTACGGCTGGATCGCTGTTACCGAAATCGGTGAAGGCCCATTCCACCAGAAAGGTGGGCTCATCCTGGGCGGCTCCCCGGGGGGTCTCGGCTTTACAACGTTGCCAAGCGGCTACTTGGTCGGGTTCAAACACCTTTGCGAAGTTCTACAAGTTTGATACCCTGGCTGATGAGAACCTCATGTTTGGTCAATCGGTGCTGCAGAGTCATCCGCACTCTCCCGCCCGTTCTAGAGCTTTGGTATAAACCCCATGGTTCTTGAAGTGTCCCCAGCATCCTCTAGGAAGTATGAGAAAATAGGATTTTAATACCTACTGGTAAATCCTTTTCTCTTAGTCCGTAGAGGATGCTGGGCGCCCGTCCCAGTGCATACTGTATCTGCAGTTATTAGTTATTTATTATGGTTACACACATGCTGTGTTACGTTTATGGTCAGCCTGTTGCTGATGTTGTTCATGCCGTTGACTTGCGCTGTTGAATGCCATGTTGTACGGCGTACTTGAGGTGTGAGGCTGGTATGTATCTCACCTTAGTTTAACAATAAATCCTTTTCCTCGAAATGTCCATCTCCCTGGGCACAGTTCCTATAACTGGAGTTTGGAGGAGGGGCATAGAGGGAGGAGCCAGTTCACACCCCTTTGAAAGTCTTAAAGTGCCCATGTCTCCTGCGGATCCCGTGGTTCTTGAAGTGTCCCCAGCATCCTCTACGGACTAAGAGAAAAGGATTTACCGGTAGGTATTAAAATCTTATTATTACCTGCATCTGATTATCAGGTGTTGCGCCATCTCCCAGCCCTTCTAAATGGGCCTGTAATACCTCTGGGTCCTTTCAAATTTCTCTCCATCCTTCCCTTCTCCTAGAACTTTGAGACTGGGTTGTACTAACCCTTGGGATCCCACCTCCGTTCCTCCGCTCTCACTGCAGTTATTGGCATCGAATGTTCCGGCTGCCGGTCTCAACCATTCTGTCACTTATTCCTCCTCATCCGACTCCTCAGAGTCCTCCTTCTCATCCTAACGGTGTTCTCTATCCTACAGCAGCAATTTTGCAATAAGGGATCTTTTTTCATCCATTGCCTTAAACTTAATGCTTCTTGCTAGACAGCATATGTGCAACGCTCGCTTTTTCAGGTTTTTGTAATCTTCTTTTCCTGCCTCCATACTGCTGACTTTCCAAACGTACCAACAACTTTTCAGCAAGACACCTGGCTACTGTGTGCCAAACTGTTTACAAGGCTCTTAGGTGCCCTCCACTGACACCTCTCACAGCCTTACCCAGGGTAAACTGGGACTGAGTGATCCTACCACTGCCACCATTTGTGAGGAACCCACGCTTTGCTGGGATGGTGCATCTTTATTATGACAGTACAACACCATAAGATGGTCACATGTTGGTAACACATATCCTTCAACAGCATCTTGCAGTCAGCATCCACAAGTAGCAATAGCAATAATCTGAATTTTACCACTACTGTTTGCTAGACAGACCTGTGTCCCCCAGCCTGGGGTAATGGCTCACACTGACCCTGTTCTGGTACGTTTTCCTGCTGATGTCTGGTTCACAGGATCCACCACAATAGAGTCTCTTCCATTGAGACCTGCTCTCCTTATATACCTGGCTGGCAGATCCCCTCTGGTGCCAAACAGTCTAGTTAGGGGGCTGGGTCAGGATATCCCAAGGCTATTTCAGCCAGTTTAGTGCTGTGGAGACCTATTGTACAGTACATCTTCTGGGAGTTCTAACCTAATTACCTCCCAGTGTACTGGGTGACCTAGATAAATAACCTGGGCTGGCAGCTAACTATCTTACCAGTCACTCAGTCATTGTTCTGATTACATTACCAGCAACACCTATCACACCTCACACAATGGACTCACATATGTGATACCCATGGTAATTATCTAGCACAGCTTCTGCTGTTCTGCTATAGTCACACAGTATTGCAATGGTCTTTATATTTCCAATATATACCATATTGCAGGTAATAGCAAGGGCAATATATACCTATTGACATGGAATAACAGTATACATGATACACCTATGCTCTTATGTTTATATCTAGACTGGGTCAAGGATTAAAAAGTACATTATACTATGAGAAATGAGTGATAAATAAAAAGGTTCTCAGTCCAGGTTCAATTAGTTTTGTCACAGGCGGGTTTGGATTTCCTCAGCAAGGGTATGTTCAGGTGGGCTTAGTTCTCTACTTAAAAGCTAGTTAGGCTGGGGCGTGGCCTGAAGGCTGAACTGAAAAGCAGCACTTGTAGTGAGCTCCGTTGCTAATGAGGGGATATCTTCTCTGCTTTCCCCCCCTGTGCCTCAGAAACCCTATACCATTCACCCCAGTCTTGGTAGTGTGTCCTCGCGGTGGTGGGCTGGCGCTGGGGAATCGGGAAGCCGGTATTCTGGCTCCTGCGGGTTGCGGCCTGCTCACCACCTAGAGGCCGGGGCCTCAATTTGCGGCCGGCGCCACCAGCCGCGTGGTGCCTACCTCTGCAGCAGCTGGCGGAGACCCTCGTTGTGGACTTCTCTCCTGTGTTGCTGGGATCAGCAGCACTACTCGAAGGAGCAGGGGCCAGCTGGTCACAGGCGCGGGTGGTCAGGAGCTCCGGCGGCGGTGGCCATCTTGGATCTCGGGAGCCGGGGGGGCGCGGCAGATGCTTGGTGCGGGGGATTTCCCCCTCCTGACAAGGTGAGCCGCTCCCCTTGCCCAGTTTACTGGCTGCATCTCCCTCCTCTGTAGCCTGGCACTGGCTGTATGCAAGCAGCCTGCAATAGCTGTCCTAACTGTGCCGCTGAGTTGAAAGCAGTGCCAGTTCTCCTCAGTCCTCCTCTGTGCATGCCCTAAGCCTCTGTCTGGTGGCTCTAGGGATGGTATCCCCATCAGTTGAGTAACCCTCGTAATCAGCCACAGCAAAGTTTGTCTTCTGCAAGGGTAAGGTAAAACCAAGTTAATTTCTTATGACATAAAGGAAATAAATAAAAAATATATATTTTGCTCCCGAGTGTTTGAACCACCACCAGTATGGTGTAGACGCCCAGCGGCTGCTCCCCTTCACATCATGCTGCACGTGTGACATCTCTCCTATACACCCATGGAACCGCTAACGCCTCTTGCCTGAAGCTGAACCACAAATTTCTACCTTTCTGACATTTTTACTGCTGTTTATTATTACATTCTTCGGACGGGCATCATGCCTCCTAAAAAATCAAAGATATCCGCCCTCGCACCTCCTATTAAGTTTGTCTCTAACCGCACCCCTGAACCCATATTAAAGGGGAAGCTCAGTGCGATCTCCACGTCCACCGCTACACACTTCCTGCTCCCCGCCCCTGGGCTGGATCTTGCCTCGGATGCACCTCTTACCTCTTGCTTCATCAAATGCTCCAGGCCCTACGAACGGATATTACCACCGGTCTCCAGTCTTCTATCACTCAACTTGCGGGTGAAGTGACTGATATTGACATCTGCACCAACAACTTGGAGGATAAAGTGCAAGAGTTGGTCTCTTCTCACAATGAGCTCCTTACCTCCCACAACTCGGCCTTGGCGGAACTGTCGGCTGTTGAAGACAAGCTAGCCGATCTTGAGGACAGATCCCGCAGCAACAACATTAAAATCGGGGTGTTCCGGAAACGGTTTTGACCAACGACCTCCAAGATTTCACTCTCTCTCACTTTTTAAAAAATTTCTGCCCTCCGTCGACACCCGAGATTTACTGATTGATAGAATCCATCGTCTGCCGGAGCCTCGTTCTGCTCCGAGCAGCTCTCCCCGAGACGTCCTCCTACGTCTCCATTTATTTCACATCAAGGAGGATATCCTCAAGGCCACCCGCATGGCAGAGGACTTGGATGTTCTGGATAATCTACAACTATTTCCGGACCTGTCACTCCACACTATAAATAAACGCAGATCCTTCCAACCTTTTACAAAGGCCCTCCGTGACCAGGAAATACAATATAGATGGGGTTTACTGGTTAAACTGCTGGTTCAGAAGGATGGCTCTACCTTCGTCATTTCATCGCTGGACGCTGGCGTCAAAATCCTGACTGACTGGAACATCCCTGTTTCGGTCCCGCTGTCTTCTCAAGGCCCTCCAGTGCACTCGGACTGGTCCAAGGTGGGCTGACATTCTGCCGGCTCGATGCCCTTATCATTTCTGGTCCTTGCTGATTGGACCCAGGATGCCTGATACCGGGACGATTTCTGTTCTTTAGTTCTGCTGTCTCTTCACGTTATTTTGGATTGTTCCTGCCGTGGATTTTCTTTTCTGAAGGGACTTTCATTACTCTGCTTCCTGGACTGGCACTGAGTTCCGATGTTACACTTGCGAGTGTTGTTTATTTCTCGTATCTCTAGATGATGCCTGACGTATTTTTTATGCTTTCATGCTTCGTTTATGTACGTACTTTTTGTGGTTTTTCCATGTGTTGTTATGTCTCGGGTTCCATTGGTGGGACTTGCAATGGCCTCCCCCCACAAGCTAACTATGTTGCCACCTTTTTTTTTGCGGCACCTACTGTGGACCGATATACTGGGCCTTTTGGTTTTTTGGGGGGTTTTCTTGAGTTTTCCCACCCCTTTTTCTTTTTCCTTTGTACTTCTTCCCTTTCTCATGCTCCCCTGACAGGTACTTCCACGGCACCCATACACGCGTATGCTTTTCTGTTCATGGATGGTTAAGGTTATTTCTTTCAATGTCAAAGGCCTCAATTCCCCTCATAAGCGTAGGTTGGCCCTTTCAACATTTCATAATTACAGAGCTGATATTGTGGCTCTTCAAGAGACACATTTCTCCTCTTTGTCTCCCCCTGTTTTTCGAGATCATAAGTACCCCACGTGTTATACTGCTAATGGCCCCGTTAAACATAATGGCATAGCTATACTGTTTCATAGACACACCCCTTTTACTCTACAGCGACAAATTCAGGATAAAAAAGGCCATTACCTCATCCGTGTTGGTACTATTGATAACACTTTAGTGACCCTTGTCTCCTTGTATGCCCCCAATTCCCGTCAGATTCCATTTTTACGGGAACTCCTCGAGGAATTATGCAAGGTTAGAAAGGGGGTGCTTATACTATTAGGGGATTTTAATCTAGTTCTCGATCCTAAAGTGGATAGGTCTTCTTCGCAAGGCCCTGGTCCCCCTCCTCGAGATGTGGGCCCATCCCTTGCTTTTAAGAAGCTACTTGCGGAGTTCGACTTGTATGATGCCGGGCATGTCTTCTCCCCTACAGAAAGAGATTATACCTTTTTTTCTCCTGTTACTCTAGGATCGACCTTATTCTTCTGGACAAAAGGACTCTCCAACACACTCGTAAAACTAAAATCCTTCCCATTACTTGGTCGGACCATGCCCCTGTATTGTGTCCTGGGACCTGGGTTCGCATGTTTCCCCCCCCCCCTGCCCTTGGCGACTCCCAGACTATCAGTTGACGAACCCTGAGACTCTGAAGGCCCTTACTGACTCTCTGTCACTGTATATGCAGACCAATGCCCCTGAGGATACTTCTATCTTCATGTATTGGTGCGCTCTGAAAGCCGTGCTCCGTGGCACGTCTATCCAAAAGGGGGCCCAACTTAAGGCTCGCTCTAAGAAAACGCAGGCAGACTTAGAGTTGTCTTTATGGTCTTTAAAGTCTCAGAATCAAACCCGTCCTACTCGGGCTTTAGGTAGACAGCTTCAGGAGGTGCGAGCCCAACTCCAGAAGCTTTTTATGCTTCTTATGCAATCAGCCCTAGCTCGCTTCCGCAGCAAATTTTATACAGCGGGAAACAAGGCCACCCATTTGTTAGCATGCAAGCTTCGTAGCCTCCAAGTCCGTAATAGAATAAAATGCCTCATTACTCCTTCAGGCAAACCGTGCCTCAATCCCCTTGATATTGCTAAGTTATTCTCCAAATTCTATGCCAAATTGTATAACCTGGAACGAATAGGTGCAGTATCAGATGTGCGCAGTAAAATCAAAGCAAGCTGCCCAGACACCCTGTTCAATGGGGGGAAGAAAACATCAATTCCCAATGATACAAGAGGGTACAACAAGGCGAACTGGGTGTCACTGGCGCTTGATCGATAGGATGTGAGTACTATTTCCAACAACAATTGTCACCACAAAACCCCTTAGATAGTATTTTCTCGCTGAATAGCGGGTGTTACCATGTGGTGGAAAGGTATAAAAATGGCAATCAAATCACAATGTAAACCCAAAGGATTACAAATTTATTCACAAACATTAATATTAAAAATACATGACTGGTAAAAGTGCAACTGAATACTTCCATAAAGTGGCTGGTGCTTAGTATTAACAGGAAAGAAGCTCTCACCCTCTCCCTGTATTGCGGTGGGCTAGCTTATGAAATAAGCTGGTGTGGTCCTAGGCTGAAATAGCCAAGCACCACCGCAAACAGTTTTTCAGCATCAGATCCCATTCAGTCCACATGTATCAGTCCTCAGTCCAAGACAACGCGTTTCGGTTCCCAAGAACCTTTCTCAAGAATTGGATCAACACCAGCTTATTTCATAATGTTTGTGAATAAATTTGTAATCCTTGTTGTACCCAAATTGTATAACCTGCGTGAGGATTCCACTATACCTCAGCCCTCTGCAGCCTCTATCTCTGCCTTCTTGGATGGCCTTTCCCTCCCCTCCTTGGATGGAGACGCCCTGCAATCCCTGAATGCCCCTTGGACCTTGGAAGAGATCCAATTCGTAATTCGTCAATTGCCAAAGGATAAGGCCCCCGGCTCTGATGGCTTTATTAACTCCTTTTACTCCACGTTCAGTGCGGTACTCTCCCCCCTCCTCCTGCAGCTCTACTCCCAGGCCTCCAATACAGGGTCCTTCCCGGCGGAAATGGTTGAAGCTCAAATCGTAACCATCCCAAAACCGGGTAAAGATCCCTCTGACTGCAAGAATTACCGACCTATTGCCCTCCTTAACACCGATCTCAAAATTTATGCTAAGTTAATAGCCAATTGCTTGAATCCCTTACTCCCGAATCTCATCTACCCAGACCAAGTAGGTTTTGTCCTTGGCCATCAGCCCTCCGACAACACCTGGAGAGTCCTCGATCTAGTTGAGTGGTCTTCCCACAATAAATCATCATTTCTCTTACTCTCTCTCGACACCGAAAAGGCGTTTGATCGCCTCCATTGGGGTTATATGAGCCAGGTGTTATCCAGGTTTGGTCTCCGCGGGGACATCCTCCGCTCTATCTTAGCTCTTTATGATGGCCCTTCCGCTAGAATATTTAGTAATGGTTTTCTTTCCTCCCCGTTTCGTATCTCCAATGGTACCAGGCAGGGGTGCCCCCTTTCCCCGCTCATATTTGTGTTAGCTTTTGAACCCCTTGCCCAAATGATTCGACTCTCTCCGAAATTTCCCGGCCTTACTGTATGTGATACTTCCCATAAGCTCTGCCTTTTTGCAGATGATGTTTTATTGTTTGTTTCTGACTCGGGGACCTCGCTGCCCATCCTACATGATATTTTGGGGCGCTTTAGAGCTGCTTCATATTATAAGTTGAACACAGCGAAATTGGATGCCCTTCCTATTAATATTTCAACCTCGGTTTTGCAATCTCTTAAGGCGCGCTTTCCGTATAGGTGGAAAGACTCCTCCTTAACTTACCTGGGAATTTCCATTCCTTCTCATTTCCAAAATGCCCACTCTCTCAATTATGTGCCTCTACTGGCTCACCTAACCTCACTTACTTCTACTTGGATGGGCTACGAGGTCTCCTGGCTGGGCCGCCTTGCGACATTTAAGATGATGATGTTGCTACCAAAACTCATGTATTTATTTCGTGCCATCCCCTATGCAGTTCCTCGTAAACTGTTAACCCAGATGCGAAGGTTGATGTTATCATATGTTTGGAAGTGTAAACCTTCTCGATTGGCCTACTCATTTATGATCCGCTCTAAGTCACAGGGAGGCCTCACACTCCCCGATTTACTCAGGTACCATGAAGCGTCTATGCTCTCCCCACTGTCTGACCTGTCTCTCCCCCCTCCCTCTAAACCATGGGTGGATCTAGAACATGCCCTATTTCAAAATTTCCCCCTTATCGACCTCCTATGGCTACCCCGACAACTCCGTCCCCGCTACACTTTGTCGCCCGCTTCCTTAACCGATGCTCTGACAATTTGGGACTCTAGACTCACACCTTCCTTTCACATTACAGTGCCCAATAGAAACATTTCTCTTTCTGCATTGGATAAACTGTTGCCTTTTCTCCATTTATCCTACTGGAGACATTTAGGTTTGGAATCCCTCACTGATATCTTCTCCCCAACCTCCCTATTGCCGTTTCCTGATCTACGAGCTAAATATAACCTTGACCCTTCGGCCTGGCTCTATTATTAGCAATTTAAACATTGGATAGATGATATGGCCACTAGCCCTAACGTCTTTCAATTCCCCACTACCAGTGTCCTGAATAGATTGACTAAACTTTCATCTCGTGGAGCCATTGGTATGATTTTCTGTCTCCCCCGATCACCACAACTAAATCTGCCGCTCAAATTAAGTGGGAAGCCGATCTCCATCGTACTTTTACTCTTAAACAGTGGGACTCTATTAATCTTTCTTCTTTCTTCATTTCTAAATGTACTAACCACACCGAAATGCACATTAAACTATTACATAGACTGTATTTCACCCCTTCTAAACTACACACGATTTGGCCGACCACCTCTAAATTTTGTTGGCGCCTCTGCCATCATGAAGGTACACTCTTGCATGTTTTCTGGGACTGCCCTGTCCTACGCCCCTTTTGGGATAAAGTATATGACCTTATTAATTCGATCACTGACCTTAGCCTGACTCAGGACCCTTCCTTAGCGTTGCTGCACTGGTACCCAGACACAATCCCCAAGTCAATTCGCTATGTCCTTGGCCACGTTTTAATTGCAGCCAGAGATACAATTGCTCAAAACTGGAACTCTCCCCCCCCCCCCTTCCTTTGTAAAAGTTATTTCTAAGACCCACTTCCATTTTGAGATGGAGACCAGGGACGCTGCATACTCTACATCCCCTTCCTCCCCTACCATGAAGTGGCTCCCATGGCATACATACATTTCCAAGAATAAGGGGATCTTACCATCCTCCCCTACCATACAGAGCCCTCCCTGTGACTTGGTTGACCCTCCACCTGTAGTGAATCCATGATTTGTCTATATATTTCTGTTTTCTGCGCTGCTTTGGGATGTCCTGTCTCCTCCCCCCCCCCCCCCATGATATTGTTTTTGCCCCATTGTTATTCTATTCTCTATTGTCTTTATAGTGTGTATGTGTTTTTGTTCTGACTCTATATTATAAATAAAAAACTTAATGTTAAAAAAAGCTAGTTAGGCTGCTGTAATAGTATTGGAGTGGCTTCCCATTGGAAGTGATTGCATCTATTGCATTCCATATTGGTAGACCCATGGGGAAAAAACTCCCCTACCTGGGACTGCCTGTCTGGCTTGTATGTGATTACTTCAGTGCTCTTCTAATGGGAAGCCAGCCAATGCCAGTGCACTAACTGGTGGGTTGTAGAATTTACTGGGGGTGGGACAGCGCAGCCCTGCAGTAACTAGGGGCCTAATCTTATCACTGCTGTGCATTTTCGCATAGCAGCTATCAGATCCGACTGCACATGCATATGCACTGCAATGCGTAGACACGTAGCACGGCTGCAATGGACATGGGATGGTGCGAATGATCCACTTGTACGAGCGTTTGCAAGGAGATTGACAGGAAGAGGCCGTTTGTGGGTGGCAACTGATCGTTTTCAGGGAGTGTCCAGAAATACATAGGCGGGCTCAAGCATTTTCAGGGAGGGTGTCTGACGTCAGCTCCATCCCCGATCATCAGGATTCTATCGCACAGGAAGAATAAGTCCTGGGCTTTGCAGTGACTGCACAAAATCAGTTTGTACAGCTCTGCTACACATGCGATCGCACACTTGCAGAGCAAAAATACACTCCCCCTGTAGGCGGTGACTTTTCTGATGGCAGGGCAGCAAAAAAGGTTACCCAACGATCAAGTCTGAATAACCCCCAAGGTAAAATTCACCTCTGAAGAGATCCCATATTACATAGTTCATTTAAAATGTAATTATGCACTATAAATATAAATAATAGAGGCTGGGATGCATCAAAGGTAAAAATACGGTCAAACTTTGAAAGTGCAGTTTTCTGATGTTTGGTCGATTTTCTCATATGCACCACGCTCTGGAATGCAATATTTTCTAGAACTTGGTACCAGTGGACAACGCCATCTTTACAATGTGCACTTCGCAGATCCAATCAGATCCATCTCAGTGTCACCTATGGCTTGTGCATCATTCAATGCATGTGCAGAAGGACTCGCTGGTCATAAACCTAAAAGTCCTTGTATTACAAAGTACAGCTCTTATAGGGAGAGCTGCCCTTTGTGATTTTATTTAAACCATGCTAAAATCTACTATGATTGCAATGAGTGATGGCATCCCACTCAGAGTCTCAAAAAAATATTGATACAGATCATATATTTGCTAAATGATTGGGATAAAATCTTTTAGTGAAAAACTTCTGCAAAAGGTTCAAAATTGAAGTCATTTTTGTTGAAACGCCATGTGATATACTTTTATCAGCTTTCAATCCAATGTAGCAGCATTAACGTTCACATGTAGCATCATAGCATTCAGGTAGTAATTGTATAATATTATAACACTGTGTTCAAGATACAGTATACAGTACATTCTGTACAACTATAGTGTCAATTCCCACTGAGCTCTGTTCAGACCAGCTATAGTGATGTATAGAAGCGGTTGAAATAGTTCAAAGGTTTGGATTGAACTAGGGTAGACAGGAAAATCAGAAAGCAGTCAGCAAAAAATAAGCATTGCCTCCCACTACCAATCAAAAAATAAATTATATATAACTGCACTACCAGATTCCTACTAATCATTGTTAACCATCAATTATCTCATAATACATTAGTCAATTAAAATATATTAATTATCATCCACAGAAGAGTTAGAGAAGTAAACGTAATAATATGCAGTGACTTTAAAAAAAATCAATCTGCAATTAATAATGAGCACAAGATATAAACATTTTATAGATTTACATGATATCAGTAACATGTGCTCAATTCTTATTGTTAAATGTATTGCACAGTCCTGTTTAAAAATACTGTTCAACAGTTTCTTTTTTTTTCTTTTTTTTACTCTTTATTTGTAAAGGTAGTTGAGAGACAAAAAGAATATTTGTGCAGTTAAAGAACATATAACTGCTTCGAACAGAACATAGGGCCTAATTCAGACCTGATTGCTAGATAGCGTTTTTTGCCTCCCTGTGATCAGGTAGTAGCCGCCTACATGGGAAGAGGTTTTGGATGTGTGGAGGTGTGCGATCGCATTTGTAGCAGAACTGCACAAACATAAGTTTGTGCAGTTTCTGCTAAGCCCAGGCATTACTCATCCGCTGCAATGATTGGGTCAGAGCTGACGTCAGAAACCCTCCCTCCAAACGCCTGTGTACGACCGTGTACTGTCTAATGGTTAGCAAAACATCTGTGGTGGCTGGCCACACCGCTCTGTGGACTGTCCGCACTCCTAAACATGGGCCCCTACCACTGCATTCCCCCGGTGGGCCCTTCATGCTCCAGTCCAACACTGGGTGCGGCAGACCGCTTCCTGGCCCTCATTCCGAGTTGTTCGCTCGCAAGCTGCTTTTAGCAGCTTTGCACACGCTAAGCCGCCGCCTACTGGGAGTGAATCTTAGCTTATCAAAATTGCGAACGAAAGATTAGCAAATTTGCGAATAGACACTTCTTAGCAGTTTCTGAGTAGCTCCACACTTACTCGGCATCTGCGATCAGTTCAGTGCTTGTCGTTCCTGGTTTGACGTCACAAACACACCCAGCGTTCGCCCAGACACTCCTCCGTTTCTCAAGCCACTCCCGCGTTTTTCCCAGAAACGGTAGCGTTTTTTCGCACACACCCATAAAACGGCCAGTTTTTGCCCAGAAACACCCACTTCCTGTCAATCACATTACGATAACCAGAACGAAGAAAAAACCTTGTAATGCCGTGAGTAAAATACCTAACTGCATAGCAAATTTACTTGGCGCAGTCGCACTGCGGGCATTGCGCATGCGCATTAGCGACTAATCGCTCCGTTGCGGAAAAAAAATACAGAGCGAACAACTCGGAATGACCCCCCCAGTCAGTAGCAATAAGAAGTTTAGCAGCATTAAATATGTGACCACATAATTTATTACATGGTTTGGAAGTGTCTGGGAAAGGTTTACATAACAAAACATAACATACATGCAATGGGTCCTTATGAGTTATATTATCCAACAATCTGCCCGTCATTGATAATACTTCATCCCAATATGTAGAAATCGTTTGACATTCCCACCAAATATAAAAGTATGAACCTTTTTGTCCATAGTGACACCAGCAAAGGTCTGAGGCTGACGGATAAATAGAGTGAAGTTTGTCAGGGACTTTGGGGGTCATTCTGACCTGATCGTTGCCATTCATCACAACGATCAGGTCAGAAGTGCGCATGCGCCGGTGCCGCAGTGCACCGACGCATGGCTGACAGCCGACGGTTGTTGTTGGCTAGCAATCACCTCTGTCTGATTGACAGGCAGAGGCGGTTGCTCGGAGGGAGGGGGCGGCACGGCAGCATTTGGCCGCCGTATTGTGGGCACGGTCTGACCAATGCAGGCGTGGCCATACTGTGCAGGGGGCGGGCCGCAGCGGCTGCATGGCGTCACACGAAGCCGCTGCAATCTGGGAAGATGCAGTACGCAAAAGCTGCGCTGGCCAGGAGCAACTCTTGAAGTACAAAAGCATCGCTGCTGTGCGATGCTTTTGTACTTCTGTGGAAGGGGGCGGGCCTGACATGCGGGGTGGACTAACCCTATGCTGGGCATTCCCCCACATATCAGTGTGCCTGATCGTAGCCCTGCAAAATTTTGAAGGGCTACGATCAGGTCTCAATTAGGCCCTATATACCATCTAGTGTAGAACTTAAAGGAATTTTCCCTGAGGTTAGTGTTAATGGATGCCTTAGCTACCAGCTGCCGAATATCTGACCAGTCTTCCTCATCTAGGCTTCTCCCCAGATCAGTTTCCCATGCTAACTCGAATGGTTCATTCTACTCTGGGGGAGACGATTCCAACAGGAAGTACAGAATTGAAATTGCCCCCTTATGCCTAGGATCATGAATGACGTTTAAAAGGGTGGTGTTCCCTAAATGCATGGGACTTGCTGACAGAGTTAATAAAACTGGTAATCTGTAAGTATGCAAAATGATGTCTATCCTTCGTTCCATATTTCTCAAAGACATTTTCAAAAGCACGAGGGGTGAAATCCACAACAATGTGTAATATTATAGTGACTCCTGCGGCAACCCAGGGGCGCATATAGGAGCCCATGCAGCCTAAAGAAAAGTGAGGATGTCTCCATAAAGGAGTAAGTGGGGACAGATATGGAGCTAAGTCTAAGCGTTTGTTTAGTCTATCCCATATATCCAATGTTGCCTAAACGCAGGGAACCAAATGTACTGGGGCTGGTCTCAAATGTGGAAGGAGCCATGGAAGGAAATCCACCCTCTGGTTTGTAATAAAATCTCTCTCAATATCCACCCATTTCTTCTGTCCGGGACTCAGATGTCATGACATACTGTAATATGACTGTGCAGCAAAATAGTTTCTTTCAAAAATAGTGAGGCCTAGACCACCATCAATCAAAGATTTAGCCAGACAGGTCCTTCGAACATGAGGTTTTTGACCCTGCCAAATAAACATACCATGACTTCAATATGCTGAGACAGGCACTAAACGACATTGACTGGGAGGTTTTGTTTCGTGGAATGGACACATTGGAAATGTGGGATGCCTTAAATTGGTTGATTGATAGCAATATTCACTAATTCATTCCCATGTGCAGTAAACGCAGGAGTACTAAAATCTAACCAATGTGGCTTAATAAGGAAGTCCAAAAGAAAAATGGCTAAAAAGATGCGTGCTTTCAAAGCATTTAAATCTATTGGAGGGGAGGAGTCATTCTAGTATTACAAGGAATGCAATAACAGATCCAAAAAATTAATAAGAGCAGCTAAAACTGTAAATGAAAATCAAATCGCTATAGAGAGTAAAGCCAATCCTAAAAAGTTTTATAAATACATAAACAGTGAAAGGTTAAAAAAGGAGAATGTAGGCCCAATAAAAGATGAACTGGGAGCCTTGATAAATGATGACAAAATAAAAGCGAAAATAATGAATCATTTTTTTTATCAGTATTCACCAGGGAGGATCAGACAGTGATAGTAGTGCATAACGACAGTGAAGGTAATGATTCTTGGCTAGATGCTTGTTTAAGTGAGGAAGTAGTCCTGGAAAGACTCAGCCTCATAAAGATTAATAAATCACCAGGCCCAGATGGTTTTCATCCGAGGGTTATTATGGAGTTTAGTGCACAGCTAGCAAGACCCTTATACTTGATTTTCTATAGTTCAATTAGATCAGGTATGGTACTGAAGAATTGGCGCATAGGTGAGGTAGTGCCATTATTTAAAAAGGAATCTAAAAATCACCCTGGGAACTATAGACCAGTTAGTTTAACCTCTATAGTGGTAAAATATTGGAAGGAATTTTGGGGGATAGCACAGAAGATTATCTGCAGAATACTAAGTTCATTAGCAGGAGTCAGCAAGGGTTTGTGAGGGACCATGTTAACTTGCTTCTACGAGGAAGTGAGCATTAATCTTGACCAGGGAAAAGCAGTGGATCTGGTCTGTTTAAATTTTGCAAAATCCTTCAATACAGTGCCTCACAGGAGACCGATCAGCAAATTAAGGGAACTTGGCCTAGGAAATACTATTTGTACATGAAAAGGAAATTGGCTGGTTAACAGGGTACAACGAGTAATTGTCAATGGGATGTTCTCCAGCTGGGAACCTGTAGTCAGCGGAATACCACAGGGGTCCGTACTTGGTCCGCTACTGTTAAATATATTAATTAATGATGTAGGAATAGGCCTGGGAAGCACAGTGCCAATCTTTGCAGATGATACTAAACTGTGTAAGGTAATTAATTTAGAAATTGATGTGGAGTCTCTACAGAATTACTTATTTAAACTTGAAACCTGGGTGTCTAAATGGAGAATGTAGTTCAATATAGAAAAATACAAAGTTATGCATTTTGGGATAAAAAACAAACTTGCATCCTACACACTTAATGGGGAAAAAATAGGGGTAACTGTGGTGGAAAAAGATTTGGGGGTGCTCATAGATAATAGGCTTAATAACAGTACACTATGTCAAAATGCAGCAAAGAAGGCAAGTAAAGTCCTTAGGTGCATAAACCGGGGTATTGAGACAAGGGATGAGGAAGTGATCCTGCCACTGTACAAATCATTGGTACGTCCACACCTGCAATATTGTGTTAAATTTTGGGCACCATATTATAAAAAATATATCGGGGGACTCGAAAGTTCAAAGGCGAGCTACTAAACTGATTAAAGGGTTAGAGACACTGGAGTACGAGGAAAGGCTTACTAGGTTAAATATGTATACACTAGAAAAGAGGCGACTAAGAGGAGACATTATTAATATCTTCAAATATGTAAAGGGTCATTATAAAGAGTTAGCAGGGGGTTTGTTTATTAGAGGAACTCTGTATAGGACACATGGGCACTCACTGAGGCTAGAGGAGAGAAAAATCTGTACAAATCATAGGAAAGGGTTCTACACTGTAAGGGCAATAAAGATTTGGAACTCCCTGCCATAGAAGGTAATAATGGCGGACTCTGTAAATGCATTTAAAAATGGATTGTACAGTTTTCTAGCTGAACAAAATATCCAAGGCTATAGCATTTAATATATTAGTATCAATACCTGGGAGTGGAACAAAATATAGTTGTCAGTTGGTACTGAGCCATTACTTCAGCTGGTGCATTATAATGTGCACAGTTTAATACAGAATATAGGTTGAAACTGATGGGCATTTTTCCTCTTTTCAACCTCATTAACTATGTTACTATGTTACCACAAATCGATTGGATAGTGCGTAAAAATACTGTCAGGACAACAATTGGAATTGTTTGGAACAAATAGAGCAGCCTGGGTAAAATTTTAATTTTAACAGATTTTATACAACCAGTCCAGGAGATATAGAGGGGAGCCCGTCTAGCCAAATCCATTTTTATAGAGTGCAAAAGTGGAATGTAGTTGGCAGCATATAACTGATTGTATGATTTTGTTATCTGAATGCCAAGATATTGGAGGGATTTAGGACGCCAAAGATAATCAAAGTTAAGTTTCAATAATTTGAAAACTGAAGGAGAGACATGAAACGCCAGTGCCTCTGACTTTGAATTGTTAACCTTATATCCAGAATATGTACCATACAAGGCTACCTCAGCAGCCACGATAGGGATTGAGTTCATGGGAGAAGAGAGGGTCAGCAATACATTGTCTGCAAACAGCGACAGTTTGTATTCTGTATTCAGAACTAAAATTCCTTTAATGTCAAGATTGTCTCATATCTTAGCTGCTAAAAGTTCAATGCTTAATGTGTAAAGCAGAGGGGAAAAGGGGCAGCCCTGTCTGGTTCCATTACTTAGTTTAAACAAAGAAGATGAAAGCCCATTAGTTGATACAGTCATGGACACATCAGAGTACAATGCTCGAACAGCATGTAAAAAAACCCTGCACAAACTATATGCCTGCAGAGTTTGGAACATGAAGGCCCAGGACAGCCTATCAAAAGCTTTCTCGGCATCCAAGGATAACAACATGCTGGTGTTTTAAATCTATTAATATGGGAGACAAGATTGACCATGCGCCGAGTATTATCTAACGCCTGTCTAGACTATACAAAACCAACCTGTTCATTATCTATAAGTTGCTGCAGATACAAATTCAATCTATTGGCCAATATTTTAGCAAATGACTTAAGATCCGCATTGATCAATGAAATTGGCCTATAGTTAGTACAGCAAGTAGGGTCCTTTCGTGGATTAGGAATTAGAATGATGACCAATTTAAGGGTGTCAATATGGAAGTGTTCACCCTGGAGTATCAGAATAAAAAGGACAACTGAGTGAGAGGAAAGTATTCCCAAAAATAATTAATAAAAAGATGCAGGGAGGCCATCCGGGCCTGGAGCCTTAGATGATTTTTGGGATGTCAAAGCTACGTCCAGTTCCACAGCTATAATTGGTGAATTAAGTTTAGATACAGAGGAGCGGGGCAATTTAGGGAGGTTGCATCAGTATAAATAGGCTTGTACAGCAAGTAAATGCAGAATGGGTGTATAGCTACAGTATTTTCTTGCAAGTTATATAAAGATTTCTAAAAAGAGTAGAAAGATTTATTAATAACGATAGGGTCATAACTAAGAATGCCCTTTTTTTCTGAGAGCCTCAATGGTTTGAGTGGCTCTTTTAGCTCATAAATGAGTTGCTAAGAGAGTGTCAGACTTATTCCCTTTCTCATAAAATCTCTGGCCAAGCCACCAAAGAGACTTGTTCATGCGTTCAGCCAATAAGGATTGGAGCTTCCATCTGATACCCTGTATCTGTGAAAGTAATGAAGAAGATAGTGTCGATTTATGAGTACGCTCAAGCTGCTCCAGTTTAGTAAGTTCAACAATTCTTTGGGAATTTTGTTTCTTTCTATGTGAGGCATATTTAATCACCGCCTCCCGTATCACTGCCTTATGTGCTTCCCAAATTGCGGAGAGTCGAACATCTGGAGTGATATTTAAAGTAAAGTAGTCCTCAATCTGAGCTTGAAGATATTCCCAAAATGTATGCACACGAAGAAGTGCTTCATTGAGTTTCTATGAGGGGTGGTCTCTAGGTGTATGCAAGGGGTAAAATTTTAATTAAAACAATAGAGTGATCTGACCATACATTAGAAATAATGTCCACAGTAGTTAGAATAAGTAGCACCTCACTACAACCCATAAGCATATCGATTTGAGAGTACGAACCATGAGGGTGCAAATAGAAAGTGTAATCCCGAGAGGACGGGTAATGAGCCCACCACATATCAAAGAGAACAACCTCGGCCATATGATTATGGAGGGCCCAGGATGGGTGACACTGAGGAAAAGCATGTTGGGAACCAGATCTATCTAAATCAGGAGACAAAATAGTATTGAAGTCTCCCCTAGGACAACCATACCTCTCCGTGTTCTTTTTAAATCAGTAAAAAGCTAACAAAAAAATCCAGCTAGACCTTTGATCATTTTAAACAGGAGTTAACACTTATTAGGGGTATTGAGTTTAGTTAGGGGAATAATGAAAAAGTACAATAGTTCAGTGCTATGCAATAAGTACTAACAATAAAGAACCACGCTGCCTGGTGTAAAAAAAAAAGTAACCAAAAAAAAAAGTTGAGGGGATGGCAAAAGGGGTGAAAATCTATGGGGTTATGAACAATTCACTCCACAACAGGGAGGTCAGGGTTCACAGTGGTTGAGCCCAAAGGGAAAAATGGATATGAGAAAGATATACCTCAGCAAGAGGGACAGATCCAATGGGCCCAGAAGTTTGGGAGAACTACAAACAAAGCGTAAACTAGAAGAAAGTTGGAGAAAAAAGCTAAGTGCAATCTCTCACTAATCCCATGAAGTGTAAGTGTGTGCAGCTAAAGAGGGATGGTTCACATGCTTTCCACCCGGAAATAATTAAACATGCATAATCTAGCAAATAAATCACTATACCTGCATTAGCAAACATACATAGACAATCCAATCATAGATATAAAAATGAGAAGTAGATAAAAAGTACGTCTATGAAAAACAAATGGAAGTGTGCAATCAAAGCATCTGCTTCCAACCTCAAACCTCCATAGAAATAAAAAACTAAACCATTAAGTAAAAGGAACCACAATCTAGCAATCTAAGCTCCAACGGTATCTACAAAACACTATAAATGCAAGGCAGTAGCAGGTATCCCAGAGACCAGAACTTTGGCAAGTCTTGCACTGACACCGAATGTTCTCCAACATCCACAATCAGATGAAAATGGAAACCCCACTTGTATCTGTAGACATTATCCTGCAGTCTCGGTTATCTCTCGATGGTTGAGAATGGTGAAGGGTGCCAAATCCTCAAAAAGCTGCACATGAGTATTTAAAAAAAAAAACATACAAGGAGACCTCCTGCTAGCAGTAACAATCAAGTCCCTAGTTTTGAAGGATAAGAATTTCAAGACCACATCCCTAGGCAGATCAACATCTTTAGGTTTGGGGTGCAAGGCTCTGTGGGCTCTTTCAATGAGTAGAGACTGATATGTCAGGGTGGGAACCAACATCAAAAAAAGTCTCTTCAGGTAGGGTTCCAATTGCTGAGAGGATACGGATTCCAGAACATGGCGAATCCGAATGTTATTCCTCATTTTCCTCAAGCACCTTATATAAATAATCCGTATCCTGAGACAATTCAGGTAGGCCTCTAATGTTACATTCAACCTTGGCCTCCACTGTCATTACATGACCAGTAAGTGTAGCAATTTCAGTTTTAAGGTCAGCAGAAAGTTGTTAGAAGTTCGCAGTAAGGAATTTGCCAATGTCAGTAATCATATTTTGAATGTCACTTTTGGTGGTGAAAGTATTGCCAGGGGTGAAATCTGGACAGTGTGTGCCCACTGGAGAAGCTGGAGGGGATTCAAATGGTTGCCTGGAATCAGAACGCGTAAGATGCAACATGATGCCTTGTTGGCCACCTCTTTTCTGTCCTCTAGCCGCGTTCTTCATAATATCAGTTTCGTCCAGCTAAGTATATGATAGGTATAGTGAGATCAAATCCGGGTGAACAGAAGATGTAATAATTAAAACATGGTTGGCTGTACTAAGAGCTCAGAGAAAAAAACAGTCCAGCCAGGTATAGAGCAATATTGAATGCAGAACAATTATAACAGAGTATATGTGCATGTAGTGTCCTGAAGAAACCACAAAATGGCAGGGTTACATCAAAAATGAAAAAAGCAGAGTCCACAATGGGCTGGTTATAAAATTCTCAGGGCATATATGAACAACTGAAAAAATAAACTTCAATAATAATAAGCCCCACAATAAGAAGCACCAGGCCCGTAGCAGATGACAGGGCAATGCATAATAGCACAGAAAGACAGTAGGTGTAGTGTGCCCACTATAGAGCCACGGGTCAGAGGGTCAAGCTACAGTTTAGAGCAGAGCAGCAAAGTACCTCAAATGCAGGTGGTCCTCAATGTAGCGTGTAGTAGGTAGATAGATTCAGCCAGGCAGAGGAATCCAATCCAAGGGTGCCCATTGCAGCACCTCCCACATGACTCTCCAGAATACCTTTCACAGTGCAAAGGACCCCACCGGACGTACAGCAGCAACTCCACAACCGAGCCCACAACCAGAAGCAACAGTGTCAGAGGAAAGCTGGAGAGTCAGAGTGGATGATCTTTCACAAGAAAGCTACAGTGGGGACCCATCACAGGAGAGCCAGAGAAGCAGTGGATCGCAGACCCCTGGAAGCCACAGCAGGACCAGAGGGAGCCACAGGCAGTCAACGCTCAACCATTGGCCCGGCAATAGAGGCAGTTGAGGAGGCAGCAGAGTCCCGCTATGTGGTACAGAGGGAGCGGTAGTCGAGCACCGACCTTTGGGAACCGCAGCATGACTGCAGGGAGCCACAGACCATAGGCGGCTAACTGTCACCATTGGCCCAGCAGTAGAGACAGGTGAGGAGGCAGCAGAGTCCTGTTATGGGGCTGTTCAACAGTTTCTTAAGTGTGTTTGTAACTAAACATTTACTTGTATGTCAGATTCCTCTATACCATCAGTGCATGCATTTTCTGAGCAGTAACAATAGGGTTGGGTATGCATTACTGCCGCTGGGATTCAAGCGGTGGAATGTTGGCAGGGAAGGGGGGTGAGCACAAATCCCTTGTGGGCTCACTGCTCTCTTCACGTTGCGGACTCAGTGGCGAGCAGCACTCGCCACAGGTTCCGTTCCCATGCTATGGGTGTCATGGACAGCCACGTGTGGGCATAGACCCTGTTAGCCGGCCTGCCGACTGTTGTGATTTAGAAGGGGCAGGGCTGGATGTATCCGTTGGTAATGTAATCGGTGGTCTCCGGACCGCAAGTCACATAACTGCATCTTGTAACAACAGTATCTACAAATACAGAGCGCTTTGTCTAATGAACAGCAGACAAATGTATCCCACTCATTGCATTTATCTAAAAAGTTAGATAAAGCTGCAGCAGTAGTACATATCTTTATCATCTGATTACTAGCATTGCTTATTTTAATGTATAATTTACTTGATGATGTGCTTTTATGGCCCATACCATATTTGGTTTATCAGTACAGTACAGTTTCCTCCTTATCTAATCTTCCCACATGAGAGTAAAGGGGGGTACACACAGAGCGATTTTTGCTTCATTTCTATGCAGTCTGACTAAGGGGGCAATTCTGAGTTGATTGCAGCAGGAACTTTGTTAGCAGTTTGGCAAAACAATGGAGGTCATTCCGAGTCGTTCGCTCGGAAAATTTCTTCGCATCGCAGCGTTTTTCCGCTTAGTGCGCATGCGCAATGTCCGCACTGCGACTGCGCCAAGTAAATTTGCTATGAAGTTTGGATTTTTACTCAGGGCTTTTTCTTCGCTCAGGCGATCGTAGTGTGATTGACAGGAAATGGGTGTTACTGGGCGGAAACAGGCCGTTTTATGGGCGTGTGGGAAAAAACGCTACCGTTTCCGGAAAACACGCGGGAGTGGCCGGAGAAACGGAGGAGTGTCTGGGCGAACGCTGGGTGTGTTTGTGACGTCAAACCAGGAACGATAAGCACTGAACTGATCGCAGATGCCGAGTAAGTCTGAAGTTACTCTGAAACTGCTACGAGATGTGTAATTGCAATATTGCGAATACATCGTTCGCAATTTTAAGATGCTAAGATTCACTCCCAGTAGGCGGCGGCTTAGCGTGTGCAATACTGCTAAAATCGCCTTGCGAGCGAACAACTCGGAATGAGGGCCAATGTGCACTGCAGGGGAAGAAGATATAACATGTGCAGAGAGAGTTAGATTTGGGTGGGTTATTTTGTTTCTGTGCAGGGTAAATACTGGCTGCTTTTTTTACACTGCAATATAGATTGCAGATTGAAAACACCACATCCAAATCTAACTCTCTCTGCACATGTTATATCTTCCTCCCCTGCACTGCACATGGTTTTGCCCAACTGCTAACAAAGTTCCTGCTGCGATCAACTCAGAATTACCCCCTAAATTGCTTAGAAAAGAAGCATACATCTCGCCGTGTGTGTGCCCCATAGCAATAGCAATGCATGTCCCTATTGCTGACTCCAGACTGGCCTGCATGCAGGCACAATCTAACAATCTAGTCATGTCACTCACTTCACCGCTGTGTGAAGTGAGTGCCCCCCCCCCCCGTACCCTCCTCTCCGCTCAGCACACATCACGCTGGGTGTTGAGTGGTCTGTGATAGATCAGTCAGCACACATCTCTACGTGTGTACCCCCCATAAGGGGTCTATTTACTAAGCCTTGGACAGAGATAAAGTGGATGGAGATAAAATTCCAGCCAATCAGCTCCTAACTTCCATGTTACAGACTGTGTTTGGAAAATGTCAGGAGCTGGTAGTTTAACTCCATCACTTTATCTCTACCCAAGGCTTAGTGACTAGACCCCTAATTGTCATAGCATGCAACTTGCAGGCATTGCTGAGTTCTTGGCGAGTCTGTCCATTGTTTTAAAAGGGCAATCATTTAAAAGGCAAAACCAGTCTCGATTTGCCTTTTAAATAATTGCTCCTTTAAAACATTGGGCACACTCACTGGGAACTCACTGATGTCACAGGCTATTAGGCTTACTCCATGGAGTTGCTCTGGAAGCTCATCTAAGACAATGGAAGTTTGGATGTCATTAAGGAACCTGAGGTGTGAATGTATTTTTTATTAGCATTTTTATTAGCATATTGGTCCTCAATGTCTTGAGAATTTTTACAAGAATATTTATTAATATTATTTTTACTAAAATAATGTGAAAAAGGTGAAATGTTCACACCCATTTCACATTATTTTAGTTTCACTTAAATATATTAAAGGGCTTTTGGACATTTTTCATAAAAAAACAGCTCCAACCCCTTTAATTTGCATTTTTCTTTTTAGTAATCCAATCATATTTCCCATACTTGTAATTGGAAATGCAATCTGGCCGAATTTACTAAAAAATTGTAAATCAATACCAGAGAGAGCCCTATGATACTAATGCTATACAGAGACAGCGTTATCCTAAGTCCCTGCTGGTTTCCGCCTCCATTCTCGGGAGTTGGGAGTCAGTGCCTCTAACCAGTCATGTGTGTCTAATAAGACCACAGGCTGATCATCCTAAAATAAAGTAATTTGATCACCGGCTTCCTACACTGCGACCCCGGTCATTTGATGTCTGCTGTAAATCGGCATCTGAGTTTGCAGCAGAGACATCAGATGATGGGGTCACAGAGCTGAGAGCCAGCGAGTCGATAACTGGAATCGGAGGAGTGCACTGGATCCCGAACACAAAGTAAGTGCAAGTGGGGGGGGAGTACTTGGAGGTGGTGTTGTTGGTGTTAGCGGTAGCAGCGCATGAGCAGCACATACTCGGGGTATTTTTTTGTGAAACATACCCCAAGAAGTCTGCGGAGTGGATTCGCAGGGACAAAGCTTTCTCGCAAACTCTGTCCCTGCATGCCGTAATTAATACATCCCTGTGATATATTCAATAATAACATTGCGTATTGGGGCAATTTTATCACATCCGCATCTGAGATGCAGTTGTAATAAATATGGCCCCCTGTTAGAAATAACTCCCTTCCACATAGATTAAATGGTTTAATTTATGTTTTATAGTCTCAACACAGGGTTTGGAGAAATCTCATTGACTACTTGTTTATTAAACGAGGGACACTCCATAGGTACTGACCAGGTCTCATTGCCAGCATGGTTTTCTCTGCTATAGATTTGGTTGTCTGTCAGCTTTTGGAATCAGCACTGGATTATTGGACGTAAACTTACCATTCAGACAGTTAAAAATATTAATAAACACATTTTTAAATTTAATTTTGCACAGCCGCAACTAGGGGGGCTAAGGGGTCAGGTGCCCCATGCTTGAGGGGGCGTGGGAAACTCTGTCGTGATCCCCTCCTGCAACTGCGTATGGTGCAGTTATGGTCCCGACGCTGCTGCAAAGTCTCCATGTCTCCCTCTGCCTCAGCGACCACCAGAGCCTCCCTTTGCCCTTCCACCCGCCATCACCTCCTGCAAACTCTCCTGCTTGGCTGCCTGCCTGCCTGCCTGCCTGCCAGCACTTCTGGAGGGAATCTGGGAGCAGGGCCGGGCTGCCCATTATGCAGGGTATGCACACGAGTAAGATGCTACAGTGAGGAGGGCTCCGGCAGTCTAGACCACGCTCCCAGCCCATGCTGCGTACTGCCAGTGGCGGCTCCTGCCAGAGTGACATGCGTGAGGAGCGCAGTGAGGGGTACTATCTGACAATGAGTGGCATGCTGGGCCCCATAGTTGTGGCAGTATGTGGAGGTGGAGTGTGCAGCACGGCTGTCAACAGAGATCGGAAATTGGGGGTCATTCCGAGTTGATCGCTAGCTGCATTCGTTCACTGTGCAGCGATGAGGCAAAAAATTGCACTTCTGCGCATGCGTATGCGGCGCAAGGCGCACGCGCAACGTACTATTACAACGAATGATGTACTTTCACACAGGGTCTAGCGAAGCATTTCAGTCGCACTGGTGGCCACAGAGTGATTGACATGAAGTGGGCGTTTCTGGGTGTGAACTGACCTTTTTCAGGGAGTGTGAGGAAAAATGCAGGCGTGCCAGGGAAAACGCAGGCATGGCTGGCCGAACGCAGGGCGTACTTGTGACGTCAAAACAGGAACTGAACAGTCTGAAGTGATCGCAAGCGCTGAGTAGGTCTGAAGCTACTCAGAATCTGCTCAAAATTATTTTGTAGCCGCTCTGCGATCCTTTCGTTCGCACTTCTGCTAAGCTAAAATACACTCCCAGTGGGCGGCGGCATAGCGTTTGCACGGCTGCTAAAAACTGCTAGTGAACGAACAACTCGGAATGACCACAATTGTGCGGGAAACCCCATTGCCACTGCGTTCTGTGCCCCAGCTCGGACATCTCACCTGTGGAGGAGCCAGTTCAACCTGCTTGAGCAGCTCTCCCAGCTTGATTAGCTATGTGTTGGCTGTGGTATGTTGTGTATACTGTGCATGTGATTTTATTTTATAACCTAGTATTTTTTGACCAGGGTTACATATGAGCATGTGCCCCATTCTTGTCATCAGGGTCAGCCTGGCAGATTTTCAACAGCTGGAATAAATACTTCTTTTCTTCCTGCATCATATAATCCATAAAATATTTATTGCTTATATTACATTATAATAGAGATGAGCGGGTTCGGTTCTCCGAGATCCGAACCTCCCCGAACTTCACCTATTTTACACGGTTACGAGGCAGCCTCGGATCTTCCCGCCTTGCTCAGTTAACCCGAACGCGCCCGAACGTCATCATCTCACTGTCGGATTCTCGCGAGATTCGTATTCTATATAAAGAGCCGCGCGTCGCTGCCATTTTCACTCGTGCATTGGAGATTGAACGGAGAGGACAAGGCTGCGTTCTCTCTCTGAAAAGCTCCGTAATCTGTGCTCAGTGTGTTGCAAATATCTGTGCTCTGTGTGCTGCAAATAATCTGTGCTCAGTGTGCTGAAAATATCTAAGTTCTCTGCCTGAAAACGTTCCATATCTGTGCTCAGTGTGCTGCAAATATCTGTGCTCAGTGTGCTTTATTGTGGGGACTGGGGACCACCAGTATAATAGTACTACAGTACAGTAGGCCATTGCTGTATCTTGCAGCTCTGTGTCACTGCAAGTATCCATTCCATATCTGTGCTGCATTTTTGTGAGCAGTATATATAGTATTACAGTGCAGCATTTTGGTGACCAACAGTATACAGTTGTACAGTACAGTAGGCCATTGCTGTATCTTGCAGCTCTGTGTTACTGCAAGTATCCATTCCATATCTGTGCTGCATTTTTGTGAGCAGTATATATAGTATTACAGTGCAGCATTTTGGTGACCAACAGTATATAGTTGTACAGTACAGTAGGCCATTGCTGTATCTTGCAGCTCTGTGTCACTTCTAGTATCCTGATCAGTGCTCAATATCTGCTGCATTGTTGTGACCAGTATGTATACTGTACTGTGCGACGTGTGTTATACACCTGGTGATTATACATCCTGTAATCTGTACTGAGCGATGTGTGAGATACACCTGGGGATTATACACCCTATATACTGTACTGTGTGATGTGTGAGATACACCTGGGGATTATACACCCTATATTATTATTATTATTATTATCCTTTATTTATATGGCGCCACAAGGGTTCTGCAGCACCCAATTACAGAGTACATAAATAATCAAACAGGAAAACAGCAACTTACAGTTGATGACAGTATAGGACAAGTACAGGGTAAATACACATAGTTACATCAGCAGATGACACTGGAAAAAGTATCAGGTGGCAGAAGACTGCTGGATGTGGTACAGTTGAAGATTATTAAAGTAAGACAAAGGATAAGCACATGAGGGAAGATGGCCCTGCTCATGAGAGCTTACAATCTAAAGGGGAGGGGTAGACAGACATGGGTGACACAGATGGGGTACATAGAGAATGTGGAACAGAGGGTTAGGATGAGATTTGGCTGGGTTTGGTAAAGAAATGGACCCCCAGGATGCACAAGTCAATACTTAACATTGCAACATTTTACTGGGCTATGCAGGAGAAAATAAAAAATAGGGGAAAAATAAAAAAAAAGAATCGATAACTTCTACTGCTTTCAAAAAGGTCAATGGAAGCTGAAATAATGGACAACTACCTCATGGAAGCCAGATACAGTATACCAAACAGTACTTAGCAGAGTGAGGAATGAGTGCTTATGAAATACTGTAACATTTTGTCATACTATTTCAGAAACTGCATGGCTTGTCACTTGCACTCTTTTGCTCTAATACACCACCTGCTTTAGGATTTATATTCAAAAATATTATGTCTCCATAATCCCAAAAACGTCAGTCTTCTTGGAAAGTGGTTTGTTCCTTTGTAAGGGAAAGAGAACAAACGTTCTCAAACAACGGTTTCTCAATTTCTTTTTCCTCTGGGAAGGGATTGTGGATTCGCAGGAATATCTGAGCATTTCTGTAATCAGAAAGCAGCGACTCTCTACAAATGTTTACGAATAATTCCAGTGATTTCGTCATTTTCTTCCAGTGATTTGGACCAATAATACCATTGATTAGAACAAATAATTCCTTTGATATTGAGGTGTTTGTGTCACTTAGCTTAGCTGTCCAGCGACGACAGTGCACCTCTTTTTCTCTTTTCTTTGCATCATGTGCTGTTTGGGGCCAATTTTTTTAAGTGCCATCCTGTCTGACACTCCCGTATATGTCCAGTGGTACTGCCATTTGATATAATTCCGAACATTACTGCCATTTAATTCCAGTGATTTTGTCTTTTTCTTTCAGTGATTTGGACCCATAGTACCATTGATTACAACGAATAATTCCAGTGATTTTGTCATTTTCTTCCAGTGATTTGGACCAATAATACCATTGATTAGAACAAATAATTCCAGTGATTTTGTCATTTTCTTCCAGTGATTTGGACCAATAATACAATTGATTAGAACAAATAATTCCTTTGATATTGAGATGTTTGTGTCACTTAGCTTAGCTGTCCAGCGACCACAATGCACCTCTTTTTCTCTTTTCTTTGCATCATGTGCTGTTTGGGGCCAATTTTTTGAAGTGCCATCCTGTCTGACACTTCCGTATATTTCCAGTGGTACTGCCATTTGATATAATTCCCGACATTACTGCCATTTAATTCCAGTGATTTTGTCATTTTCTTTCAGTGATTTGGACCAATAATACCATTGATTAGAACGGATAATTCCAGTGATTTTGTCATTTTCTTCCAGTGATTTGGACCAATAATACCATTGATTAGAACGAATAATTCCAGTGATTTTGTTATTTTCTTCCAGTGATTTGGACCAATATTACCATTGATTAGAACAGCAACCACAGTGCACCTCTTTTTCTCTTTTCTTTGCATCATGTGCTGTTTGGGGACAATTTTTTGAAGTGCCATCCTGTCTGACACTGCAGTGCCACTCCTAAATGGGCCAGGTGTTTGTGCCGCCCTCTTGGGTCGCTTTGCTTAGTCATCCAGCAACCTTGGTGCAAAGTTTAGGATTAAAAATAGTATTGTGAGGTGTGAGGTGTTCAGAATAGACTGGAAATGAGTGGAAATTGTGGTTATTGAGGTTAATAATACTATGGGATCAAAATTACCCCCAAATTCTATGATTTAAGTTGTTTTTAAGGGTTTTTTTTTTTTTTAAAAACACCCGAATTCAAAACATAAGCGAATCCGACAAAAAATTTTCAGGGAGGTTTTGCCAAAACGCATCCGAATCCAAAACACGGCTGCGGAACCGAATCCAAAACCAAAACACAAAACCCGAAAAATTTCCGGTGCACATCTCTACATTATATATACATATATATATATATGTTTACATATATTAAAGTAAAAAAAAAAAGTAAAATAATACAAACATCATTTAGGCAAATTACTAAGCAATATTGATATAGGGTCACGAAACCTTTAATTTGATTTTGTGTGTGTGTGTGTTTGCATGTGTGTGTGTGGGCCCTAAATTACCGCCTTGCCCCGGGTGCCGAAAAAATCCTAGTTTCGGACCTGATTTTTTATATAAATTGTGTAAACAATCTCACAGGTCTCCTGAAATAGAGAGAGCAAGGAAACAAATTATATTGTATTAGGTGATTCATCGCACCCTACGGGCGCTCTTCACACCATCGTAAGGGGCTACGCCTCCTTAACCCCTGTACGCCCTTGTGACGTGCAATATTTTTATTATATGGAGAATTACCTCCAATCATAATTGTTTGAGTGGTAAAATATTGCATCGACAAAGGGCGTGCAATAGTTAAGGGGTCGTAGCCCCTTGCAATGGCGTGAACAGCGCATGCAGGGCCTGATGAATCACCTAGTAGGTGCCGTGGTTGGGGGAGTGGCGGGTGTGAGGGAGACGCGAGGGTGCCACCGGTTGGCGAGGGGAAGTTGTGGAGGTGCTGTGGATGGGGTAGGGGCTGGTGTGGTGGTTCCCGTGGGTGGGGGAGGGGTGGGTGCATGGGTGCCGTGGCTGGGGGATGGGGTCTGGAGCCACCATCGATGAGGGAGGAACTGTTGCGGGGGTGCCGTGGGTGTTTGAGGGGCAGGTGCAGTGGTGCCATGGGTGGGGGAGGAGTCCGTAGCCACCGTGGGTGGTGGAGGTGGGGTGTGGGGGTGCTGCGGATGAGGCCTGGAGGTACTACAAGTGGGGTAGGGGCAGGTAATGCTTCTCCTCCTGGAAGCAGTTAAGCTGGTGTCCTCCCTTTGGCAGTGGCTCTACCGGAGACTAATACAGCAGCCAAGCAGCCAGTCACTATAGTTAGCGCCGGTGTCCCAACGCGCCGCATTACAGGGAAGAAGATGCACTCAATAAACTACAGCTCCCAGCAGCCCTTAGCGCCGGAATGCTACTGCGCTAAGGGCTGCTGGGAGCTGTAGTTTATTTAGTGCGTCTACTTCCCTGTAATGCGACGCATTGGGACACCGGCGCTAACAATAGTGACTGGCTGGCAGAACTGACTGACTCGCTGAATCAATGTAAAAGGTGAGAGTGCTCTGCAGTGTCAATGACACTGCAAACCCACTGCACTGCACAGCACCTTCACCTCTTACATTGATTCAGCATCCAGATATTACCCTCCGCGATATCACCCACTCTATGCGTTACATTAGCCTTCTCAGGGCTTCCAGGCCGGCAGGCCAGGTACTGTGTTGCGGGGTCAGGGCCTCTGGGGATCTGGGCGCGGCTGTGGCGGGGAGATATTTCTGTGACATCACGCGCAGAGAAGGCTCTGGAGCTCACAGAGTATGTGGCGCTTTCATACACATCTATGCCGGTGGCCACAGCAGCTTTTGTTCCACCTGCGCCGCTGCTAGGGAGTGGGGATTGTTGATGCCGGAGGGGGCAGGTGGACTGGCAGCAGGACATAGGACTCTGCAGTAAAAGGATTTTTTTCCCCTATCTACAGTGTATATATTTGCTGCAGATGCAGTGGCATACCCTCCAACTGTACCTTTTTGGCAGGTACAGTACCTTTTTTTATGGTCTGTACCGATTTCTAGCTCTCCAAACTTCCATTGAAAGTATAGGAAAAGGGGTGTAACCACATTCCTTTACTCGTGGATATGCCCTCTTTTCGAATTTGTACCGATTTTTATGTGTAAATTGTTGGAGGGTATGTTGCTGCAGATGCAGTGGACCTATTTTGGGGTGTGGGCTTGGAGCTGCACTCCATCAGCCCCATTGTTAATCCTGCTCGGGGAACACACAGCAGCCAAAGGGCAGAGCCTCCCATTGGATGTAACATGTGTGGGAGGGCGTTTCTCACCCAATCAGCTGTGGACTGGGTGTGATAGACCAATGAGAGCTCCTAGCCACACCCAGCATTATCCACACAGATCTGGGCTAATATATAGGAGATGCTATGGATGAGGTAATCTGTCATGGAACTCAAATCTTCACTCTCATGATGGAAATACTTATGACAATGCCGCTGGTGTTTTTCACATGTCACAAGGAACATATGGGTGCACAGAGACTGATAGCTATGAGACTGCTTTCCATTTTTTTACACAGTACTTAGCCATAACTTAGAACCTTAAGCAAGTGGCAGCATGTCTGTAAAGGACTTATGCTGATGGCACTCAGGGGGAGATGTACTAAGCCTAGGAGAGGGATAATGTGGACAGAGATAAAACACCAGCCAATGAACTCCTGTCATATTACAGGCTGTGTATAAAAAATGACAGTAAGGAGCTGGTTGGTGGGTAGCTTATCTCTTTCCACTTTACCACTCTCCAAGGCTTAGTACATCTTAATGTGGGCAAGGTATCAACATAAAGTGATTGGTTATTATGAGACTCCCCACAAGCACTTTAGCAGGACTGCCTATATTGTTTTAATTCATATTAAAATTGCATAGAGTCATAGAGATGGCTATTAATATACAGTACTGTAGTTTGTAATGTGCGCGGATTTGGGCAGTACGGATGGTGTAATGGTTAGCATTACTGCCTCACAGCACTGAGGCCATGGGTTCGATTCCCACCATGGCCCTAACTGTGCAGAGTTTGTATATTTTCCCCGTATTTGCGTGGGTTTCCTCCGGGTACAGCATCTCATGGCTGCGATTGCCTGTGCCTGACTGACAGGCCGAGAAAGTCACGGGACGAGAGGGGGCATGCTAATGGCATTAGTTGGTGGGGCACATTAGTTTGGCGTCTTAATGGCATTAGTTGGCAGGGCACAGTCCAGACAATGCAGGTGTGTCTGGACCATTGCAGAGGTAGGCCGTGATGGCTGCATGACGTCACACGAGGCCACTGCAACCCGGAATGCAGCGGGTAGCTGCCTGCCATCACAGCCAAGGCTGCGTGGGCAGGGAGCTACTCGCCGGGTGCAAAAGCATCACTGCTGTAGGGCCTGACATGCTTGGCGGGCTAGCCCTGTGCTGGACGTCCCCCCACATGTCAGAGTAACTGATCACAAATTAGCTAAATTTAGCACATCTACAATCAGATCTGAATTACACCTTTGATCCTAGGTTTAAAGCTTATGTTGTATCTTTGTTTCCGGCAGACACAAATCTGCAGAGTTGCAAAGACCTGCTGGTGAGAAAATTGTCAGCTCAAACGGAACGTGACACGGCAACATCTCCTCCTTCATTTTTTCCAGAAACTGCAACTGCGAGGAAAAAACTCTAATTTCCTAAGAGACCCGCTGGTGGTGATGCCGATCACTCAAAAAGTTTTGACATCTGGTCCGGACCGAAGGAGCTGCCTACAATTACTGATATGTCTACTGTCACTGCATATGATGCTGCCAACATTGAAAGAATGGTTGACTATTATTTTAGTGATAGCATCCAAATAGGCATGTCAGACAGTCCGTTTAATTGCTGGCAGGACAAAGAGGCAATTTGGAGGCCCTTGCACAAACTGGCTTTGTTTCACTTAAGTTACCCACCCTCCATTGTGTACTCAGAGTTTTTAGCGCAGCCGGGAACCTTGTCAGCGATCAGCGTAGGAGGTTACTTCCCCAAAATGAGGAAAAGATGATGTTCCTCAAAATGAATTACAGATTCCAAAAGGAAGAACTTTACCAGCAAGTACGGTACCTCCACAAAGTACTGAGGGACCTTTGATGGTGGCCTCCAGGGGGAACAAATTAATAGTCTATGAAGATGAGGATGTACACACTGATGGAGGTGAGGAATCAGAGGATGATGACATCTTGCTTCTGTACAGCCAGTTTGTGCAGAGAGAGATCAATTGCTTCTTTTTTTGTGGGAGCTCAAAGAAACCAATCATTTCAGCCACAGGTGTGGCAGTCCCTGTCACTGAAATGATTGGTGGAGTGTGCATGTCCTTTTTATACAACATAAGGGTGGATGGGATGGCCCAAGGATAATTCCATCTTGCACCTCTTTGCTTTGCATTATGCGCTCTTTGGAGCATTTTTTGGGCATAGTTTTAAAACTGCCATCCTGTCTGCCACTGCACATGTCACTCCTAGATGGGTCACGTGTTTGTACTAGAGATGTGCACTTGAAATTTTTCGGGTTTTGTGTTTTGGTTTTGGGTTCGGTTCCGCGGCCGTGTTTTGGGTTCGACCGCGTTTTGGCAAAACCTCACCGAATTTTTTTTGTCGGATTCGGGTGTGTTTTGGATTCGGGTGTTTTTTTCAAAAAACACTAAAAAACAGCTTAAATCATAGAATTTGGGGGTCATTTTGATCCCAAAGTATTATTAACCTCAAAAACCATAATTTCCACTCATTTTCAGTCTATTCTGAATACCTCACACCTCACAATATTATTTTTAGTCCTAAAATTTGCACCGAGGTCGCTGGATGACTAAGCTAAGCGACCCTAGTGGCCGACACAAACACCTGGCCCATCTAGGAGTGGCACTGCAGTGTCACGCAGGATGGCCCTTCCAAAAAACACTCCCCAAACAGCACATGACGCAAAGAAAAAAAGAGGCGCAATGAGGTAGCTGTGTGAGTAAGATAAGCGACCCTAGTGGCCGATACAAACACCGGGCCCATCTAGGAGTGGCACTGCAGTGTCACGCAGGATGTCCCTTCCAAAAAATCCTCCCCAAACAGCACATGACGCAAAGAAAAAAAGAGGCGCAATGAGGTAGCTGTGTGAGTAAGATAAGCGACCCTAGTGGCCGACACAAACACCGGGCCCATCTAGGAGTGGCACTGCAGTGTCACGCAGGATGGCCCTTCCAAAAAAATACTCCCCAAACAGCACATGACGCAAAGAAAAATTAAAGAAAAAAGAGGTGCAAGATGGAATTGTCCTTGGGCCCTCCCACCCACCCTTATGTTGTATAAACAGGACATGCACACTTTAACCAACCCATCATTTCAGTGACAGGGTCTGCCACACGACTGTGACTGAAATGACGGGTTGGTTTGGACCCCCACCTAAAAAGAAGCAATTAATCTCTCCTTGCACAAACTGGCTCTACAGAGGCAAGATGTCCACCTCATCATCATCCTCCGATATATCACCGTGTACATCCCCCTCCTCACAGATTATCAATTCGTCCCCACTGGAATCCACCATCTCAGCTCCCTGTGTACTTTGTGGAGGCAATTGCTGCTGGTCAATGTCTCCACGGAGGAATTGATTATAATTCATTTTAATGAACATCATCTTCTCCACATTTTCTGGATGTAACCTCGTACGCCGATTGCTGACAAGGTGAGCGGCGGCACTAAACACTCTTTCGGAGTACACACTGGAGGGAGGGCAACTTAGGTAGAATAAAGCCAGTTTGTGCAAGGGCCTCCAAATTGCCTCTTTTTCCTGCCAGTATAAGTACGGACTGTGTGACGTGCCTACTTGGATGCGGTCACTCATATAATCCTCCACCATTCTTTCAATGGTGAGAGAATCATATGCAGTGACAGTAGACGACATGTCCGTAATCGTTGTCAGGTCCTTCAGTCCGGACCAGATGTCACCATCAGCAGTCGCTCCAGACTGCCCTGCATCACCGCCAGCGGGTGGGCTCGGAATTCTGAGCCTTTTCCTCGCACCCCCAGTTGCGGGAGAATGTGAAGGAGGAGATGTTGACGGGTCGCGTTCCGCTTGACTTGACAATTTTCTCATTAGCAGGTCTTTGAACCCCAGCAGACTTGTGTCTGCCGGAAAGAGAGATCCAAGGTAGGCTTTAAATCTAGGATCGAGCATGGTGGCCAAAATGTAGTGCTCTGATTTCAACAGATTGACCACCCGTGAATCCTTGTTAAGCGAATTAAGGGCTCCATCCACAAGTCCCACATGCCTAGCGGAATCGCTCTGTGTTAGCTCCTCCTTCAATGTCTCCAGCTTCTTCTGCAAAAGCCTGATGAGGGGAATGACCTGACTCAGGCTGGCAGTGTCTGAACTGACTTCACGTGTGGCAAGTTCAAAGGGCATCAGAACCTTGCACAATGTTGAAATCATTCTCCACTGCGCTTGAGACAGGTGCATTCCACCTCCTATATCGTGCTGAATTGTATAGGCTTGAATGGCCTTTTGCTGCTCCTCCAACCTCTGAAGCATATAGAGGGTTGAATTCCACCTCGTTACCACTTCTTGCTTCAGATGATGGCAGGGCAGGTTCAGTTGTTTTTGGTGGCGCTCCAGTCTTCTGTACGTGGTGCCTGTACGCCGAAAGTGTCCCGCAATTATTCTGGCCACCGACAGCATCTCTTGCACGCCCCTGTCGTTTTTTAAAAAATTCTGCACCACCAAATTCAAGGTATGTGCAAAACATGGGACGTGCTGGAATTTGCCCATATTTAATGCACACACAATATTGCTGGCGTTGTCCGATGCCACAAATCCACAGGAGAGTCCAATTGGGGTAAGCCATTCCGCGATGATCTTCCTCAGTTGCCGTAAGAGGTTTTCAGCTGTGTGCGTATTCTGGAAAGCGGTGATACAAAGCGTAGCCTGCCTAGGAAAGAGTTGGCGTTTGCGAGATGCTGCTACTGGTGCCGCCACTGCTGTTCTTGTGGCGGGAGTCCATACATCTACCCAGTGGGCTGTCACAGTCATATAGTCCTGACCCTGCCCTGCTCCACTTGTCCACATGTCCGTGGTTAAGTGGACATTGGGTACAACTGCATTTTTTAGGACACTGGTGAGTCTTTTTCTGACGTCCGTGTACATTCTCGGTATCGCCTGCCTAGAGAAGTGGAACCTAGATGGTATTTGGTAACGGGGGCACACTGCCTCAATAAATTGTCTAGTTCCCTGTGAACAGCGGCGGATACCGGACGCACGTCTAACACCAACATAGTTGTCAAGGCCTCAGTTATCCGCTTTGCAGCAGGATGACTGCTGTGATATTTCATCTTCCTCGCAAAGGACTGTTGGACAGTCAATTGCTTACTGGAAGTAGTACAAGTGGGCTTACGACTTCCCCTCTGGGATGACGATCGACTCCCAGCAGCAACAACAGCAGCGCCAGCAGCAGTAGGCATTACACTCAAGGATGCATCGGAGGAATCCCAGGCAGGAGAGGACTCGTCAGAATTGCCAGTGACATGGCCTGCAGGACTATTGGCATTCCTGGGTAAGGAGGAAATTGACACTGAGGGAGTTGGTGGGGTGGTTTGCGTGAGCTTGGTTACAAGAGGAAGGGATTTACTGGTCATTGGACTGCTTCCGCTGTCACCCAAAGTTTTTGAACTTGTCACTGACTTATTATGAATGCGCTGCAGGTGACGTATAAGGGAGGATGTTCCGAGGTGGTTAACGTCCTTACCCCTACTTATTACAGCTTGACAAAGGCAACACACGGCTTGATACGTGTTGTCCGCATTTCTGTTGAAATACTTCCACACCGAAGAGCTGATTTTTTTGGTATTTTCACCAGGCATGTCAATGGCCATATTCCTCCCACGGACAACAGGTGTCTCCCCGGGTGCCTGACTTAAACAAACCACCTCACCATCAGAATCCTCCTGGTCTATTTCCTCCCCAGCGCCAGCAACACCCATATCCTCCTCATCCTGGTGTACTTCAACACTGACATCTTCAATCTGACTATCAGGAACTGGACTGCGGGTGCTCCTTCCAGCACTTGCAGGGGGCGTGCAAATGGTGGAAGGCGCATGCTCTTCACGTCCAGTGTTGGGAAGGTCAGGCATCGCAACCAACACAATTGGACTCTCCTTGTGGATTTGGGATTTCGAAGAACGCACAGTTCTTTGCTGTGCTTTTGCCAGCTTGAGTCTTTTCATTTTTCTAGCGAGAGGCTGAGTGCTTCCATCCTCATGTGAAGCTGAACCACTAGCCATGAACATAGGCCAGGGCCTCAGCCGTTCCATGCCACTCCGTGTGGTAAATGGCATATTGGTAAGTTTACGCTTCTCCTCCGACAATTTTATTTTAGGTTTTGGAGTCCTTTTTTTACTGATATTTGGTGTTTTGGATTTTACATGCTCTGTACTATGACATTGGGCATCGGCCTTGGCAGACGACGTTGCTGGCATTTCATCGTCTCGGCCATGACTAGTGGCAGCAGCTTCAGCACGAGGTGGAAGTGGATCTTGATCTTTCCCTAATTTTGGAACCTCAACATTTTTGTTCTCCATATTCTAATAGGCACAACTAAAAGGCACCTCAGGTAAACAATGGAGATGGATGGATACTAGTATACTTATGGATGGACTGCCGAGTGCCGACACAGAGGTAGCTACAGCCGTGGACTACCGTACTGTGTCTTCTGCTAATATAGACTGGATGATAATGAGATGAAATCAATATATATGTATATATAATATCACTAGAACTGCAGCCGGACAGGTATATATTATATATTTATTATGTAATGACTGATGACGGACCTGCTGGACACTGTCAGCTCAGCAGCACAGCAGACTGCTACAGTAAGCTACTATAGTAGTATGTATAAAGAAGAAAGAAAAAAACAACAACCACGGGTAGGTGGTATACAATTATGGATGGACTGCCGAGTGCCGACACAGAGGTAGCTACAGCCGTGGACTAACGTACTGTGTCTGCTGATAATATAGACTGGATGATAATGAGATGAAATCAACATATATGTATATATAATATCACTAGTACTGCAGCCGGACAGGTATATATTATATATTTATTATGTAATGACTGATGACGGACCTGCTGGACACTGTCAGCTCAGCAGCACCGCAGACTGCTACAGTAAGCTACTATAGTAGTATGTATAAAGAAGAAAGAAAAAAAAAACAACCACGGGTAGGTGGTATACAATTATGGATAGACTGCCGAGTGCCGACACAGAGGTAGCTACAGCCGTGGACTAACGTACTGTGTCTGCTGATAATATAGACTGGATGATAATGAGATGAAATCAATATATATGTATATATAATATCACTAGTACTGCAGCCGGACAGGTATATATTATATATTTATTATGTAATGACTGATGACGGACCTGCTGGACACTGTCAGCTCAGCAGCACCGCAGACTGCTACAGTAAGCTACTATAGTAGTATGTATAAAGAAGAAAGAAAAAAAAAACAACCACGGGTAGGTGGTATACAATTATGGATGGACTGCCGAGTGCCGACACAGAGGTAGCTACAGCCGTGGACTAACGTACTGTGTCTGCTGATAATATAGACTGGATGATAATGAGATGAAATCAATATATATGTATATATAATATCACTAGTACTGTAGTCGGACAGGTATATATTATATATTTATTATGTAATGACTGATGACGGACCTGCTGGACACTGTCAGCTCAGCAGCACCGCAGACTGCTACAGTAAGCTACTATAGTAGTATGTATAAAGAAGAAAGAAAAAAAAAACAACCACGGGTAGGTGGTATACAATTATGGATGGACTGCCGAGTGCCGACACAGAGGTAGCTACAGCCGTGGACTAACGTACTGTGTCTGCTGATAATATAGACTGGATGATAATGAGATGAAATCAATATATATGTATATATAATATCACTAGTACTGCAGCCGGACAGGTATATATTATATATTTATTATGTAATGACTGATGACGGACCTGCTGGACACTGTCAGCTCAGCAGCACCGCAGACTGCTACAGTAAGCTACTATAGTAGTATGTATAAAGAAGAAAGAAAAAAAAAAAAAACGGGTAGGTGCTAGGTGGTATACAATATTATATATATATTATATACAATTATATATATATATATAATATATATTAAACTCATAAACTGGTGGTGATTATTAAACTGGTGGTCAGGTCACTGGTCACACTATCAGCAACTTGCAAGTAGTACTCCTGAGTCCTAAGCAGACAATCACAATATATATTATACTGGTGGTCAGTGTGGTCACAAACAATGGCAGTGTGGCTGGCACTCTGGCAGCAAAAGTGTGCACTGTACGTTATATGTACTCCTGAGCAGGGACGTGCAGTCAGGGGAGGCAGGGGAGGCAGTGCCTCCCCTGTCATAATGATTAATATAGTACAAAGATCCTACTTTGTATTATTCTAATAATTTTCAGCATGAAAATGCAGCCAAAGCTATGTGGAAGGCAGCGAGAGCGCTGCCTCCCACTGACAATAATAAAGTGGCTGAAGTGGGGGGCGGCAGGGGGCGGGGCCAAGCTGCGGGCTGGAAAAGCCCATTGAAAAATGAATGAAAAGCGGCACTAGAACGTCTGCCTCATTGACACGGGGCTGTGACTTCAGCTCACATCAAGGCACACCCCTGTCAATCAGGCAGACGTGATTGGACAGTGGCATGGGTGGGCTGAGCCGGGTGGGCAGGATGTCAGAAGCCATTCCCCCAGGGCGGCCACATTTTAAGTAACATAGACAGCATTCCTTTCAGGAGGGAGCGTGACAGTCACTCACCAGCCACGGAGCTTCTGCAGCTCCTCACCTCCTCCAATTCAGCAGGACCTGCAGCAGCTTGAGTGCCCCGGGCCTAACCCCCCTCTCCGGCCACTGACAGCTCCCTGCAGCTGCTGGTGTCCCTCTGCTTGTGGGCAGCAGTGTGATCGTGGTGCTGGGCGCACAGTGGGGAGATGAAGGGAAGTGCAGAGTGGTGAATCTCCTGGCTCTGGATGTGGACATACTGAAGTGTACCGCTGACAGGTGAGTGCAAGGCATCATTTTATGTAGCATATCTCCCATTTCTTCTAGGGCCCGATTTTAGGGGGTGTGGCCTATCGTCGAGGGGGCGTGGCCTCACGGCAAGTGCCGTGATTGCAAGCCACGCCTCCATTTTTGTGATTATGGGGGTATGAACAGCGCTCAGTGAGCTGCTGGCCATGCCCCCTGTCCCTCTCTGTGGGAGGGGGGGGGGGCAGAGCTGTAAGTAGGTGTGTGGCGATGGTGCCTTGCCCACTGTGCAAATGCACTGAGGGCGCACCATCAGGCACAGTGGTGCAAGTAGAAAAAATGTCTTACGGGTACTGTGTGCGCGCCGAAGGCGCGCGCGCAAAAAAATGGGTGTGGCCAAATGCCACATGGGGCGTGGCCAATGAAAATGGGGGCGTGATACACATATGGGGGAGGGGCAGATACACGTATGACCCCAATAGTGTCAGATACACGTTGCACCACAGTGCTAGATATACATTGCCCCACAGTGCCAGATACATATAACCCCACAGTGCCAGATACACATTGCCCCACAGTGCCAGATACACAAATATCCCCAGAGTGCCAGATACACAAATGTCCCCAGAGTGTCAGATACACATTGCCTCACAGTGCCAGATACACATTGCCCCACAGTGCCAGATGCACATTGCCCCACAGTGCCAGATACACAAATGTCCCCAGAGTGCCAGATACACATTGCCCCACAGTGCCAGATACACATTGCCCCACAGTGCCAGATACACAAATGTCCCCAGAGTGCCAGATACACATTGCCCCACAGTGCCAGATGCACATTGCCCCACAGTGCCAGATGCACATTGCCCCACAGTGCCAGATGCACATTGCCCCACAGTGCCAGATACACATTGCCCCACAGTGCCAGATACAGAAATGCCCCCAGAGTGCCATACATTGCCTCACAGTGTCAGATACACATTGCCCCACAGTGCTAGATACACAAATGCCCCCACTGTGTCAGATATACATTGCCCCCCGTGCCAGATACAGAAATGCCCCTACAGTGCCAGATATGCCCCCAGTGCCAGATATCCTCCAGTGCCAGGTATACATGCCCCCCTGTGCCAGATATCCCCCAGTGCCAGGTATAACATGTCCCCCCAGTGCCAGATATCCCCCAGTGCCAGGTATACATGCCCCCCTGTGCCAGATATCCCCCAGTGCCAGGTATATATGCCTCCCTGTGCCAGATATGCCCCCAGTGCCAGGTATACATGCCCCCCTGTGCCAGATATCCCCCAGTGCCAGGTATATATGCCCCCCTGTGCCAGATATGCCCCCAGTGCCAGGTATATATGCCCCCCTGTGCCAGATATGCCCCCAGTGCCAGGTATACATGCCCCCCTGTGCCAGATATCCCCCAGTGCCAGGTATATATGCCCCCCTGTGCCAGACATGCCCCCAGTGCCAGGTATATATGCCCCCCTGTGCCAGATATGCCCCCAGTGCCAGGTATACATGCCCCCCTCCCCTACTCACCGCTGCCGTCGCTGTCCTCCTGTCTGTCATGTGAGGGAAGGAGAGTGCAGCCTGCGCCTCTCGTTCCCCTCAGTCTTCGGCGGGTGTCTCAGTTTAATTCAGCGCCGATCCGTGAGCCAATCAGAGCTCGCGGGTGCGAGCTCTGATTGGCTCACGGATCGGCGCTGAAGTAAACTGAAACACCCACCGGAGACTGAGGGGAACGAGAGGCGCAGGCTGCACTCTCCTGCCCTCACATCAGAGGCGTGTGCGGCGGTGCGGCGTGGGGGAGGGAAGGAAGAGGAGCGGCGGCCCGTCGGTGTGGTAACGGCGTACCCACGGCTAAATTCTTACGGGTACGCCGTACCCACCCGTACCCGCCCACTTGCACCACTGATCAGGCATCACACCTACTAGCTCCGAGCCCAGACTGCTGAAGGCGGTGCCGCCTGTGTCCCGCTGAGGCTGCACCACCCGCCCATGTTCCTCTGAAGCCACCGCAGCCTGCCTGGACACATATGTGTCCCGCTGAAGCTGCCGTCACCCACCCACCTGTGTTCCGCAACTTCCTCTGAACTTGAAACCGCCGCTGCTCGCCCACCTGCCTGTGTCCAGCTGAAGCTGGACACAGGCGGGCGGGCGGCTTCAAGTTCAGAGGAAGTTTTCAAGCCGCTGCCGCGTCTGTGTGACAGGCAGGCTTCTCAATGGGCCAGCGGCAGCCCAGCCCCCCTCCCCAGCAATTCGGAAGCCGCTGCCGCCCACAAGACTCCTGCTGCCGAAGCGGCCATCCGCCCGCCCGTGTCCCAGTGAAGCCGCCCGCAACAGCACGTAAGTGACTACACTACACTACAGTATACTACACTACACTACACTATACTACACTATATTACACTACAGTACACTACACTACACCACAGTACACTTCACTACACTACACCCTAAGGGTAGATGGGGGGGGGGTGTACGGGGGACTCTGCCTGCCATAATGTGTAAAAGGTGAATGCTGTCTGCCATAATGTTTAAAAGGGGGACGCTCTCTTACCGTAATGTGTAAAAAAGGGGACGCTCTCTGCCATAATGTATAAAAAAGGGGACGCTCTCTGCCGTAACGTGTAAAAGGGGTGCGCTGTCTGCCGTAATGTGTAAAAAAGGGACGCTGTCTGCCGTAATGTTTAAAAAAAAAAGGGGGACGCTGTATGCCGTAATGATTAAAATAGGGGGACGCTGTCTGCCGTAATGTGTAAAAAGGGGACACTGTCTGCCGTAATGTGTGAAAAAGGGGACGCTGTCTGCCGTAATGTGTAAAAAAGGGGACGCTGTCTGCCGTAATGTGTAAAGAAAGGACGCTGTCTGCCGTAATGTGTAAAAAAAGGGGACGCTGTCTGACGTAATGTGTAAAAAAGGGGACGCTGTCTGCCGTAATGTGTAAAAAAAAGAGGACGCTGTCTGCCGTAATGTGTAAAAAAGGGGACGCTGTCTGCCGTAATGTGTAAAAAAGGGGACGCTGTCTGCCGTAATGTGTAAAAAGGAGACTCTGCCGTAATGTGTAAAAAAGGGGACGCTGTCTGCCGTAATGTGTAAAAAAGGGGACGCTGTCTGCCGTAATGTGTAAAAAAAAGAGGACGCTGTCTGCCGTAATGTGTAAAAAAGGGGACGCTGTCTGCCGTAATGTGTAAAAAAGGGGACGCTGTCTGCCGTAATGTGTAAAAAAAGGGGACGCTGTCTGCCGTAATGTGTAAAAAAAGGGGACGCTGTCTGCCGTAATGTTTAAAAAAGGGGACGCTGTCTGCCGTAATGTATAAAAAAGGGGACGCTGTCTGCCGTAATGTGTAAAAAGGAGACTCTGCCGTAATGTGTAAAAAAGGGGACGCTGTCTGCCATAATGTGTAAAAAGAGGGCGCTGTCTGCCGTAATGTGTAAAAGGGGCTCTACCTGGTGTAGTGGTGCTACTGTGCGGTGTAATTTGAATAATGGAGACTACTGTGCACCATTATATGAATTGGTATTGTTTTGTGGCCACACCCCTTTCCTGTGAAGCCACACTCCATTATTTTTTGCGCGCACCTACGACGCGCACTGCCGCCGGTTTGCGTTAAGGGGGTCTGATGCCGTTTCTGGCACACAGTGCTAAAATGTCTAGTTACGACACTGAGGGGGGAAGGGGTAGTTATGTGACCAGCGGTCAGGAGTCCACCTTCCCCCTACATCCCGCTCCCTCACAATCCCGACGGTCGGCATGCTGACCAACAGGGACTATTTCCACTCGTGGGTGTCCACAACATCCATAGAGTGGGAACAGAAACTGTGGCTACCGCAGGTCACCATTGAGCCCGCAGCATGTCGAGCGAGCCCACAAGGGGATTGTTGCTCTCGAATGCCACTCGCATGGCATTCTGCTGCCAGGATTCCAGTGTCGGTATGCTGACCGGCGGTCTCACATACCATACCCCTGCCGAGAATAGACACTGTGCAGGGCCGGTTCTACACCTTGTGGCGAACAGTGCGAAAGTTTCCACTGGTGCCCCCCCCCCCCCCTGGCAAAACAGTTCACGAAAAATAGGGGCATGGCTTCATAGGGGAGAGTCGTGGCCACAGTTATGCCCCCAGTAGCTGTGCCCCCAGATTTGCCCCAAGTAGTTGTGCCCCCAGTTGATTTGCCCCCTGTAGATGTGCCCCCTGTACTTGTGCCCCCCTGTAGCTTTGCCCCCAGTAGTTGTACCCCCAGCAGCTTTGCCCCCAGTAGCTGTTCCCCCTGTAGCAGTGCCCCCTGTAGTTGTGCCCTTAGTAGTTGTGCCCCCTGTAGCTGTGCCCCCAGTAGCTGTTCCCCCTGTAGCAGTGCCCCCAGTATGTGCCCCCTGTAGTTGTGCCCCCTGTAGATCTGCCTCCAGTAGCTGTGCCCTTGTAGCTGTGCCCTCTGTAGTAGTGCCCCCAGTATGTGCCCCCTGTAGTAGCGCCGCTTTGAAACCCTAAAAAAATCCAACAATACTTACGAGCCTCGCTCCTGATTCCGTACCGCTGCTGCAGCTGCTGTCTCCGGGCGCCGGCTCTTCCCTGTGGGAGAGATGTCATATAGCAGCGCCGCACTGACACTATGGGTCAATTTTGACCTCTGGCATCAGTGAGCGACGCCAGCTGCAGCGGGTGCACACAGCGCTCGCTGCAGCCGGGGAGCGGGGAGGGAGGGAGGGTGGATCAGTAGCGACTCTTGTCTTGGCGGCGGCGCCCTCAGAGTAGCGGCTCCCCGGGCAAAAAGCCTGCTTGCCCTTGGCAAGAGCCGCTACTGACGCTGTGCACATGCAGACAGCATCTATTCACCCCTGCTCTGCTCAGAGCAGCGGGTGACAGGGGGATCTCCCAACTGCCCCCCCCCCCACCACCACCACCACAACAGGACACTGCAAATCGCGGGTGGGACAGCGGGACAGACCGTGAAAAACGGGACTGTTCCTCCAAAATCGGGACAGTCCGTAGGTATGCTGTAGGACTAGCGGTGCTGGTATAGGGAGTGTGACTAGTAGCTGAGGAGTTCCCGCTGTGCAGTTAGCGAGTTTAGCCAGTGCCTCCCCAGGCATTTACCTCACCGCACGTCACTGCTCCTGAGTCCTGAGTCCTGCTCTCAGACTCTAACTGCTCCCCACTGTCAGTGTCTCCCCCACAAGTCAGATAATACAGTCACACTATCTCTCTCTATCACTTCAGCAAGTACTAGTAGTAGTAGTACTCCTCCTAATGCTCCCCAAATTACTACTGTGTCTCTCTCTGTCTCACTCTCTTCTCGAATCTCTATAAACGGAGAGGACGCCAGCCACGTCCTCTCCCTATAAATCTCAATGCACGTGTGAAAAATGGCGGCGACGCGCGGCTCCTTATATAGAATCCGAGTCTCGCGATAGAATCCGAGCCTCGCGAGAATCCGACAGCGTGATGATGACGTTCGGGCGCGCTCGGGTTAACCGAGCAAGGCGGGAAGATCCGAGTCGCTCGGACCCGTGTAAAAAAACCTGAAGTTCGGGCGGGTTCGGATTCCGAGGAACCGAACCCGCTCATCTCTAGTTTGTACCACCCACTACTTTCGCTTACCTTAGTGATCCAGCTACCTTGGTGCAACATTTTGGCTTAAAAACAATATAGTGAGATGTGAGGTGTTTAGAATAGATTGGAAATGAGTGGAAATGAATGTTATTGAGGTTAGTAATACTGTAGGAACAAAAACACCCCAAATTCTGTTATTTTAGATGTTTTGATGATTTAAAAAAAAAAATCCAGATCCAAAACCAAAACCTGCAAAGGTGCTTTTTGCAAAACCAATCCAGATCCAAAACATGGAAGAGATCCAGATCAAAAACCAAAACACAACCTGAAAAATGGCCGGGTGCACATCCCTGATTATTAGCTCATCCCCTATATTTATATATGGGTGCAGTGTGGCCCCCCCCCTAGACCCAGGTGCCAGTGCACCGCTCACATTGAAGCCATGATAGAAACACCTATGCTGCAATGTAACAAGGTGTTTTCACATAGGCAAAATTCTGTGAGGGCATATCAGTTCAACTTCAGGCTATGTATAGTTTGACATTAGCAAAAATACAACTTTGTATCTAGTATGTGTGTTGGGTATGCCTATGTCTACTGACGATGATTATGACTAGCAGCAAGCTAGATGCATATTTATAGGGGTTCATATTGCAAGATGCGTATGGGCATCTTTGGAACAGGACACACCTGATTTACTTGCTACTTTGCACCAGTCAATATGGGTTTAAAATGCATTTTATTTTTGTCTACATATTCCTCACCAATACTACAAAGCTATCACAGTTAAAAATAATAAATAAGTGCTGTAGCCATTTAGGACTTAAGGCTTTAAAATCAGTGTTTGATGGTGGACATCATGGTTACTACCATGATCCCATCAAAGACAAATAACTTGCATCTCTACTGCAAATGTGATAGCATATGGCACTAAGAATAAATTGCACAGATTTAGCAGCCATTCTGCTTGTTATTAATGAAGACGCTATTGTAGAGATAATGGAATGCTCATATACAACAATTGCTTTAGGGCAGTGGTGGGGAACGTCCGGCCCGCGGGCCGTATAAGGTCTCTTCACCTGGCCTACGGCTCACTTAACCCAGGAGGGAGATGCCATGTGCCCACTGCGATTGTGTTACCAGCAAGCGCCCGGCTCCTTCCCCTCAGCAGCAGCCGGGGCAGGAACTCACTCCAGAGCTCCTGCTTCCGGCTCAGGCAGTGTGCGACTGTGCCCTATGGAAGAGACGTCATGACATCTCTTCCATAGTGCCTAGGAGCGGGGCGGCCAGACAGAGGACAGTGCGGTCTGGAAGCAGGAGCAGGGCTGGTTAGTATTGTGGAGGGTCTTTGTGCGTGTGTGTGTGTGTAAGCAGCGCTACCAGGAGGCATAACTACTAGGGTCACATCTACTGGGGGCATAACTACAGGGGGCACATCTACTGGGTGCACAACTACAGGGATCATATCTACTGTGGGTACAACTACAGGGGGCATATCTACAGGGGGCATACAGTATCTACAGGGGGCATAAATACTGACTGGGGGCATATGTACTGGGGCATAACAACTGGTGGAATATCTACTGGGGCAGGCTAATTTTTAAGTTGATAATTTTTGTATGGCCCCCAAAGAATTTTATAAATATCCAAATGGTCCTTGGTAGAAAAAAGGTTCCCCACCCCTGCTTTAGGGGGTGGAGATAACACTGTTGTCTTTGATGTTACTTGATATTTTACAATAACAATGTTCAAGTAATATACCTTTCACACCGCACAAATAACCTGGTATATTGCTGGGTCGACACGGGTTGATGTGCCGCGTGAAAGGGGTAAGTCACGAATTCCTGGGTTGCATTACCCGGTATTTCAAAATGGTAAAAAGGCTGGGTTCTTCTCGGGTTATTACCATGTCAGTTGCGGTGTGAACGGGTTACACGGGTCGATACGATCTGGGACCTGTTCACACTATGGAGGAGGAGGCTGGAGAGGATCTCATCTCCAAGTGCTGTCTCCGCCTCCGATGATGCCGGCGCTGCCTCTGCCCCCGATGGTAACCCAACCCGGAATTTTGCCAGGTCACTTTGCCAGTCTAAAAGAGGTCTCATGGCGGGTCACACCTGGGAAGGACCCATGTACAATTACCTGGTGCGACCCATGATTGCGATGTGAAAGTGCTATTATACTATACAGTATTAGCAAATAACAAGTTCACTTTAAAATAGCTAGTGAAAAGTATTTTTAAAGAAAATATGAATAAAGGAATTATTTTATTATTTAATCCAATGCTTTCTGTGCCTATGTATATAGGCTTCCTGCCACAATTGCCTGAGATAAAGTGGTCAATTGCTGAGATTAATGTATGCCATCTATCAAAAAGACTGTCATAACACAAAATGTTATTTCAACTGCTTTGAACTGAATTAATATAACAGGAACAATTTACCTGTTTTAACTTCTCATATATCTTAAAATTTGTATTTTTTTTTACTTCAGCAAGTTTGGGCTCTTTCATATCATTTTTAGTCTATCACTTTTTCCTTCAAGAGTTCTGTGAAATAAAGATATTAATTTTCTTGGCATTCTTCCATCTACGCTATCTTATGTTCAGTGCTTTTGTTTGATTTAGATCTGCCAGCAGTTGTAATATCATTCCGGCACCAATATATTTTACTGATTATGTGGCATTAGATTCTTTCTTGCCTTGTACAATACTGTATATCCATTTTGTAATAATCGCTAATAATAAATTAGTTTCCTTCTAAGTGTCCGCAGTGGAAAGTAATGTATCAATGCTGGCTATTCCTCCTTGATGTTTTGATTCAATATATTTTGAAACATTTGTGTAAAGCACTTAAGTACACTGTAATTGTCCATTTGGAGCTTTTAGATATTAAAACTGAAATAAAAAGAAATATTTGTCATGATACGGTATTTTAGAAATTCTTCGCAATATGTAACAGTAATGTAAAAAAAAATTAATTGCAATATGTAAAAACAGCCTTTAAATGATATAATGTGAGTTATACAGTTATATGAAAAAAAACTATGCTGCTAAAACATTTAAAGATATTAAATGTATTTAAACATTTATGCAAAATATGATCATGTACACACATTTTATAAAGGAGCATACAAAATTTGTAAAGCTGCAAAGCTTTAAATTTACCTTGTACAGTAGATTAGTAACCTTCTTGGAAAAATAAAGGAACCAGAGGCGCAACTAGGGTTTTTGGAGCCCAGGGCAACATTAAGAATGGCACCAAGCCCCCACCACCACCCCAAAAAAAAATAAACTATGTAAGCACGTGCCGAAAAAATTGGCATGGCCACTGAAAAAGGGGTGTGCCAACATGAGAGCATTCTATTCAATTCCACATGCTCCTTACCTATATAATGGTTTTTCACAATGCGGAACCTCTGAAGAAATGTATCTTTTAAGGTAGACGGCATATTCAGTCGGTATTCCCTATTCATGTAGGAGATCACATCATCCAGAAGAGCATTAGCCAGCCGGCATAATACAAACATCATTACTACATACATAACCAAATTAAAAAGTTACTTTCCCACAACTGAGATTAAAAACTAGAATAACGCTGAAGATTATCCAATAAAAGCAGTTACTCCACCTTTATTCAGATCAATTAGGCACAAACACATGTCAGGTAGAGAAAGCTTCAATTAGTTCTGCATAAATTAGGCAGTAGTGTTAGTATAAATTTTGTCGGCAAGCGAGAATGATGAAAGCTTTTTCCAATATTAATAGAACTGCAAAGCTCAAGAGGTTAGTAGCGTACATCAGCATGCAGAGGGAGAGAAGCAAAAAAGTATATTACCACTGTCCTTGAGTCCCTAGACAAAGAGTCCTACCTGCCACAGGTGCTGTTTATCCTTTAATGATGGCAATATCCAGAGGAATACGTGTTCCAGACCCCTTACAGGCTCTCCGGTCAAACCTCCTCTCTGCAGTGTGTTATGCTTGTCTGAGCAAAATTTTTGTTGGCATATTGGGCATAGCACTCCCGCTGTGTATTGTAATTAGAGATGTGCACCGGAAATTTTTCGGGTTTTGTGCTTTGGTTTTGGATGCGGTTCCGCGGCCGTGTTTTGGATTCGGACGCGTTTTTGCCAAAACCTCCCTGAAATTTTTTTGTCGGATTCGGGTGTGTTTTGGATTCGGGTGTTTTTTTACAAAAAACCCTCAAAAACAGCTTAAATCATAGAATTTGGGGGTCATTTTGATCCCATAGTATTATCAACCTCAAAAACCATAATTTACACGAATTTTCAGTCTATTCTGAACACCTCACACCTCACAATATTATTTTTAGTCCTACAATTTGCACCGAGGTCGCTGGGTGGCTAAGCTAAGCGACACAAGTGGCCGACACAAACACCTGGCCCATCTAGGAGTGGCACTGCAGTGTCAGGCAGGATGGCACTTCAAAAAAATTGTCCCCAAACAGCACATGATGCAAAGAAAAAAAGAGGCGCACCAAGGTCGCTGTGTGACTAAGCTAAGCGACAAAAGTGGCCGACACAAACACCTGGCCCATCTAGGAGTGGCACTGCCGTGTCAGACAGGATGGCACTTCAAAAAAATAGTCCCCAAACAGCACATGATGCAAAGAAAAAAAAGAGGCGCACCAAGGTCGCTGGATGGCTAAGCTAAGCGACACAAGTGGCCGACACAAACACCTGGCCCATCTAGGAGTGGCACTGCAGTGTCAGACAGGATGGCACTTAAAAAAATAGTCCCCAAACAGCACATGATGCAAATAAAAATGAAAGAAAAAAGAGGTGCGTGATGGAATTGTCCTTGGGCCCTCCCACCCACCCTTATGTTGTATAAACAGGACATGCACACTTTAACGAACCCATCATTTCAGCGACAGGGTCTGCCACACAACTGTGACTGAAATGACTGTTTGGTTTGGGCCCCCACCAAAAAAGAAGCAATCCATCTCTCCTTGCACAAACTGGCTCTACAGAGTCAAGATGTCCACCTCATCATCATCGTCCGATTCATCACCCCTTTCACTTTGTACATCCCCCCTCCTCACAGATTATTAATTCGTCCCCACTGGAATCCACCAACTCAGATCCCTGTGTACTTTCTTGAGGCAATTGCTGGTGAATGTCTCCACGGAGGAATTGATTATAATTCATTTTGATGAACATCATCTTCTCCACATTTTCTGGAAGTAACCTCGTACGCCGATTGCTGACAAGGTGAGCGGCTGCACTAAACACTCTTTCGGAGTACACACTGGAGGGAGGGCAACTTAGGTAGAATAAAGCCAGTTTGTGCAAGGGCCTCCAAATTGCCTCTTTTTCCTGCCAGTATACGTACGGACTGTCTGACGTGCCTACTTGGATGCAGTCACTCATATAATCCTCCACCATTCTTTCAATGGTGACAGAATCATATGCAGTGACAGTAGACGACATGTCAGTAATCGTTGGCAGGTCCTTCAGTCCTGACCAGATGTCAGCACTCGCTCCAGACTGCTCTGCATCACCGCCAGCGGGTGGGCTCGGAATTCTTAGCCTTTTCCTCGCACCCCCAGTTGCGGGAGAATGTGAAGGAGGAGCTGTTGACGGGTCACGTTCCGCTTGACTTGACAATTTTCTCACCAGCAGGTCTTTGAACCTCTGCAGACTTGTGTCTGCTGGAAGGAGAGATACAACGTAGGTTTTAAATCTAGGATCGAGCACGGTGGCCAAAATGTAGTGCTCTGATTTCAACAGATTGACCACCCGTGAATCCTGGTTAAGCGAATAAAGGGCTCCATCCACAAGTTCCACATGCCTAGAGGAATCGCTCTGTTTTAGCTCCTCCTTCAATGTCTCCAGCTTCTTCTGCAAAAGCCTGATGAGGGGAATGACCTGACTCAGGCTGGCAGTGTCTGAACTGACTTCACGTGTGGCAAGTTCAAAAGGTTTCAGAACCTTGCACAACGTTGAAATCATTCTCCACTGCGCTTGAGTCAGGTGCATTCCCCATCCTTTGCTTATATCGTCGGCAGATGTATAGGCTTGAATGGCCTTTTGCTGTTCCTCCATCCTCTGAAGCATATAGAGGGTTGAATTCCACCTCGTTACCACCTCTTGCTTCAGATGATGGCAGGGCAGGTTCAGGACTGTTTGCTGGTGCTCCAGTCTTCGGCACGCGGTGGCTGAATGCCGAAAGTGGCCCGCAATTCTTCGGGCCACCAACAGCATCTCTTGCACACCCCTGTCGTTTTTTAAATAATTCTGCAGCACCAAATTCAATGTATGTGCAAAACATGGGACGTGCTGGAATTTGCCCAGATGTAATGCACGCACAATATTGGTGGCGTTGTCCGATGTCACAAATTCCCAGGAGAGTCCAATTGGGGTAAGCCATTCTGCGATGATGTTCCTCAGTTTCCGTAAGAGGTTGTCAGCTGTGTGCCTCTTATGGAAAGCGGTGATACAAAGCGTAGCCTGCCTAGGAACGAATTGGCGTTTGCGAGATGTTGCTACTGGTGCCGCCGCTGCTGTTCTTGCTGCGGGAGGCAATACATCTACCCAGTGGGCTGTCACAGTCATATAGTCCTGAGTCTGCCCTGCTCCACTTGTCCACATGTCCGTGGTTAAGTGGACATTGGGTACAACTGCATTTTTTAGGACACTGGTGACTCTTTTTCTGACGTCTGTGTACATTTTTGGTATCACCTGCCTAGAGAAATGGAACCTAGATGGTATTTGGTACCGGGGACACAGTACCTCAATCAAGTCTCTAGTTGCCTGTGAATTAACGGTGGATACCGGACACACGTTTCTCACCACGCAGGCTGACAAGACCTGAGTTATCCGCTTTGCAGCACGATGACTGCTGTAATATTTAATCTTCCTCGCAAAGGACTGTTGAACAGTCAATTGCTTACTGGAAGTAGTACAAGTGGTCTTCCGACTTCCCCTCTGGGATGACAATCGACTCCTAGCAGCAACAACAGCAGCACCAGCAGCAGTAGGTGTTACACTCAAGGATGCATCGGAGGAATCCCAGGCAGGAGAGAACTCGTCAGACTTGCCAGAGACATGGCCTGCAGGACTATTGGCTTTCCTGTGTAAGGTGGAAATTGACACTGAGGGAGTTGGTGGTGTGGTTTGAAGGAGCTTGGTTACAAGAGGAATGGATTTAGTGGTCAGTGGACTGCTTCTGCTGTCATCCAAAGTTTTTGAACTTGTCACTGACTTCTGATGAATGCGGTCCAGGTGACGTATAAGGGAGGATGTTCCTAGGTGGTTAACGTCCTTACCCCTACTTATTACAGCTTGACAAAGGCAACACACGGCTTGACACCTGTTGTCCGCATTTGTGTTAAAATAATTTCACACCGAAGAGGTGATTTTTTTTGTATTTTGACCAGGCATGTCAATGGCCATATTCGTCCCACGGACAACAGGTGTCTACCCGGGTGCCTGACTTAAACAAACCACCTCACCTTCAGAATCCTCCTTGTCAATTTCCTCCCCAGCGCCAGCAACACCCATATCCTCATCCTGGTGTACTTCAACAGTGACATCTTCAATTTGACTATCATGAACTGGACTGCGGGTGCTCCTTCCAGCACTTGCAGGGGGCGTGCAAATGGTGGAAGGTGCAAGCTCTTCCCGTCCAGTGTTGGGAAGGTTAGGCATCGCAACCGACACAATTGGACTCTCCTTGGGGATTTGTGATTTAGAAGAACGCACAGTTCTTTGCTGTGCTTTTGCCAGCTTGAGTCTTTTCATTTTTCTAGCGAGAGGATGAGTGCTTCCATCCTCATGTGAATCTGAACCACTAGCCATGAACATAGGCCCGGGCCTCAGCCGTTCCTTGCCACTCCGTGTCGTAAATGGCATATTGGCAAGTTTACGCTTCTCATCAGACGCTTTCAATTTTGATTTTTGGGTCATTTTACTGAACTTTTGTTTTTTGGATTTTACATGCTCTCTACTATAACATTGGGCATCGGCCTTGGCAGACGACGTTGATGGCATTTCATCGTCTCGGCCATGACTAGTGGCAGCAGCTTCAGCACAAGGTGGAAGTGGATCTTGAGCTTTCCCTATTTTAACCTCCACATTTTTGTTCTCCATTTTTTAATGTGTGGAATTATATGCCAGTATCAATAGCAATGGCCTACTACTAAATATACTGCGCACAACTGAAATGCACCACAGATATGGATGGATAGTATACTTGACGACACAGAGGTAGGTAGAGCAGTGGCCTTCCGTACCATACTGCTATATATACTGGTGGTCACTGTCAGCAAACTGCAAAACTAAAATGCACCACAGGTAAAGAATCTAGATGGATAGTATACTTGATGACACAGAGGTAGGTATAGCAGTGGCCTTCCGTACCGTACTGCTATATATACTGGTGGTCACTGTCAGCAAACTGCAAAACTAAAATGCACCACAGGTATAGAATCTAGATGGATAGTATACTTGATGGCACAGAGGTAGGTAGAGCAGTGGCCTTCCGTACCGTACTGCTATATATACTGGTGGTCACTGTCAGCAAACTGCAAAACTAAAATGCACCACAGGTATAGAATCTAGATGGATAGTATACTTGATGACACAGAGGTAGGTAGAGCAGTGGCCTTCCGTACCGTACTGCTATATATACTGGTGGTCACTGTCCGCAAAACTCTGCACTGTACTCCTCCTCTATAATACTGCTAGTCCCCACAATAAAGCAGTGTGAGCACAGATATATGCAGCACACTGAGCACAGATATGGAGCATTTTTCAGGCAGAGAACGGATAAAACTGGTGGTCACTGATCAGCAAAACTCTGCACTGTACTCCTCCTATATAATACAGATGCTCCCCAGTACCAACAATTAAGCAATAAGCACAAATATTTGCAGCAACATTAATAAACGGAGAGGATGCCAGCCACGTCCTCTCCCTAACATTTCCAATGCACGAGTGAAAATGGCGGCGACGCATGGCTCCTTATATAGAATACGAATCTCGCGAGAATCCGACCGCGGGATGATGACGTTCGGGCGCGCTCGGGTTAACCGAGCCATACAGGAGAATCCGAGGATGCCTCGGACCCGTGTAAAATGGGTGAAGTTCGGGGGGGTTCGGTTTCCGAGGAACCGAACCCGCTCATCACTAATTGTAATGGAGCACCCTCCGCTATTATTGAAGTCGCTCCACATGTCTTTAAACCATGGCTCTACTGTGCAGCAGCCGGCTTCTGCTCCTTTCCGATGACGTGTTTCCCTACCTTCTAAACAATCAGCGGCTTCCTCATATCGGTATATGAAGTAGAGATGTGCGGCTGGCACTTTTCGTGTTTTGTGATTTGGTTTTGGTTCTAATTCCACTTTCGTGTTCTGGTTTTGGCTTGGTTTTGCCAAAACCACCCTTTTGTGATTTGGTTTTGGATCTGGATGATTTTTGAAAAAAACATAAAAACAACTAAAATCACAGAATTTCGGGGTAATTTTGCTCCTACTGTATTTTTATCCTCAATAACACTCATTTCCATTAATTTCCAGTCTATTCTGAACACCTCACACCTCACAATATTGTTTTTAGGCCTAAAAGTTGCACCGAGGTGGCTGTATGACTAAGCTAAGCGACACAACTGTGCGGCACAAACACCTGGCCCATCTAGGAGTTCCACTGCAGTTGCAGACAACATGGCACTATTCAGAAACTAGTCCCCAAACAGCACATGATGCAAAGAAGAAAAAGAGGTGCAATTAGGTAGATGGATGGCCAAGCTAAGCGACACAAGTGTGCGGCACAAACACCTGGCTCATCTAGGAGTTCCACTGCAGTTGCAGACAACATGGCACTATTCAAAAACTAGTCCCCAAACAGCACATGATGCAAAGAAGAAAAAGAGGTGCAATTAGGTCGATGGATGGCCAAGCTAAGCGACACAAGTGTGCGGCACAAACACCTGGCTCATCTAGGAGTTCCACTGCAGTTGCAGAAAACATGGCACTATTCAAAAACTAGTCCCCAAACAGCACATGATGCAAAGAAGAAAAAGAGGTGCAATTAGGTAGATGGATGGCCAAGCTAAGCGACACAAGTGTGCGGCACAAACACCTGGACCATCTAGGAGTGGCACTGCAGTGGCAGACAGGATGGCAGATTTAAAAAATAGGCCCCAAACAGCACATGATGCAAAGAAGAAAAAGATGTGCAATGAGGTAGCTGTATGACTAAGCTAAGCGACACAAGTGTGCAGCACAAACACCTGGCCCTTCTAGGAGTGCCACTGCAGCAGAAGACAAGATGGGAGATTAAAGAAATAGGCCCCAAACAGCACATGATGCAAAGAAGAAAAAGAGGTGCAATGAGGTAGCTGTATGACTAAGCTAAGCAACATAAGTGTGCGGCAAAAACACCTGGCCCATTTAGGAGTGGCACTGCAGTTACAGACAGGATGGCACAAAAAAAAACTAGTCCCCAAACAGCACATGATGCAAAGAAGAAGAAGAGGTGCAAGATGGAATTGTCCTTGGGCCCTCCCACCCACCCTTATGTTGTATAAACAGGACATGCACACTTTAACAAACCCATCATTTCAGCGATAGGGTCTTCCACACGACTGTGGCTGAAATGACTAGTCTGTTTGGGCCCCCACCAAAAAAGAAGCAATCAATCTCTCCTTGCACAAACTTGCTCTACAGAGGCAAGATGTCGACCTCATCCTCATCCTTCGATTCCTCACCCCTTTCACTGTGTACATCCTCCTCATAGAGTATTAATTCATCCCCACTGGAATCCACCATCACAGGTCCCTGTGTACTTTCTGGAGGCAATTGCTGGTAAAGGTCTTCACGGATGAATTTATAATTCATTTTGATGAACCTCATCTTCTCCACATTTAGTAGAAGTAACCTCCTACGCGGATCGCTGACAAGGTTACCGGCTGCACTAAACACTCTTTCGTAGTACACACTTGAGGGGGGGCAACTTAGGCAAAATAAAGCCAGTTTGTGCAAGGGCGTCCAAACTGCCTCTTTTTCCTGCCAGTATACGTACGGACTGTCTGACATGCCTACATGGATGCTGTCACTCATATAATCCTCCACCATTCTTTCAATGGTGACAGAGCCATATGCAGTGACAGTAGATATGTCAGTAATCATTGACAGGTCCTTCAGTCCGGACCAGATGTCAGCTTTCGCTCCTGACTGCCCTGCATCACCGCCAGCGGGTGGGCTAGGAAATGTTATCCTTTTCCTTGCAGCCCCAGTGGCGGGAAAAATTGAAGGAGAAGCTGTTGACGGGTCACGTTCCGCTTGAGTTGACAATTTACTAACCAACAGGTCTTTGCAACTCTGCACACTTGTGTCTGCTGGAAAGAGAGATACAACGCAGGCTTTAAACCTAGGATCGAGCACGGTGGCCAAAATGTAGTGCTCTGATTTCAACAGATTGACCACCCTTGAATCCTGGCAAAGCGAATGAAGGGCTCCATCCACAAGTCCCACATACTTTGCAGAATCGCTCCATCTTAACTCCTCCTTCAATTTATCCAGCTGCTTCGGCAAAAGCCTGATGAGGGGAATGACCTGACTCAAGCTGGCAGTGTCTGAACTGACTTCACGTGTGGCAAGTTCGAAGGGTTGGAGAAAGACGGAAATCATTCTCCACTGCACTTGAGTCAGGTGCATTACCCCTCCTTTGCCTAAATCGTAGGTGGATGTATAGGCTTGAATGGCTTTTTACTGCTCCTCCATCCTCTGAAGCATATAGAGGGTTGAATTCCACCTCGCTACCACCTCTTGCTTCAGTTGATGGTGGGACAGGTTCAGGAGTGTTTGCTGGCGCTCCAGTCTTCGGCATGCAGTGGCAGAATGCCGAAAGTGGCCCGCAATTTTTCGGGCCACCTGCAGCATATCGTGCACACCCCTGTCATTTAAAAAAAATTCTGCACCACCAAATTAATTGTATGTGCAAAACATGGGACATGCTGGAATTTGCCCAGATGTAACGCACGCAGAATATTGGTGGCGTTGTCCGATATCACAAATCCCCAGGAGAGTCCAATTGGGGTAAGCCATTCTACGATGATGTTCCTCAGTTTCCGTAAGAGGTTGTCAGCTGTGTGCCTCTTAAAAAAAGTGGTGATACATAGCGTAGCCTGCCTAGGAATAAGTTGGCATTTGCGAGATGCTGCTACTGTTGTTGCTGTGGGAGGCCATACATCTACCCAGTGGGCTGTTACAGTCATATAGTCCTTATTCTGCCCTGTTCCACTTGTCCACATGTCTGTGGTTAAGTGGACACTGGATACATCCACATTTTGTAGGACACTGTTGACTCTTTTTCTGACGTCTGTGTACATTCTCGGTATCGCCTGCCTAGAGAAGTGGAACCTAGATGGGATTTGATACCAGGGACACAGTACCTCAAACAATTCTCTAAGTCCCACTGAACTAATAGTGGATACAGGATGCACGTCTAACACCTACATAGCTGTCAAGGCTTCAGTTATCCACTTTGCAAAAGGATGACTGCTGTCATATTTCATCTTCCTCACAAAGGACTGTTAAACAGTCAATTGCTTAATGGAAGTAGTACAAGTGGTCTTCCGACTTCCCCTCTGGGATGATGATCGACTCCCTGCAGCAGCAACAGCAGCATCAGCAGCAGTAGGCGTACCACTCAAGGATCCTATGGAGGAATCCCGGTTGGGAGAGGACTCCTCAGTCCCGACAGTGACATTGCCTGCAGGACTACTGACGTTCCTGACTGAGGAGGAAATTGACGTTGAGTGAGTTAGTTAGTTAGTTAGTTAGTTGGTTGAGTGAGTGGCTTGCAGGAGCTCGGGTATAGGAGGAAGAAGGGATTTAGATCTCAGTGGACTGCATACGCTCTTAACCAAAGTTTCACAACTTGACACTGACTTCTGATGAATGCGCAGCAGGTGACGTATAAGGGAGTATGTTCCTAGGTGGTTAACGTCCTTACCCCTACTTATTACAGATTGACAGAGGCAACAGATGGCTTGACACCTGTTGTCCGGATTTGTGGAGATATAATTCCACACCAAAGATGTGGCTTTTTTGGTAGTTTGCCCAGGCATCACAATGGGCTTCTTCGTCCCAAGGACAACAGGTGTCTCCCCCGGTGCCTGACTTAAACAAACCACACCACCATCAGAATCCTCATCATCAACTTCCTCTTCACCACCAGCAACACCCATATCCTCATCCTGGGGTACTTCAACAGTGACATCTTCAATTTGAATATCAGGAACTGGATTGTGGGTGCTCCTTTTAGCACTTGCAGGGGGCATGCAAATGGTGGAAGGAGCCACCTCTTCCCGTCCAGTGCTGGGAAGGTCAGACATTGCAACCGCCGACACACTTGGACTCTCCTTGGGGATTTGTGATACCATCTCAGAACGCACAGTTCTTTTCTGTGCTCTTTCCAGCTTAACTCTTAATTTTTCTAGCAGGAGGATGAGGGCTTCCATTGTCATGTGAAGCTGAACCACTAGCCATGAACATAGGCCAGGGCCTCAGCTGTTCCTTGCAACTCCGTGTTGTAAATAGCATATTGGCAAGTTTATGTTTCTCCTCAGACCATTTAAATTTCTTTTTCTGGTTCTTTTTACTGAACTTTGGCTTTTTGAATTTTACATGCCCTCTACTATCACATTAGGCATTGGCCTCGGCAGACGACGTTGATGGCATTTCATCGTCTATGTCATGACTAGTGGCAGCAGCTTCAGCACTAGAAGGAAGTGGTTCTTCTTGATCTTTCCCTATTTTATCCTCAAAATTTTTGTTCTCCATTATTTTTTGGGAGTTATATGAGACAATATGATGCACAGGAATGACTGGAATGACTGATGAACCGGACTCTACCACTGGTCTGATGCAGCACAACACAACAACACTGTAAGGGACTTGTGGTTGTTGTTGTTATTATTATTATATGGCAGCAGTGGACATATAGCAGCAGCGTATACCGTCACTGGAAAGACTGATGAGACAGGACACTACCACAGGTCTGATGCAGCACAACACAACAACACTGTAAGGGACTTGTGGTTGTTGTTATTATTATTATTATTATTATACGGCAGCAGTGGACATATAGCAGCAGCGTATATCGTCACTGGAATGACTGATGAGAAAGGACACTACCACTGATCTGATGCAGCACAACACAACAACACTTTATACAGCTACACTGGATATATGGCAGCAGAGAACACCAACACTGTGACTGGCTGAACTGATGCAGCACAATACACTGACTACACTGGACTGAACAGCACAACACAGCACCACTTTATACAGCTACACTGGCAGGAGAGGACACCAACACTGTGACTGGCTGGACTGATGCAGCACAATACACTGACTACACTGGACTGGACTGAGCAGCACAACACAGCACAAGACTTGCCACCCCACTTTCCCGACCCCACACAGACACTGGAGGACGGAGACACGTCCTCTCGCTACACTCTCCGAGACTGAAGTGAAAATGGCCGTGACGCGCGGCTCCTTATATGGAATCCAAATCCCGCGAGAATCCGACAGTGGGATGATAACGTTTTGCCGTGTTCGGGTTTCCGAGTCAGGCGGGAAAACCAGAGCCGGGCTCGGAACCAAACTCGAAGGCAAAGTCCGGTAGGGTTCTGTTCTCTGAGAACCGAACCCGCTCATCTCTAATATGAAGTCCATAGTATGTCTCACTTTTTAAACCGATGGGACCTCCTACAAATGCACACTCCATGTGCGTTCCATGACTCATTTAGGAATTTATACTGTTCAATCGTGCTTTGAATGACACAATGTATATACAAACTGCAATAACATGACTACAAAGTTATCATTTATAAACCACTGTAACAGAGTCTAAACCCAAGTTGCAATATGCATGTAACAGTACATAAAAACATTGATTATATAAAAAATAAATATACATTTTGAACAATGTTTGTATAGCGTATACATTAAGGCACAGGTTCTCAAACTCGGTCCTCAGGACCTCACACAGTGCATGTTTTGCATGTCTCCTCACAGAATGACCAGTGAAATAATTAGCTCCACCTGTGGACCTTTTGAAACGTGTCAGTGAGTAATGAGTACACCTGTGCACCTGCTGGGTTATTTGCGAAACATACACTGTGTGGGGTCCTGAGGACCGAGTTTGAGAATCAAAGGAGAAATGTGTATAGATGATTTAGCAACATAATTAATTTTTAGTTGTTGGAGAAACAACACAATATAATGTCACTATAGCAACTGTATACTCTTATATCCCACATCCCCACAAATGTGCGTACGCATGTCCATATATAAATAAATAATCCCTCTCTTTTTAACCTCTATAAAGATATAAATATGCAGAAAAATGAACTAAACTCAATGATATTATTAACATATATCAATAAACCACAGATTTTCGGTATCAAATTTAAAAGCAGTTTAAAGGTTCGGATAGACAGAATTTCCAGGCTTAAAGGTAAACAGATATTATTTTTGTAGGCATCTTATGCAGATGAGAGACCCAGTACAGTATCATACCTCCCAACATGACCCTCTCCAGGAGGGACAGAATGCTCTGCTCCTGGACTTCACTCTTAATTTATAATTGCCATCACCTGTAGTGAAACACCTTTCTTATCCAATAACCTCTTCAAAACAGGTGCCAGCAATCTTAAATTAAGAGAAAAGTCCAGAAGTAGAGCATTGTGTCCCTCCTGGAGAGGGTCATGTTGGGAGGTATGCAGTATATCAATTGAATAACGTTGTTCCATATGGTTTGAATGATACAATAGAACAAAACAATATTTAAGATCCCTACAAAAACCTATGCAGGTTTCAGCATGTGAATGTCTGTGTATTAATAGGTATCTTGGATGTATGTCAGTGTATGAATAGCATACTTGCCTACCTGACCCTCTCCATGAGGGAGAAAATGCTCTGTTCCTGGACTTTCCTGGTAATGTATGATTGCCATCACCTGTGGTGAAACACCTTTCTTATCAATGAACTAGCTCACCACAGGTGATGGCAATCATACATTACCAGGAAAGTCCAGGAACAGAGCATTTTCTCCCTCATGGAGAGGGTCAGGTAGGCAAGTATGATGAATAGGTGTCAGTGTATGTATAGGTGTCAGCGTGTGTATGTCAGTGTATGTATAGGCATCAGCGTATATATAGGTGTGAGCATGTGCATGTCAGTGTATAAACATGTGTATGAGTAGGTGTCAGCGTGCGAATGTAGGTGTCTCAGTATGTGTATTTCGGTGTATATACAAGTGTCAGCGAGAGTATGTCATTGTGTTAGTGTCTATATCTGTGTATGTATAGGTGTCAGCGTGTATAAGTCGGTGTAAGTTTGTGCCAGCATGTCTATATCAGTGGATGTATAGGTGTCGGTGTACAGTATGTATAGGTGTCAGCATGTGTATGTCAGTGTACGTATAGGTGTTAGTATATGTATAGTTGTGTGTATGTCAGTGAAATAATAGGTGTCAGCATATGTATGTGGCGCTGTGTTACATCTGTGTATGTGCGCACTAACAGACCCCATAGGACATTATTACAGATCTACTATGTACAGTATGGAGAACGGCACCCTTTACAAGATACATACATCACACACACAACACACATACACAGTACATGATACATATATGACAAACACACAGTACATGACAAATACATGACACACACAGTACATGATACATACATGACATACACAGTACATGATACATAAATAACACACATAATGCATACATGACAAACACACGCAGAGTACATAATACATACATGACACACACATACACAATACATTAAGTTTATAGTATAAGGCACACAAATTAGAGAGACCCAAGCTGTTGATGAGGCTCTGGGTCCTGCTGGCACCCAGACACTACCTCAGGGGTTGAGGAAGGCAGCAACCACCCCCATCTTGGCCAGCCTGAAGCAGGCCTCCAGCGGCAGCAGGGCCACCTGTCCCCAGGATTGAGGACGGCTGGGAGAGCGCTGCCACAAGTAGGAAGCGCGACATGTCCAATTGTCTACTCCTGGTACCAGAGGAAGCCGGCATGTGGACAGCTGCAAGTGCACTGGGAGGCATAGTGCCACCTGCCCCTTTCAGCATCACACACTCATCTTCAGCCAGGAGTTGCACCTGAGCAAGGAGCTACCTAAGTACAAACAAGTCACGTGTCCCACTAGGAAAGGGTGTACCCTTGATCACTGCTACACTACCCTCAAGTCTGCCTTCCGGTCTATCCTGTGTGCTGCATGTAACGGACGCAGCCCAGCTGGCTCATGAGGAGTACTTTTTGCCAGCCTGTTTCTGGATTCAGTGCGTTAGTGTAAAGAGACAGGACAGAACTTGGGTATCACCTATACAGCATGCTGCCTGGATTCACAATAGAACTGGACATCACATATTATTGTGAAACATTATCCCTCTGTTATATGTGTTTGTGTTTATCAGGGAATAATATGTCTAGCCTGATGTTTTGTACAGAATGCATATGAAGATATATATATATATATATATATATATATATATATATATATATATATATGATTGTATTGTGTTGTGTTATTATATTGTACAGTTATATTTTATATGTTATATTTGGACTATGCGGTTTATTTGGTTATACTGTGTTCAATGTGTGTAGTTGTTTATAGGAATAGTTATCTGCCAGAGGATTTCACAGACAAATAGCAGCTGGAATACCTTGTCTGCTATAAAGGGCATCAATCTGGTGGTGAATGGACACTATCTGATACTTGGAGGAGGGATAACCTAATTAGCATCCATTGTTCTTTTAGTAGGCATGTATAGACATGTTACAGGACAACAGCAGGTGTTACTCTGCAATGAACCTGGCCTTTTCCCAGCCATATTCACCCCTTACTCTGCAGCTCCAATAAGCAGAGAGCACCACGTCTTGGACAGCCCTGGAAGGCAGGTCTACACCTAGAGGAATTGGTGGGATTTTTAAAAGAGAGAGTGGAGTTCTTGACCTGAGAGGAATAAGGTGTATGCAGGGCCGGATTAACAATGGGGCGGATGGAGCTGCAGCTCCAGGCCCCCTCTTCAAAATAGGCCCACAGAATCCCCTGCAGATGGAAACAGGAAAAAAATGTTTTCCTGATCAGTAGCCGTCTGATGTCCCGCCCCCTTGAGATAAGGCACAAGCGCCGGCCAGCGTGCAAGACAGCAGCAGCCAGCAGCGGACTTGCCTGCCTGGAAGTCGGGTGACTTTCTCTGCCGAGGCCGGCTCCTGCTGCTTGCTGAATGAATAGGATTTTTTCTCTCAAAGGGGCGTGGTCACGGACCCGTGATTAGGCCACGCCCCCGACTGTGCCTGGTCTGTCTTTATGCACCCCTGCTTTCTTCTTCTGTGTCCCGCTTGCTCAGTAACGGGGTGGGTGGGGGGCGAGCAGTGTGTGTGTGTGCATACGTATGGTGCCTGGAGGGGGTAGGCTGGCTTTGTGTGTATGGGGAGGGGGGGGGGGGGTGCTGGGGGGAACAGGCTGTGTATGTGTGTGTGTGTAGGGACTGGGGAGGGGGACAGGCTGTGTATGTGTAGGGACTGGGGGGGGGGGGTGAACAGAGTGTGTGTAGGGACTGGGGGGAACAGACTGTGTGTGTGTGTGTGTGTGTGTGTGTGTGTGTGTGTAGGGACTGGGGGGGATCAGGCTGTGTGTGTGTGTGTGTGGGGGGACTGGGGGGGAGGCAGGCTGTGTGTGTGTGTGTGTGTGTGTGTGTAGGGACTGGGGGGGGGGGGGACAGGCTGTGTGTGTGTGTGTGTGTGTGTGTGTGTGTGTGTGTGTGTAGGGCATAGGTGCCGATTCCGTGGATGCTCGGGCCCGGTAGCACCCACGGAAAATGATGAGCATCCAGTGCCGGCGCTCAGGGCTGCAGGCCCAGGGCACCGTACCGCACGGACAGCACAGCGGCAGCAGCACACTACAGCCCTGGGAGCTGCCTGTATTCCCGGATGTGGCTCCCAATCCCCACTGTCCTGGAGCAAAGGTGACAGAGAATAGGCACGGACCAGTTAACATCCTAGGTGCGGATTGGCCAAGGCTCCTCACTGGGAAGATTTTGGCATTTGGCCCCGTCCCCCTGTTTGATCACTCTCGTTAGATGGACATTTACTACCTGCCGTCGGCTCTGCACCTCCTGCTATGGGATGGGAAACTGGAGGAAAATCCTGTAAATCTTCTGGGGGTATGTCTCAGCCGTTTACTAGGTACTGTGTAAGCAGTTGTGGGGTGCCATGTTGACTATGTTTATACAAATATGGGGTTTTGTTATTAATGTGTACAGTCTTTTGTTGCAAGGCATATGTGAGACCCATAGTTGTTCTTGTTTAATTTTTCATTTCAATTTACCCTCCCTCTAAGCGTCCCTCCCTCTTAGCGTCCCTGCCCTCACCCTCCCTCCAACTCCCTCTCAGCGTCCCTGCCCTCACCCTTCCTATAACTCTCCCTCAGCGTCCCTGCCCTCACCTTCCCTGTAAGTCCCCCTTCAGAGCCCCTGCCCTCAGCCTCCCTCTAACTCCCCCTCAGCGTCCCTGCCCTCACCCTCCCTCCAACTCCCCCTCAGCGTCCCTGCACTCACCCTCCCTCCAACTCATCCTCAGCGTCCCTGCCCTCACCCTCCTTGTAACTCTCTCTCAGCGTTCCTGCCTTCACCCTCCCTGTAAGTCCCCATTCAGAGCCCCTGCCCTCAGCCTCCCTCTAACTCCCCCTCATCGTCACTGCCCTCACACTCAGCCGAAGAGGGGGGGGGGGTTGATTTTGCCGGGTGTTGGATGCCACGCTTCAAGGTGCTGGCGCCGCTGTTTGTCATAGTGTGATAGGCGCAGCGGCAGCCGACAGAAACAGAGCAAGGAGAGCGCCTCTCCCATCCGGCGCCTCCCTGCTTTTGCAGACCCTGCTGAGCGGCTTGCACCAGGCCTGACAGCGTGTATATATAGATAGATATAGATAGATATAGAGTGAGAGAGAGAGAAGAAAGAATGGAAGTGTAATACCACCAGAAAAATGTATAACCTGCATCACATGCTGTAGTAAAGGCTAGGGCATGGGTCTTCAACCTGCGGCCCTCCGGGTGCTGTGAAACTACACATCCCAGCATGCCCTGCCACAGTTTTGCTATTAAGGCATGCTAAAACTGAGGCAAGGCATGCTGGGATGTATAGTTCCACAGCAGCTGGAGGGCCGCAGGTTGAAGACCCATGGGCTAGGGTCGACCACACTTAGGTTGACCACTATTAGTAGACAGCGACTGGGTCGACACCCGAAATAGGTAGACGCGGTCATTAGGTCGACATGGAAAAAGGTCGACATGAGTTTTAATTAAAAAATTGCTATTGTTTTCTTCGTAAAGTGACCGGGAACCCCAGTTAGTGCACCGTGTCCCCTCGCATGGCTGACAAGGTGCCTCGCTCCGCTACCGCACGGGTTACTATTCCCAGTCGTAGTCCACGTGGATCGTAACATATGAAAAAGTTTAAAAAATAATTTTTTAAAACCCCCTCATGTCGACCTTTATCCATGTCGACCTAGTGACCATGTCGACCGAATGCACGTCGACCTAATTACTGTCAACCTAAGTGTGGCTGACGTACAGACCGGATACCGAAGGCTATGAATTATATATTCACCTAAAGTGTCAATGCTTTGATGCCGTTCTGGAACAATTTCAAGACCACCAACAATCACACAAGCCGCTCACAAAGCAGAAAGTACCGGGATTTACTTGTCGGCTTGAGATCGGCTGCACTAATTATCGGCAGTCTTGAAAATGGTCCGGAAGGGGACTGAAACATTGATACCGACATTGTGAACATGTCAATATTCTGCAGAAGCTGACATAGTCCATGCTGACATTTCAAAAATGTTGACATCATAACTTCTGACATTGGAATTGTTGACATGCTGACTGCATCCCATAAATACAATACCACACTTTAGTGCACAAATCATTATACACAACACAGCTGCAGTGATGCGTCGCAACCAAAATGTTGCCTTTAAAATTAAAACGTGCCATACTCTGTAATCAGCAAATGTGATTCCGCGCCTCTGCTTACCTGCTACAGCACGCAGACACTAGGGGCATTAACTAAAGGTTCTAACAATGAAAAGTGGTGATGTTGCCCATAGCAACCAATCAGATTCTGACTATCATTTATCTGGGATGCATTAGAGAAACGATAGACAGAATTTGAATGGTTACTATGGGCAACATCACCAATTTTCATTTTTAGAACCTTTAGTAAATGAACCACTAGGACCCAGGATGGCTTTGACTCAGGCAAAGAACAATGGTGGTCATGCCGAGTTGTTTGCTAGCTGTTTTCGGTCGCAGCGCAGTGTTTAGTCAAAAAAGCAGCACTTCTGCTCATGTGTAAGTGCCGCAATGCGCATGTGCGACGTACTTTCACAACAGCCGATGTAGTTTCACACAAGGTCTAGCGACGCTTTTCAGTCGCACTGCTGACCGCAGAGTGATTGACAGGAAGTGGGTGGTAACTGGGTGGTAACTGACTGTTTTCGGGGAGTGTGTGGAAAAACGCAGGCGTGTCAAATACAAACGTAGGCATGCCTGGGGTAACGCAGGCGTGGCTGGGCATACGCAGGGCGTGTTCGTGACGTCAAAACAGGAACTAAATAGTCTGAAGTGATCGCAAGCGCTGAGTAGATCTGGAGCTGCTCAGAAACTGCACAATCTTTTTTTGTTGCCGCTCTGCGATCCTTTCGTTCGCACTTCTGCTAAGCTAATATATACTCCCAGAGGGCGGCGGCTTAGCATTTGCACGGCTGCTAAAAACTGCTAGCGAGCGAACAACTCGGAATGAGGGCCAATGTGTGGCGGGCCCTGCATGAGTCACAAACCCGCTGTTGCTGGTCACAACCCCTGCGGCGGTACACAATAGGCCCTTCATAAATTTCAGCTCCAGGCCCATGTGGTCCTTAATCTGGCACTGGGTGTATGGCTTCTGAAAGCTACTGGTAGGATAGCACTTCCAGTGTGCTGAGGCCTAGAAGTATTGTTGTTATCCTCTCGTTTCAAAAAGGCTACTGGACGTGCACTGAGGACGAGGCTGCCAGTGTGCTGAGTGAGGATCGTGTCTGTATGCATTGTGGACACTGGATGACAAGCTTTTCCTGGGAGTGCAGACTTGTTGGCTCTGCTATACAGATACTCCCTCACACATCTGTAATCCTATACTATTGTGGGAACCTAGTAGGTAAGATACCATCCTGGCATGTAATAGTTACTGTTTTGTGTACTGTGTGTGTATTTTTACAATAAAGTGCATTTGCCACTTTACTAAACTGTTTACCTGAGTGATCTGAGAATCCGTATCCTCACAATTGGTGGCAAGCAGTGGGATCACTCAGTCCCAGTTTACCCTGGGTAAGGCTGCGAGAGGTGTCAGCGGAGGGCACCTAAGAGCCTTGTAAACAGTTTGGCACATAGTAGCCAGGTATCTTGCTGAAAAGTTGTTAGTACGTTTGGAAAGTCAGCAGCTTGGAGGCAGAAACAGAAATGTACATAAACCTCAACAAGAGATTCCTGCATATGGTCTGCCGAGCGCGCGGTATTAAGGTGACCGTAATGGATGTAAAGGAATCCCTAATTGCAAGATTGGTTCTATGGGATCGAGAACACCCTGATAATGAAGAAGAGGACTCTGAGGAGTCGGACGATGAGGAACAAGTGACGGAATGGTTGAGACCTTCAGCCGGGACATTCGATGCCAGTAACCGCAGGGATAGCGGAGGATCGGAGGTGGGATCCCGAGGGTTAGTACAACCCCGTCTGAAAGCCCTTGGAGAGGGGAAGGTTGGAGAAAAGTTTGAAAAGACACCAGAGTTATTACAGGCCCGTCTAGAAGCACTGGGAGATGGCGCGACACCCGAGGATCGGATGCGGGTAATAAAGGAGGTGCTGGGATTACCAGAAGACAGTCCTACAGTGCGGACTCTTGCACCAGCAGCCACCATTCTACAGACTGCCCTGTCCCATCAGGATGTGCCCCTGAGAAGTTGTCAGCGACGCAACCTGGCGCCTGAAGTTTCATACAGAGGAGATTTGCCAAACCAGCGACTGGGTCAGAGGATGGAGAGCTCGAGCAGTCGGCTGATGGAATCCACTCTAAGGTGGCATGAACAGACCAGGGAGCAAGGTGTGTTGGATCACTCCAGGAGGCAGTTATCCCCAGAAAGGCGTACATGGAGTCTGGACCATACTGTGTGGGTAAGTGCAGTGAATGCTACCCTGTGCTATTCTATGCAAGGAATATATCAGGAACAGCTGAGTTATAGCATTCCTTTACAAAGTACTAACCAGTCAGCTAAGGTGCCTGTGGTGGGAGGGCTCAATGCACCACACACAGAGGACAAGACCCAGAGTCATGAGCTGCTTGATACAGCAATAGACCTGGGAGAAGTGCAGCTTCCAAGCTTTCCATTTTCAGAGATGGAAGATGAGGAACTGGTGAATGAATGCCAGTACCAAGAAGATGTTGGTGTCAAGGGTACCAAGGAGCTGATAAGGGCCGAGGACTCACCGCTGCAGGTGAGGTCTAGTCTGTCAGTGGCACCTGAACCAGCTGTCCAGTTTGCTATGCTAGTGGAGGCCCAGAAATTATCATTTGAGGGCGTAGAAGACATTTCAGACCCAAGGGAGGGGGTAGAGGCTTTTGAGGGGGGAGCACGTGGAGAAGAATTACAGATACTCGCTGCTCCCCTGCAGCCAAATTCATCCCAGTGGTTAAGTGCAGAAGAAGGGCCCCAGCCACTGACTATCCCTGCCAGGTTTCCTGATGCAAGGCTGGTGATGCAGATTGTGCTACCCTGTGATACCTCAGAAGTAGAGGGAGTAACGTCACTCAAAATGGGGGAGGGGGAGGCAAACCACTGTCTAGATGCACCAGAGGTGATGGAGGTGGAGTTCCCAGGGAATATAGTGTTGGGGAGGGAGAGTGAAGACCCCAGAGACCAGATCTTGTTGATGCAGATCACTCCCCACTCTTATGCGCCAAATATAAAAGGAGTGTTGTCACCCAAAAAGGAGGGTGGCGAGGGAAGCACCTCTGATGATAGGGGTTACCCACCACCAATCAGGCTGTTTAAACACAGTGCCTGGGATACTGGAGGGGGTCTTATAAACTGTGAACTGCTGAGCCCAGACCCTCTACCGCCAGATGGAAACGTAAGCCCACACTTGTTTGACCCAGGCGGTCCAGATGTGATGTCTGCCCATCTCAAATGGGTTACTCTTGTCACTGAATCGCAGCGGCTGGAAAAAGTAGGGGAGGTCTGTAACGGACGCAGCCCAGCTGGCTCATGAGGAGTACTTTTTGCCAGCCTGTTTCTGGATTCAGTGCGTTAGTGTAAAGAGACAGGACAGAACTTGGGTATCACCTATACAGCATGCTGCCTGGATTCACAATAGAACTGGACATCACATATTATTGTGAAACATTATCCCTCTGTTATATGTGTTTGTGTTTATCAGGGAATAATATGTCTAGCCTGATGTTTTGTACAGAATGCATATGAAGATATATATATATATATATATATATATATGATTGTATTGTGTTGTGTTATTATATTGTACAGTTATATTTTATATGTTATATTTGGACTATGCGGTTTATTTGGTTATACTGTGTTCAATGTGTGTAGTTGTTTATAGGAATAGTTATCTGCCAGAGGATTTCACAGACAAATAGCAGCTGGAATACCTTGTCTGCTATAAAGGGGATCAATCTGGTGGTGAATGGACACTATCTGATACTTGGAGGAGGGATAACCTAATTAGCATCCATTGTTCTTTTAGTAGGCATGTATAGACATGTTACAGGACAACAGCAGGTGTTACTCTGCAATGAACCTGGCCTTTTCCCAGCCATATCCACCCCTTACTCTGCAGCTCCAATAAGCAGAGAGCACCACGTCTTGGACAGCCCTGGAAGGCAGGTCTACACCTAGAGGAATTGGTGGGATTTTTAAAAGAGAGAGTGGAGTTCTTGACCTGAGAGGAATAAGGTGTATGGCTTCTGAAAGCTACTGGTAGGATAGCACTTCCAGTGTGCTGAGGCCTAGAAGTATTGTTGTTATCCTCTCGTTTCAAAAAGGCTACTGGACGTGCACTGAGGACGAGGCTGCCAGTGTGCTGAGTGAGGATCGTGTCTGTATGCATTGTGGACACTGGATGACAAGCTTTTCCTGGGAGTGCAGACTTGTTGGCTCTGCTATACAGATACTCCCTCACACATCTGTAATCCTATACTATTGTGGGAACCTAGTAGGTAAGATACCATCCTGGCATGTAATAGTTACTGTTTTGTGTACTGTGTGTGTATTTTTACAATAAAGGGCATTTGCCACTTTACTAAACTGTTTACCTGAGTGATCTGAGAATCCGTATCCTCACACTGCACTCAGCCTATCTGACCACTGCCTCGTCCACCTACTCCCTACCTATACACAGAAGCTGAGAGCGGTTAAGCCTCTCGTCAAGACTGTTTTGAAATGCACCAACGAGGCTAAGAAGAAGCTCAAGGCCTGCTTCGACTGCATGGAATGGGGGGTCTTCAAAGCCACGGCAACCGACCTGACAGACACTATCACATCCTACATCAGCTACTGTGTGGACATATGTGTACCTACCAAGACTTACCGCATTTACAACAACAACAAGCCCTGGTTTAATGCCCAGCTCAGGCAACTTTGTTGGGCCAAAGAGGAGGCCTATAGCAGCTGTGACAGGGCACTATACAACCGAACTAGGAACTATCTGACTAAAGAAATCAGGCTAGCAAAAAAGCAGTTCCCAGACAAGCTAACAAACGACCTCTCCACCAATGGCCCCATATCTGTATGGAAAGGAATGTAATCCATAACTAACTACAAGAAAACATCGAAGTCCACCACAATGCACCAAGACCCAGCAGACGAGCTGAACCACTTTTATTGCAGGTTCGCAAAAGATGTCCCCTGTGACCCAAACAATCACTCTACAATGCCAGACACCGACAACCAACTCCAGGCACTGCAAGTCACCCAAGAAGAGGTGGAGGCATTGTTCAAAAGTGCCAAACCCAGGAAAGCTGCGGGTCCTGATGGAGTGTCACCATCTCCCTGAGAGCATGTGTGGGTCAGCTTGCCCCCATATTCACCAAGATTTTCAACAAATCGCTGGAGCCACAGAAAGTAGCTTCTTGCCTCAAAAGGTCTACTATCATTCCATCCCCAAGAAACCCCTATCATGAACCTGAACAACTACAGACCAATAGCACTGATGTCTGAGGTCATGAAAATGTTCGAGAATCTGGTTTTGAATCACCTGAAAACTGTGACTGGCACCCAACTGGACCCCCTACAATTCGCCTATCGATCGAATTGGTGTGTCGAGGATGCCATCAACCTGGGCCTGCACTACATTCTACAGCACCTACTCGAGGGTCCTGTTAGTCGATTTCAGCTCAGCCTTCAATAGAATCGTCCCCAGCATCCTCCACCCCAAATAACTTCACCTAAGGGTCCCAGAAGCTACCTGTTCCTGGATAGTAGATTTCCTGACAGATAGGACACAGTTCGTGATTGCAGGGGAATTCACCTCTGAAGCACGGTCCATTAGTACAGGGGCCCCTCAGGGCTGTATCATCTAACCCCTGCTCTTCTCCCTGTACACAAATGACTGCACCTCAGAGGCGTAATCAGTAAAGATCATCAAATTCGCTGATGACACCACTGTCATCGGCCTCATCAAGGACGGGGACGTATTGGCCTATAGACGGGAAGTAGACCAGTTCGCCCAGTGGTGCAGCCACAACAACCTTGAGCTCAATCCCCTCAAAACTGTTGAGATGATAGTGGACTTCAGGAAGAAGTCAACTAGTGCACCTCCGCTAACGATTTCTGACAGTGTGGTATCGCTAGTGGATTCCTTCAAGTTTCTAGAGACTACAATCTCCAGGGGCCTTAAATGGGGGTCCAACGCTAACACCACTGTTGGGAAAGCGCAGCAGAGGTTGTTCTTCATCAGGCAACTAAGGAAGTTCAACATCCCACAGAAGCTTCTGCTCCTCTTCTACTCCGCAATTGTGGAGTCGGTACTGTGCTCCTCGATACTGGTATGGTACAGCTCTGCCAAAGCGAGGGACAGATGCAGGCTCCAAAAGGTGGTCAGAACCACAGAGAAGCTCATCGGGGCTGACCTTCCCTCAGTCCAGGACCTGTACCTGTCCAGAGCTAAAAAGCAGGCAACAAAGATATAAAAGGACCAGCTACACCCCGGCACATCATGTTTAACTTGCTTCCTTCAGTCAGGCATTACAGGGCCATCCCCACCAGGTCCACCAGAAGCCTCAAAAGTTTCTTTCCCCAAGCGGTCTGCCTGCTGAACTCCTGAACATTGACTGACTAGACAGACATGTAACTCACTTGTGTCCCTACGGTATTCCTATCTGTATTACTTTACTTGTCCCCCCCCCCACACCTGCTTATCTGTTACCTACTTGGCTGTTGTATAGCAAACCAAAGATAAATTCCTAGTATACACTTGGCCAATAAAGCTGATTCTGATGTGGGATGTTCTGGAATTTGATAAGCTTGCCTGATGAGGTGAGTTTTCAGAGAACACTTGAAGGTATGGAGACTAAAGGAGAGTCTCTCATTCTGCGTGGGAGGGCATTCCACAGAGTGGGTGCAGCCTGAAGAAATTCCTGCAATTATGAATGGGAGAAAATAATAAGTGTGAATGAGAGACACAGATCTTGTTAAGAGCGGAGAGGACGGGTTGGGATAAATTTTGTGATAAACAAAGTGGATTATGTTGGTGTAGTTTGATTAATGGCCTTGTTTGTAAATAAAAGTATTTTATATTGAATATGATAGAATACAGGTAACCAATCAAGGGACTGACAGGGTGGATCTGCAGACGATGAACATCTAGCGTGGAAGATTAGCCTTGCAGCTGAATTCACAATGGATTGTAGTGGTGAATGTCTCTTTTTGGGAGGACCAGGAAGAAGACTATTGCAATAATCAATGTGGGAGATGAGAGCATGGATTAGAGTTCTTACAGTGTCTTGTGTAAGGTTGATCATATTAGGATATGTTTTTAAGATGCATGTAGCAAGATTTTGAGACAGATTGAATGTGGGGTACAAAGGACAGTTTAGAGTCAAGGATGACACCTAGGTAATGAGCTTGTGTGGTAGGACTGATTGTTGAGTTCTCAACAGTGATAGAGATATCAGGTTGGTAACTACTATTGGTCAGTGGAAAGATAATTAATTATGTTTTTTAAATATTGAGTTTGAGGTGGCGAGATGACTTTCAAGAGCAAATGTCAGAAAGGTATTCAGTGACACGAACCAATAGAGATGGTGACAAATCTGGGGAGGATAGGTAGATTTCAGTTTCATCTGCATACAGATAATACTGAAATCCAAAGCACCTGATTAGTTTGCCATGAGATGTGGTATAGTTTGAGAAAAGTAGAGAACCTAAGACTGAGCCTTGCGGTACTGCCACTGATAGAGGTAGCAAAGAGGAGATGGATTCAGAGAAGTGGACACTGAAAAAGTGATTAGATAGGTAGGATGAGAAACAAGAAAGGGCTGTGTCCTGAAGACCTAGGGATTGTAGTGTTTGTATAATGAGAAAGTGGTCAACAGTGTCAAAAGCAGCAGAGAGATCTAAATGAATTAGAAGTGAGTAGTGACCTTTGGACTTAGCAGGGACCAGATCATTTACTACTTTAGTCAGTGCTGTATCTGTGGAACAGAGATGAGAGTTTGGAAATTTGTGTGTTTGGCAGTGTCCAGGGATTCATATAAACCTCAGAAAAGATATCACATTGTATGATATTGCTAACACAATATGATTTATTTAAAAGTATATGTATCAAACTCACATTAAAATGACTTGTAATTATGTTTATTAAAAGCAAGATTCCAGGGTGTTGTATGACCTAATTCCTCCTCCTGCCAAACCGACTATCCAGTGTAGACAAGATGCATTATGTCCATCACGCATTCTCTGAAAGGGTAAGTGCATGCACTGATGTCCTTCATGGGCCCTTAAATAGGATGGCATTTTAATTGTCTGAGTGAGATGAACCAATTCCTATTCATCATTATATGAACCAATTCCTATTCATATTCATGTGCATTTAAATTTCAATGTGCATATACATACCCTTCAATTTCCATTAATAAATTTAAATACAAAAATATACATCTCTATGGTAAGCAATCTATCTGTATAAATCACCATACAACCACTATGTATCTATGTCTCTATTTCTCATATAACAAGGCCATGTAGACCTGCCATTGGCTACAGCAGAATAAAGTGAAGGTTCTGGAGTGGCCATCTCAGTCTCCTGACCTCAATATCATTGAGCCACTCTGGGGAGATCTGAAACGTGCAGTTCATGTAAGACAGCCCAAGAATTTACAGGACCTGGAGGCTTTTTGCCAAGAAGAATGGGCAGCTTTACAATCTGAGAAAATAAAGAGCCTCATCCACAACTACCACAAAAGACTTCAAGCTGTCATTGATCTTAAAGGGGGCAATACACGGTATTAAGAACTGGGGTATGTAAACTTTTGATCAGGGTCATTTGGGTAGTTTCTGTTGTCGTTATGATTTAAAAAGAGTAAACACAGTTGTTTGACAATAAATGGCTTCACCCAACCACTAACCATGAGTGAAAGAAAAGTTTGTGGGTTATCATTCATATTCTCTGACAAATGGCCAGAAAATCACAAATTCTGCTAGGATATGTAAACTTATGAGCACAACTTGCATGTTCTGCTTGTTATTTGAATATCTTTTTATTGTGAAATTAACAGATAAGTGCATTACATATCCTTACAGAACTAAAAATGGAAATAATTCACCATTAATGAAACATATATAAAATAATTTTGATATTGATTAAAGCAGTTTCACATTCTTGCTATCGTTTAACAAAATAGTTTAACCATTTTTTTAATTAGACAGCTTAAAACCCTATTGAATACAGTATTAATTATATTATTGTAAATTTGAGGCAAAAATGTATTGCAGTGAGGTGAGCGAATCTAGGTCGTGCATATTATACTAGTTTTAATAAATGTTCGTATTGCTTATATCCACATACAAGATAGATATATACACATCTGTTTCCAGGTTTTGCAAAGTCTATGTATATTATTATTAGTTTCATGCTCTTTGGATTTCATTACTCTGGAGAAATGTATCAGAAAATGAAAATCAGTTGCTTTGTGTAGATTAAGATCAAGAGATGATACATCACTCTATTAAAAAATGTAACACAATTACAATTGTATATTTTAATAAATGAAACTGCTTCCTTCAACAGGGTTCATTTTTTCTAAAACATATAATATTTGTTTTTCTTTTATAAGCATTGAAAGCTACAGAAGAATTTTTACCATTATCTTATTTGTAAGTGTGTAAAGATCATTCTTGTTCATTAGAATGGCACAAAATAATTGCACTTAACAGTAGTAAATTGCAGTGTACTGTATGTGTTGGCATTTGACTTTTTGTCTCCAGGCAGCGGCCTTTCTAGAGAGGAGGGGACCCATGTGCAGACTCCTTGTGTGGACCCCCTCCTCTCCTGTAGCCATCACCGCCGCTGTTAGCGCTCTCAGCGCTGAGACTCTGGCACAGTGCCAGAGTCTACAGCGCATGCGCAGGACTCAGAAAAATGGCCACCATGCCATTTTTTCAGAGTCCTGCGCATGCGCTGTAGACTCTGGCACTGTGCCCGAGTCTCTAGCGCTCAGTGCGCTAGCAGCGGCGGTGATGGCTACGGGAGAGGAGGAGGCCCACACACAGTCACCGATGGACACCGGAGAGGTAAGTATAGAAGAAATGGGTGCCGTGTGTGTTGTGTGGGCCCCTCTGGACCCAGGGGCCCGTGTGCACTGCACCCATTATAGATACGCCAGTGGCTCCAGGAATATTTGAACAGTGGTGCATCTCTCAGAAATCCACACAGTTCATGAGTGCAGTGCTTATTTGTTTATTTATTAATTAATTAATTAATTCATTCATTCATTCATTCATTCATTCATTCATTCAAGGTTATTTTTATAGCGCAGACATATTCTGCAGAACTTTACACAGAATATTTAGCAATTCACATCAGTCCCTGCCCCAGTGGAGTTTACAATCTCTGTTCCCTTTGCACATATACACACACACATACAAAATAGGGTTAATTTGCAGAGAGACAGTATATTTTTGGAGTATGGAAAGTGTAGTTTAAAATAAACATGCGACCCATCAATCATGTAACATAAAAAGTCACATGGCCACTGGGCTCCAATGGAGCATTCCTAGCACATTGCTTGCTGGGAATGCGTTGTCACATAAGCCGAGTAGTCACCAATCACATTGTGTTTAGGGCACTGTCCTCACACGCTGCAGTGTCTCTTTTTATAGATATACTGTATATACAGGCAGGGCCGGTGCTAGGGTGTTCGGTGCCCCCCTGCAAACTATAAATTTGCGCCCTCCCATTCATACTGCAGTTAATAAAGTGAGAGCGTGCGCCGAAGGCCGCAAAAAAGGATTATGGTTTCCCACGGGGTGTGACCATACAACAGTACCCTCAATTCAAATTATGTCACACAGTATCACAATCTTATTCACATTTCACCGCACATAGAATGAGCCAAAATTCACATTATAGCACACAGAATGAGCCAAAATTCACATTATAGCACACAAAATGAGCCTAAATTCACATTAAAGCACACAGAATGAGCCGAAATTCACATTATAGCACACGGTATGAGCCGAAATTCACATTATAGCACGCAGAATGAGCCGAAATTCACATTATAGCACACGGTATGAGCCGAAATTCACATTATAGCACACGGTATGAGCCAAAATTCACATTATAGCACACAGAATGAGCCGAAATTCACATTATAGCACACTGAATGAGCCGAAATTCACATTATAGCACATAGAATGAGCCAAAATTCACATTATAGCACACATAATGAGCCAAAATTCACATTATAGCACACGGTATGAGCCAAAATTCACATTATAGCACACAGAATGAGCCGAAATTCACATTATAGCACACTGAATGAGCCGAAATTCATATTATAGCACACTGAATGAGCTTAAATTCACATTATACCTCACAGAATGAGCCAAAATTTACATTATAGCACACTGAATGAGCCGAAATTCACATTATACCACATGGAGACAAAATTCAGGGAGAGTGACAGCAGGGACAGGGAGAGAGAGAGAGAGGGAGAGGGAAAGTGACAGCAGGGACATAGGGACAGGGAGAGTGACAGAGGGACAGGGAAAGTGACAGCAGGGACATAGGGACAGGGAGAGTGACAGAGGGACAGGGAAAGTGACAGCAGGGATATAGGGACAGGGAGAGTGACAGAGAGAGGGATAGCAAGGGCATACAATAGGGACTAGGGAGAGAGAAAGGCAGCAGGGTAAGATTACCTATTTAGCAGCGGCGGTGTATTATGAGGCTCTGGTCGGCATGAGGCTGGCAGTGCAGAGAAGGACTGAGGGCGGCAGTGGGGCGACTGAGGGTGGCGGTGGTATAGCAGACGAGGAGGCAGAGGGTGGCGGTGGTGCAAGGAGGAGGAAGCTGTGGTCGGTGGCACTGCGGCTCCTATGACCACAGCGCCACTATTTCAAATCCGCCATGTACCTGCAGCCAATCAGGAGGGGGCAGGATAAGATCAGTGGTGAGGAGCAGGAGGGGGCAGGATAGGAGCAGTGATATGGAGCAGGAGGGGGCAGGATGGGAGCAGTGGGGCAGAGCAGGAGGGGGCAGGATGGGAGTAGTGGTGCGGAGCAGGGGGGGCAGGATGGGAGCAGTGTTGCGGAGCAGGGGGGGCAGGATGGGAGCAGTGTTGCGGAGCAGGGGGGGCAGGATGGGAGCAGTGTTGCGGAGCAGGGGGGGCAGGATGGGGAGCAGTGGTGCGGAGCAGGGGGGCAGGATGGGAGCAGTGGTGCGGAGCAGGGGGGGCAGGATGGGAGCTTTGGTGCAGAGCAGGGGGGCAGGATGGGAGCTTTGGTGCAGAGCAGGGGGACAGGATGGGAGTAGTGGTGCAGAGCAGGGGGGGCAGGATGGGAGCAGTGTTGCGGAGCAGGGGGGGCAGGATGGGGAGCAGTGGTGTAGAGCGGGGGGGGCAGGATAGGAGCAGTGGTGCGGAGCAGGGGGGGCAGGATGGTAGTGAAAGGTACTCGCTCTCGAAGTTAAACTAGAATGTCACCTGCTCCCCACAGCTCCTGGGTCCCAGCCGCTGTTGTTCCCTCTGTGGACAGTGGCAGCAGCCTCACACAGGGGCCGTCACACAGGGGCCGTCACACAGGGGCCGTGGTGCTAAGACAGATAGCCAGAGCAAGTGTCCCATCAACAGAGCAGCTCTCCTGACCTCTAGGAGCCTCATACCGGGGAGTCGACAGGAGAAGCGCGGAGACACTGCATGGCACACGAACATATACATACACACATACATACATACATACACACACACATATACATATATATATACATACATACATACACACACACATATACATACATACATACACACATACATACATACATACATACATACACACACATATACATACATACATACACATACATACACACACACACATATATATATATATACATACATACATACACACACACACACACACACATATACATACATACATACATACATACACACCAGTGAGCGCGGAGCAAAAATAAAAGTGGGTCCCATGGACCCTTCACTTTAAAAAATCTGGGTCCTACTCCATTTTTTGGGGAGCCTATATAAATCAATAGTGCATAATATAAGTACTATAATAAAATAAATCTGATATATATAGATAGATAGATAGATAGATAGATAGATAGATAGATAGATAGATAGATATAGATATATAGAGATAGATATAGATATATAGATATATATATATATAATGCAATATTGATTTATGCACCACATATTGCAATCCATGTACTTATGACCCAGAGAGGGGATGGCACAGCTCTGGGAAATGGGAGGTGTGGGTGTGTGTTTAGGTATACTGTTCCTCTTCAGCCACTGTGTGTGGAAGCACAAGTCTCAGAGAGCCACAGGTTGCCCCATTTAGCCTGATGTAACAATGTAACAGAAGGGTGAGCCCTTCTGTTACATTGTGCAACCCCCATCTTTGCATACCATACACTTGCGCCTAGTCCTGCTGCTAGCATACCGACTCCATTCAGGAGTCGATCCATCATCCCACCGGCAACTGCTGCTTAGCCGGCACCCGCAGGGAGAGTCCAAGTGATGTGGGAGGGGAAGCTGTGGCATTCGCTGTGTAAGGAGTCGCCCCCATGCAGGAAGTGTCACAGCACGGCACGCCGGGCTGACTGGGGATCACATGCCGCTCGCTGTAATGCAGTGCTCACTGCGGCGACTGTGACTCAGTCTGAGCGGCGGAATCAGCAGCAGCGCTAACTGTGGTTTGTTTCCCCTGGACTCAGTATGCCTATCCACGGTAAGGGGGCGGGCATTCTCGGAGCAGAGCAAGTGGAGCTGTCCTGACGGGGAGATGTGGCGGTGATTTGACGTGGAGTGTGAGGATTCCTATTGGCGAAGTGAGACACAGTGCGTCCAATGAGACCCACTATTTTTTTTAAACCGGGGCCCTCACTTCCTATAGCTCGTAAAAATGTGCTATGCCACGTATTTTGCGATCACTGCGACACATATACATACATACATACACACATACATACACACATATACATATATACATACACACATATACATACATATACATACATACAATACATACACACACTTTATCTCACCTTTTTTCCATCCACTTACAGCACCACAGTCTGGTTAGCAGGAAGTGATCTGCCTTAGCTTGGGGGTTCCGCGTAACTCTGCCCCTTTTCACCCGCGTAGCCCCGCCCACTTTCCATCCGTTCATCATGCCTCTGCCAGGGGTAGAGGGAAGGAGGGAGGGCTTTAAACTGACGGCTCTGCTGCCTGTCAGTTTGCAATTGTAGGCGGCGGCAGCAGAAGGGGGACAGGCCAGGCCCAGGACGGCGCAGCACAGGAATGCAGAGCAGGAAGGCGCCTCTCCGATCAGGCGCCTACCTGCTTTGCATCCCTTTGCTGAGCGGGTAGCGCCGGCCCTGTATACAGGTTGAGTATCCCTTATCCAAAATGCTTGGGACCAGAGGTATTTTGGATATCGTATTTTTCCGTATTTTTGAATAATTGCATACCATAATGAGATATCATGGTGATGGGACCTAAATCTAAGCACAGAATGTATTTATGTTTTATATACACCTTATACACACAGCCTGAAGGTCATTTTAGACAATATTTTATATAACTTTGTGCATTAAACAAAGTTTGTGTACATTGAGTCATCAAAAAACAAAGGTTTCACTATTTCACTCTCACTCAAAAAAGTCCGTATTTCGGAATATTCCGTATTTCGGAATATTTGGATATGGGATACTCAACCTGTATATATTTTTTTTTTCAAAACAATTTTTTATTGAGACATTATGGATTGTTCACATAGAGATAATTTAGGTACATTGGCATATGCAATTGAAAAATTTAAAATTGGTATTTGTACAATAAATTCTCATAATAATATCATAATAAAGTAATAAAAGATGATACACAGTGTACAAACATTGATTTGAGTCACTCGTGTTATTGTGAATTATACAAAAAGCCCTGAGGGGAGCTGCCATCAACCGTCAGTTCTCAATCCAAAGATATAGGTTGGTCCTGTGCTGCTAATCTGATCTGGTATCACGTGGTGTTCTTTAAACTATTATAAATTTGTAATCATGTGGTGAGGGGCAGATTGGAAATATAGGAATCCCATAAAGTGAAAAAACAACCCACTTGTTTACCCTTATCCACAATGGCTTCCACTCAGTCCATCCGGAATAGGTGGTGCAATTTAGTCAGAAATAAAGGTATCTGTGGAGGCGTGCTATTTATCCATCCTTGAAATATCGTCTTTTTCCCCGTTGCACTGAGGGATATCAGTAGTTTTTTACATTCTGATGGCATCCGGAGATTAGGATCGATGATACCCAAAATCGCCCATTCGGGGGTAAATGGTACAAAATTTAATAGTTTAGCTTTGGCGTATCTTCTAATGAGATGCCAAAAGTACTGCACAATGAACAAGAACCTATTCATGACAAGAACCTATTACAAGACATCAGTAAAATTGCATTAAAAGGAAATGCAATAATCATGGTTGTCTGTTTTTAGTTCCACTAGAAGTATGGACATTTTGAATTCCTTGCAGGAAGCATCCCTCCACCAAATGGTGAGAGAGCCCACTCGGAAAGATGCAATATTAGACTTAATACTTACAAATGTAGACAGAATATCTGACGTAAAAGTGGGTGAAAACCTGAGATCCGGTGATCATCAAGCAGTATGGTTCAGCATAAATACAGACACTGACACATTCCATAAAAAAACAAAGGTGTTAGATTTTATGAAGGTTTATTTTTCTAGGGATGGGAAATGTGTAAGCGATTCTTTGACAGAGTGGAGGAACTTGGAAGGAGTGCAGGAGAGGTGGAAAACATTAAAATGTGCAATATTAAAAAGCAGCAGACCTTTTTATCAAATGAGTTAGGAAAAACACAAGGAAAAGGAAGCCAGTGTGGTTTGCGAAAGAAGTAGCAACTATTGTGAAAGCAAAAGAGATGGCTATTAGGATATATAAGCAGATACAAAATAATGAATACAAAGAGATATCTTGTTAGACAGAAGGAGACTAAGAAGGTAATCAGATGTGCAAAGGCACAAGCTGAGGAGAAAATGGCACAGTCAGTGGGTAAAGAAGGCACAACTTTTTATTAGGTATATAAGCGTAAGGAGAAAAACAAAAGGCGGAATAATAAGACAAAAGACAGAAAGGGATATTCAATTAGTCCCGGAAATTTAGCAGGGGGTTATCCAATTACCCCTGATAATCCAGCACAAGCGGTTGATTATGGGGGGGTTACCGGCTGCTACACTTGGTGCCGGCTGCTGACAGCTCCCAGTGCAGCGCTGCTCCTCCGGCTTCCCCCGGTCACATGGGTGCTCCCCCATCATATGAACACTGCTGGGGACAGAGGAAAGGAGGGATGCGGTCACGGCGCTGCCCTGGCTTTTCTGCCAGGGGTCACTATGCCGAGTGCCAGCTTCCAGGCCACGGTGCCATGGCTGCAGTCCCAGCCTGTTGCTGCTGCAGCGCGCATGGGTCACTGCATGTTGTACTGGTTATCTGGGACCAAATCCCCAGAAACAGCCCCGTTTTCGTGCGAAAACAGGGCTGTTTCTACAGAAAACACACAGGTTGCAATGAAACTGTGTTTTCAGGAGAAAGGCATTTTTTTTTTTTTTACAGGCAATCTGGATAGCCTGTAAAAAAAAAAATCTGTGAAACATCGGGAAAAATCACAAAAAAACATACATTGTTTGCTCCCTATCATAGGCGTGCGCAGCACATTTTATTAGGGGGTGCACTGTTGGAGGGGTGTGTTGTCTAGCACCACCTTTTGGGCGTGTCTAGCATCATCTATTGATGGTCAACGCAATATAAAATATCCATCCATGTACCAGTCCTAATAAAGCAGATGCATTGTCATATGTTGTGATGTGCACCAAACAAACACCCCTGATGGCACTCACTGCAATTACATTGCTCCTCCTCAGCCTGATCTGGCTCCCCCTCTCTTTCCCCTGCAAGCCGACACTGACAGTCGCACACTAGCACTGCTGCTGCTGGAAAAACGTGTGACGTGTTAATGCTGCTGCCGACCGCCTGCCAGTATTGAACACTGGCTGCATGCTGCTCATCAGTGGCTGGTGTTGACATAGAATAGAAGGAGAGAGGTAGGCGTGTGACGGGTGGGCTTGTGAGCAGCATGACGTCATCACGTCACATCACGCTGTTTTTGTACATCATACCCTCCAGCTGTACCTTTTTAGCAGGTACAGTACCTTTTTTTAAAGCACTGTACCAACTTTTGGCTCTCCAAACTTCCATTGAAAGTATATGAAAAGGGATGTAGCCACGCCCCCTTTACCCGTGGCCACGCCCCTTTTCTAATTTGTACCAATTTTTATGTGTAAAATGTTGGAGGGTATGGTACATGGAGGTGGAGCCGGGAGTTTGAAAGCCAGTGGCAGTGGCACCCTTGATTAACCCAGCTGTCCAGTCAGTAATGCAGTCCTGACAGGGTGCAGCGCAGAGGGGACAGTAATCAGCCTGCTCAGTGATCACTGCATCAGGCATGTGAGATGGGGGTGCCAGACATTAGGGGGTGCCTGTGCGCACCAGGCACCCCCCCTGCGCACGCCTATGCTCCCTATGTTTTACCGGGGCTAATAGTATATATCCCAGAGACTGGGAGTCTTGTTTTGGGAGACAATGTAATCGCAGATCATCTTTATTATTTTTGCTCAGTTTTCATTACTGAAAGGGACCACAATTAAGTTGCAGGGATATTAAGAAAAATGAAACAAGTACATTTACAGAGGAGAAGGTCCTAACAGATCTCCCAAAGCTGAAAGTGTATAAATGAATGGGGCCAGATGGGATACATCAAAGGATACTAAAAGAGCTTAAAAGGGGTACTGGTAGCACCATTAACAAAAAATAAATAAAATGAAGGCGCACAGAAAATATTTAACGACTGCTGTTTTGATACAAATGTAATTATTGATTTATTTACGAATAATATTATTAAGAAATCTTAAAAAATGCACACATTAAAACAACAGTAATATGCATAAGACCAGAACATTAATATTGTTAATTATTCCACATAAATTAATGTTAGCTCCACACAGACTGATGCTTTGGTTAGTATAATGCTCCTTCAGGCAGAAAGCTTAATTGCATGCACCTGCATAGATTGAGACATTTACAGGATAGTTCTCCTTCAACTGAAATGGTTTAGTTGCATGCCCATATATAAACAGGATTAATATTAGCTCCAAGCAAGCTGGCTGTAATTTGTGCAAAAAGTTAAGCCACCAAGGCAATGATGTATAAACACGCCACTTGTTTTGCAAATTGCAGTAAAGGTGTTAGTAATACTTCACCCATCCATTAGTTATAGGAGCGCTCCTACGGTGTGCAGTGTCTCGTATGTCTTCCTAATTAGTCCTCCTGCCTGGTCCACAATGGCTGGGATCCTGGTATCGGATGCAGGGGATGGGGGTCTCGTAGCTGTGTCCACGGGTACGTGCACTGCCGCAGCGGCTGTGGGAGAGTGGAGACGCCTGTGTGTATCACGTGCCGCGACTTCCGGGTTCGGGCTTACGGACTTTGCGTTCCACTTGCGGTTCACTTGAGAATGAGTCACCTGATGTGTTTCTCCGCCCACAAAGATGGCCTACATCACAAAACACCCAAAAAGACTAAAAAATCTCAATATGTATAGTCTGGAGCAGAGAAGGAAAAGGGAGGACATGATAGAAATTTTCAAATCTATCAAGAGTTTTAACAAAGTCTGGGAAGGAAACATTCTTCAAATGAAGAAAAGTATTAGAACACGAGACAAGCACTGAAACTGGAGGGAGGTAGGTTCAGGGGAAATTTAAGGAAAAATTACTTCACAGAAAGGGTAGTGGACAAGTGGAAAAGCCTCCCATCAGAAGTAGAGATGAGCGGGTTCGGTTCCTCGGGATCCGTACCCCCCCGAACATCACCTATTTTACACGGTTCCGAGGCAGCCTCAGATCCTCCCGCCTTGCTCGGTTAACCAAAACGCACCCGAATGTCATCATCCCGCTGTGGGATTCTCACGAGATTTGTATTCTTTACAAGGAGCCGTGTGTTGCCGCCATTTTCACTCGTGCTTTGGAGATTGAACGGAGAGGACGTGGCTGCGTTCTCTCCCTGAAAAGCTTCGTAATCTGTGCTCAGTGTGCTGAAAATATCTGTGCTCAGTGTGCTGCAAATAATCTGTGCTCAGAGTGCTGAAAATATCTACGTTCTCTGCTTGAAAACGCTCCATATCTGTGCTCAGTGTGCTGCAAATATCTGTTCAGTGTGCTGCATTGTGGGGACTGGGGACCACCAGTATATAATATATACTTTTATATAGCTTCTATACTGCTTGTCTGGACACATGGTCACAGTTACACCGCTCTGTACTGATATATACAATAATATATATACTTTTCTATAGCTTCTGTACTGCTTGTCAGGACACATGTCACAGTTACACCGCTCTGTACTGATATATACAGTACTATATATATATATATATATATATATATACTTTTCTATAGCTTCTATACTGCTTGTCAGGACACATGGTCACAGATACACCACTCTGTACTGAAATATACAATAATATATATACTTTTCTATAGCCTCTATACTGCTTGTCAGGACACATAGTCACAGTTACACTGCTCTGGACTGATATATACAATAATATAAATACTTTTCTATAGCTTCTATACTGCTTGTCAGGACACACATGGGTCACAGTTACACTGCTCTGTACTGATATATACAATAATATATATACTTTTCTATAGCTTCTATACTGCTTGTCAGGACACATGTGTCACCGATACACTGCTCTGTACTGATATATACAATAATATATATACTTTTCTATAGCTTCTAGTATTACAGTGCAGCATTTTGGTAACCAACAGTATACATTTATAGTACAGTACAGTAGGCCATTGCTATTGATATATTACTGGCATATAATTCCACACATTAAAAAATGGAAAACAAAAATGTGGAGGGTAAAATAGGGAAAGATTAAGATCCACTTCCACCTTGTGCTGAAGATGCTGCCACTAGTCATGGCCGAGACGATGAAATTCCATCAACGTCGTCTTCCAAGGCCGATGCCCAATGTCATAGTAGAGAGCATGTAAAGTCCAAAAAACAAAAGTTCAGTAAAATGACCCAAAAATCAAAATTAAAAGCGTCTGATGAGAAGCGTAAACTTGCCAATATGCCATTTACGACACGGACTGGCAAGGAACGGCTGAGGCCCTGGCCTATGTTCATGGCTAGTGGTTCAGCTTCACATGAGGATGGAAGCACTCATCCTCCAGCTAGAAAAATTAAATGACTTAAGCTGGCAAAAGCACAGCAAAGAACTGTACGTTCTTCTTAATCACAAATCCCCAAGGAGAGTCCAATTGTGTCGGTTGCGATGCCTGACCTTCCCAACACTGGACGGGAAAAGGTGGCGCCTTCCACCATTTGCACGCCCCCTGCAAGTGCTGGAAGGAGCAGTCGCAGTCCAGTTCCTTATAGTCAAATTGAAGATGTCACTGTTGAAGTACACTAGGATGAGGATATGGGTGTTGCTGGCGCCGAGGAGGAAATTGACAAGGAGGATTCAGATGGTGAGGTGGTTTGTCCAATTCAGGCACCCGGGGAGACACCTGTTGTCCGTGGGACAAATATGGCCATTGACATGCCTGGTCAAATTACAAAAAAAAATCACCTCTTTCCGTGTGGAATTATTTTAACAGAAATGCGGACAACAGGTGTCAAGCCGTGTGTTGCCTTTGTCAAGCTGTAATCAGTAGGGGAAAGGACGTTAGCCACCTAGGAACATCCTCCCTTATACGTCACCTGGAGCGCATTCATCAGAATTCATTGACAAGTTCAAAAACTTTGGGTGACAGCAGAAGCAGTCCACTGACAACTAAATCCCTTCCTCTTGTAACCAAGCTCCTGCAAACCACACCACCAACTCCCTCAATGTCAATTTCCTCCTTAGACAGGAAAGCCAATAGTACTGCAGGCCATGTCACTGGCAAGTCTGACGAGTCTTCTCCTGCCTGGGATTCCGCCGATGCATCCTTGAGTGTAACGCCTACTGCTGCTGGCACTGCTGTTGTTGCTGCTGGGAGTCAATCGTCATCCCAGAGGGGAAGTCGGAAGACCACTTGTACTACTTCCAGTAAGCAAATTGACTGTCCAACAGTCCTTTGCGAGGAAGATGAAATATCACAGCAGTCATCCTGCTGCAAAGCGGATAACTCAGGTCTTGGCAGCTGCAGTGGTGTTAAACGTGTGTCCGGTATCCACCTTTAATTCACAGGGAATTAGAGAATTGCTTGAGGTACTGTGTCCCTGGTACCAAATACCATCTAGGTTCCATTTCTCTAGGCAGGCGATACCGAGAATGTACACAGACGTCAGAAAAAGAGTCATTAGTGTCCTAAAAAATTCAGTTGAACCCAATGTCCACTTAACCACAGACATGTGGACACGTTGAGCAGGGCAGACTCAGGATTATATGACTGTGACAGCCCACTGGGTAGATGTATTGCCTCCCGCAGCAAGAACAGTAGCGGCGGCACCAGTAGCAGCATCTCGCAAACGCCAACTCGTTCCTAGGCAGACTACGCTTTGTATCACCGCTTTCCATAAGAGGCACACAGCTGACAACCTCTTACGGAAACTGAGGAACGTCAACGCAGAATGGGTTACCCCAATTGGACTCTCCTGGGGATTTGTGACATCGGACAACGCCACCCATATTGTGCGTGCATTACATGTGGGCAAATTCCAGCACGTCCCATGTTTTGCACATACATTGAATTTGGTGGTGGAGAATTTTTTTAAAAACGACAGGGGCATGCAAGAGATGCTGTCGGTGGCCCGAAGAATTGCGGGCCACTTTCGGCATTCCTCCACCGTGTACCGAAGACTGGAGCACCAGCAAACACTCCTGAACATGCCCCGCCATCATCTGAAGCAAGAGGTGGTAACGAGGTGGAATTCAACACTCTATATGCTTCAGAGGATGGAGGAGCAGCAAAAGGCCATTCAAGCCTATATATCAACCTATGATATAGGCAAAGGAGGGGGAATGCACCTGACTCAAGCGCAGTGGAGAATGATTTCAACGTTGTGCAAGGTTCTGCAACCCTTTGAACTTGCCACACGTGAAGTCAGTTCAGACACTGCCAGCCTGAGTCAGGTCAATCCCCTCATCAGGCTTTTGCAGAAGAAGCTGGAGAGATTAAAGGAGGAGCTAAAATGGAGCGATTCCGCTAGGCATGTGGGACTTGTGGATGGAGCCCTTAATTCGCTTAACCATGATTCACGGGTGGTCAATCTGTTGAAATCAGAGCACTGCATTTTTGCCATCGTTCTCGATCCTAGGTTTAAAGCCTACGTTGTATCTCTCTATCCGGCAGACACACCTGCCAACGATTACTGACATGTCGGCTACTGTCACTGCATATGATTCTGTCACCATTGAAAGAATGGTGGAGGATTATATGAGTGACCGCATCCAAGTAGGCATGTCAGACAGTCCGTACGTATACTGGCAGGAAAAAGAGGCAATTTGGAGGCCCTTTCACAAACTGGTTTTATTTTACCTAAGTTGCCTCCCCTCCAGTGTGTACTCTGAAAGAGTGTTTAGTGCAGCCGCTCACCTTGTCAGCAATCGGCATACGAGGTTACTTCCAGAAAATGTGGAGAAGATGATGTTCATCAAAATGAATTATAATCAATTCCTCCGTGGAGACATTCACCAGCAATTGCCTCCAGAAAGTACACAGGGACCTGAGATGGTGGATTCCAGTGGGGACGAATTAATAATCTGTGAGGAGGGGGATGTACACAGTGAAAGGGGTGAGGAATCGGATGATGAGAAGGAGGTGGACATCTAGCCTATGTAGAGCCAGTTTGTGCAAGGAGAGATTGATTGCTTCTTTTTTGGTGGGGGCCCAAACCAACCAGTCATTTCAGCCACAGTCGTGTGGCAGACCCTGTCATTGAAATGATGGATTTGTTAAAGTGTGCATGTCCTGTTTATACAACATAAGGGTGGGTGGGAGGGCCCAAGGACAATTCCATCTTGCATCTCTTTTTTTAATTTATTTATCTCTGCATCATGTGATGTTTGGGGCTAATTTTTTTAAGTGCCATCCTGTCTAACACTGCAGTGCCACTCCTAGATGGGCCAGGTGTTTGTGCCGGCCACTTGTGTCACTTAGCTTAGTCATCCAGCGACCTCAGTGCAAATTTTAGGACTAAAAATAATATTGTGAGGTGTTCAGAATAGACTGGAAATGAGTGGAAATTATGGTTATTGAGGTTAATAATACTATGGGATCAAAATGACCCCCAAATTCTATGATTTAAGCTGTTTTTGAGGGGTTTTTGAAAAAAAAACACTTGTATCCAAAACACACCCGAATCTGACAAAAAATTTTCAGGGAGGTTTTGCCAAAACGCGTCCGAATCCAAAACAAGGCCGCGGAACCGAATCCAAAACCAAAACGCAAAACCCGAAAAATCTCCGGTGCACATCTCTAAAGAAGTGGTTGCAGTTAAGACAGTAGAGCAATTTAAACATGCATGGGATAGACATAAGGATATCTTTACAATAAGGATCAAATAATGTCTGAGGTAAAAATTTGGTAAAAAAGGGGCAGACTAGATGGGCCAAGTGGTTCTTATCTGCTGTCACATTCTATGTTTCTCCTATTAACTCTATATTAGGAAACACTGGATCGGATAATCAGATAATAAATGTACCTAGTATCAGAATCAGCTTTATTGGCCAGGTGTGCTCGCGTACACTAGGAAAATTTTGCGGTACAGTGTAACACCAAGCAGAACCATGAAGGAGGAATACATAGCATAAGAAGGGGAAAAACGTAGCATACATTACACCTACTGAACATTGCAACTGTACGATAGACTCAACATATTAGACATATTATACATGTTAGACTTTATATATATTGTTCAGTTGGTGGACAGCTAGTGGGAAGAAGCTTTTAATGGATCTGGTCAACTTTGCGGGAATCAACCTGTAACGTCGGTCTCATGAAAGCGGTTAAAACAGTTTGTGACCTGGGTGCTGCATATCTGCCACGATTTTCTCTGCTTGCTTCCTGACCCTTGACTGATATAATTCCTGGATGGGAGAGAGGTCAGCCCTAACAATCATTGGTGCGCACACGTGACACACAGGTCTGGAAGTGGAATTTGCCTGCCTGAAGAGGAGCATCTCAAGCTGAAGCCAGTACTCACCTCCAGTCTCCATGGCAAAGTGGGCTCCCTGCCTGAGAATCTCACGGCGGCTCTCCTTCCCTGTCCTCCCTGACACAAGTCTCTGGATGGTAGCTATAACAAGGCCGATCACAGCCTCGGCTACATGTCATTACCAAGGCTCTAACCCCCTTCTTTTGTTTGGTTAATTAGATCCCTGTTTCATTTATTATTCATAAGCGAACAGAATGCACATGCAAAAATAGTATTTGGGTACTTTTATAAGCAGCTATTGCCGCATTCTGAAAAGAATCACATATAACCAGAAAGGACAAAAGTATATATCTCCTTTTGGATACATTGTTTTCTACAAGCATTTGAGCCACTATCATTATATCAAAACATAAAGGTACAAACTGAATTTACAGTCCTACAAGTAGCAACGGATGTTTATGTTTACATACGGGCAGTACGTATGGTGTAATGGTTAGCATTACTGCCTCACAGCACTGAGGTCATGGGTTCGATTCCCACCATGGCTCTAACTGTGCCGAGTTTTTATATTCTCCCTGTACTTGCGTGGGTTTCCTCCCACAATCCAAAAATATACTGGTAGGTTAATTGGCTCCCAACAAAAATTAACCCTTGCGTGAATGTGTCTGTGTGTACATGTGGTAGGGAATCTAGATTGTAAGCTCCACTGGGGCAGGGACTGATGTGAATGGGCAAATATTTTCTGTAAGGCGCTGCGGAATATGTGTGAACTATCTAAATAGCTGGTAATAAATAATAAATAAATAAATAAGAATTTCTATGTGCTAATCTTGTAAAACACAGTTTTTTTCTCTGAGGAATGTTTACAGACAGCATGTGTTTCTTTCTGACACAATGTTTCTATGAGAGTTGGAGATCTCTATGTGCTAATTCTATAAACCACAGTATTTTCCTTGAGGAGTGTTTACAGACAGCTACTGTTGCAATATATGTACAGTATATACACAGAGCCGGCCCTAGGCATAGGCAAACTAGGCAACTGCCTAGGGCATTTGGCATGCCTAGGGGCATGAGCAACTACTGCTGATTAAAATGATGTGGCATGCCTATATTCTGTGTGTAGCATTTTGTATGCAGATACAGCCACAGTCGTACACAGTATATAGGCATGCTGCTTATCAGTTTAATCAGCAGAAGCTGCTTGTCCATCCTAGCCACATAGCAATGCAAATAAGATGCATTTTCATCAAAAATATGCACCTGCCGTTAGCAGAGTTGACAGCTGACTCACGCCAGGCATCTCCTGCTGCATGGCGCACTGAGGAAAGATTTATGAGGACACATCTGTATCCAAGCAGAGACAGAGGTCACAGCATTAGTGGCCATGTGAGTGCTGTGTGAGTGGGTTGGTTGTGTAATAGTGTTTGGCATATTTATAAGGGGCATTAAGTGTGTCGTGTATAAATGCATTAATAATGTGCAGCAAATGTGTAAGGGGCACTTTGTGTGTCTTTATATGTATAAGGGCATTAATAATGTGTGGCATATGTGTAAGGGACATTATGTGTATAAGGGCATTAATAATGTGTGGTATATGTGTAAGGGACATTATGTGTATAAGGGCATTAATAAATGTTGGCATAATGTGTAAGGCACGTTATGTTTATAAGGACATTAATAATGTGTGTCATATATGTAAGTGGCAATTCTGTGTGGTATTAGGTGTATAAATGCATTACTAATGTGTGATATTAGGTGTATAAGGTGCTCTACTGTGTTGCATAACATATAGAAATGGCACTACTGTGTGGCCTAATGTGAATAAAGAGCAATATGGTGTGGTATAATGTGCATAAGGAGCAGTGCGATGTTATGTGAATAAGGGACACTACTATGAGGAGTAACGTTTATACGGTAAAGTGGTACTACTGTGTGATGTAACATGAATTAGGGACACTATCACATGATAAATTATGAATAAAGTAGAGATGAGCGCCGGAAATTTTTCGGGTTTTGTGTTTTGGTTTTGGGTTCGGTTCCGCGGCCGTGTTTTGGGTTCGACCGCGTTTTGGCAAAACGTCACCGAATTTTTTTTGTTGGATTCGGGTGTGTTTTGGATTCGGGTGTTTTTTTCAAAAAACCCTAAAAAACAGCTTAAATCATAGAATTTGGGGGTCATTTTGATCCCAAAGTATTATTAACCTCAAAAACCATAATTTACACTCATTTTCAGTCTATTCTGAATACCTCACACCTCACAATATTATTTTTAGTCCTAAAATTTGCACCGAGGTCGCTGTGTGAGTAAGATAAGCGACCCTAGTGGCCGACACAAACACCGGGCCCATCTAGGAGTGGCACTGCAGTGTCACGCAGGATGTCCCTTCCAAAAAACCCTCCCCAAACAGCACATGACGCAAAGAAAAAAAGAGGCGCAATGAGGTAGCTGACTGTGTGAGTAAGATAAGCGACCCTAGTGGCCGACACAAACACCGGGCCCATCTAGGAGTGGCACTGCAGTGTCACGCAGGATGTCCCTTCCAAAAAACCCTCCCCAAACAGCACATGACGCAAAGAAAAAAAGAGGCGCAATGAGGTAGCTGACTGTGTGAGTAAGATAAGCGACCCTAGTGGCCGACACAAACACCGGGCCCATCTAGGAGTGGCACTGCAGTGTCACGCAGGATGGCCCTTCCAAAAAACCCTCCCCAAACAGCACATGACGCAAAGAAAAAAAGAGGCGCAATGAGGTAGCTGACTGTGTGAGTAAGATAAGCGACCCTAGTGGCCGACACAAACACCGGGCCCATCTAGGAGTGGCACTGCAGTGTCACGCAGGATGGCCCTTCCAAAAAACCCTCCCCAAACAGCACATGACGCAAAGAAAAAAAGAGGCGCAATGAGGTAGCTGACTGTGAGTAAGATAAGCGACCCTAGTGGCCGACACAAACACCGGGCCCATCTAGGAGTGGCACTGCAGTGTCACGCAGGATGTCCCTTCCAAAAAACCCTCCCCAAACAGCACATGACGCAAAGAAAAAAAGAGGCGCAATGAGGTAGCTGACTGTGAGTAAGATAAGCGACCCTAGTGGCCGACACAAACACCGGGCCCATCTAGGAGTGGCACTGCAGTGTCACGCAGGATGGCCCTTCCAAAAAACCCTCCCCAAACAGCACATGACGCAAAGAAAAATAAAAGAAAAAAGAGGTGCAAGATGGAATTGTCCTTGGGCCCTCCCACCCACCCTTATGTTGTATAAACAGGACATGCACACTTTAACCAACCCATCATTTCAGTGACAGGGTCTGCCACACGACTGTGACTGATATGACGGGTTGGTTTGGACCCCCCCCAAAAAAGAAGCAATTAATCTCTCCTTGCACAAACTGGCTCTACAGAGGCAAGATGTCCACCTCATCATCATCCTCCGATATATCACCGTGTACATCCCCCTCCTCACAGATTATCAATTCGTCCCCACTGGAATCCACCATCTCAGCTCCCTGTGTACTTTGTGGAGGCAATTGCTGCTGGTCAATGTCTCCGCGGAGGAATTGATTATAATTCATTTTAATGAACATCATCTTCTCCACATTTTCTGGATGTAACCTCGTACGCCGATTGCTGACAAGGTGAGCGGCGGCACTAAACACTCTTTCGGAGTACACACTTGTGGGAGGGCAACTTAGGTAGAATAAAGCCAGTTTGTGCAAGGGCCTCCAAATTGCCTCTTTTTCCTGCCAGTATAAGTACGGACTGTGTGACGTGCCTACTTGGATGCGGTCACTCATATAATCCTCCACCATTCTTTCAATGTTGAGAGAATCATATGCAGTGACAGTAGACGACATGTCCGTAATCGTTGTCAGGTCCTTCAGTCCGGACCAGATGTCAGCATCAGCAGTCGCTCCAGACTGCCCTGCATCACCGCCAGCGGGTGGGCTCGGAATTCTGAGCCTTTTCCTCGCACCCCCAGTTGCGGGAGAATGTGAAGGAGGAGATGTTGACAGGTCGCGTTCCGCTTGACTTGACAATTTTCTCACCAGCAGGTCTTTCAACCCCAGCAGACTTGTGTCTGCCGGAAAGAGAGATCCAAGGTAGGCTTTAAATCTAGGATCGAGCATGGTGGCCAAAATGTAGTGCTCTGATTTCAACAGATTGACCACCCGTGAATCCTTGTTAAGCGAATTAAGGGCTCCATCCACAAGTCCCACATGCCTAGCGGAATCGCTCCGTGTTAGCTCCTCCTTCAATGTCTCCAGCTTCTTCTGCAAAAGCCTGATGAGGGGAATGACCTGACTCAGGCTGGCAGTGTCTGAACTGACTTCACGTGTGGCAAGTTCAAAGGGCATCAGAACCTTGCACAACGTTGAAATCATTCTCCACTGCGCTTGAGACAGGTGCATTCCACCTCCTATATCGTGCTCAATTGTATAGGCTTGAATGGCCTTTTGCTGCTCCTCCAACCTCTGAAGCATATAGAGGGTTGAATTCCACCTCGTTACCACTTCTTGCTTCAGATGATGGCAGGGCAGGTTCAGTAGTTTTTGGTGGTGCTCCAGTCTTCTGTACGTGGTGCCTGTACGCCGAAAGTGTCCCGCAATTCTTCTGGCCACCGACAGCATCTCTTGCACGCCCCTGTCGTTTTTTAAAAAATTCTGCACCACCAAATTCAAGGTATGTGCAAAACATGGGACGTGCTGGAATTTGCCCATATTTAATGAACACACAATATTGCTGGCGTTGTCCGATGCCACAAATCCACAGGAGAGTCCAATTGGGGTAAGCCATTCCGCCATGATCTTCCTCAGTTGCCGTAAGAGGTTTTCAGCTGTGTGCGTATTCTGGAAACCGGTGATACAAAGCGTAGCCTGCCTAGGAAAGAGTTGGCGTTTGCGAGATGCTGCTACTGGTGCCGCCGCTGCTGTTCTTGCGGCGGGAGTCCATACATCTACCCAGTGGGCTGTCACAGTCATATAGTCCTGACCCTGCCCTGCTCCACTTGTCCACATGTCCGTGGTTAAGTGGACATTGGGTACAGCTGCATTTTTTAGGACACTGGTGACTCTTTTTCTGAGGTCTGTGTACATTTTCGGTATCGCCTGCCTAGAGAAATGGAACCTAGATGGTATTTGGTACCGGGGACACAGTACCTCCAACAAGTCTCTAGTTGGCTCTGCAGTAATGATGGATACCGGAACCACGTTTCTCACCACCCAGGATGCCAAGGCCTCAGTTATCCGCTTTGCTGTAGGATGACTGCTGTGATATTTCATCTTCCTCGCAAAGGACTGTTGGACAGTCAATTGCTTGGTGGAAGTAGTAAAAGTGGTCTTACGACTTCCCCTCTGGGATGACCATCGACTCCCAGCAGCAACAGCAGCGCCAGCAGCAGTAGGCGTTACACGCAAGGATGCATCGGAGGAATCCCAGGCAGGAGAGGAATCGTCAGAATTGCCAGTGACATGGCCTGCAGGACTATTGGCATTCCTGGGGAAGGAGGAAATTGACACTGAGGGAGTTGGTGGGGTGTTTTGCGTGAGCTTGGTTACAAGAGGAAGGGATTTACTGGTCAGTGGACTGCTTCCGCTGTCACCCAAAGTTTTGAACTTGTCACTGACTTATTATGAATGCGCTGCAGGTGACGTATAAGGGAGGATGTTCCGAGGTGGTTAACGTCCTTACCCCTACTTATTACAGCTTGACAAAGGGAACACACGGCTTGACACCTGTTGTCCGCATTTCTGTTGAAATAGTTCCACACCGAAGAGCTGATTTTTTTGGTATTTTCACCAGGCATGTCAACGGCCATATTCCTCCCACGGACAACAGGTGTCTCCCCGGGTGCCTGACTTAAACAAACCACCTCACCATCAGAATCCTCCTGGTCAATTTCCTCCCCAGCGCCAGCAACACCCATATCCTCCTCATCCTGGTGTACTTCAACACTGACATCTTCAATCTGACTATCAGGAACTGGACTGCGGGTGCTCCTTCCAGCACTTGCAGGGGGCGTGCAAATGGTGGAAGGCGCATGCTCTTCACGTCCAGTGTTGGGAAGGTCAGGCATCGCAACCGACACAATTGGACTCTCCTTGTGGATTTGGGATTTCGAAGAACGCACAGTTCTTTGCGGTGCTACTGCTTTTGCCAGCTTGAGTCTTTTCATTTTTCTAGCAAGAGGCTGAGTGCCTCCATCCTCATGTGAAGCTGAACCACTAGCCATGAACATAGGCCAGGGCCTCAGCCGTTCCTTGCCACTCCGTGTGGTAAATGGCATATTGGCAAGTTTACGCTTCTCCTCCGACAATTTTATTTTAGGTTTTGGAGTCCTTTTTTTACTGATATTTGGTGTTTTGGATTTGACATGCTCTGTACTATGACATTGGGCATCGGCCTTGGCAGACGACGTTGCTGGCATTTCATCGTCTCGGCCATGACTAGTGGCAGCAGCTTCAGCACGAGGTGGAAGTGGATCTTGATCTTTCCCTAATTTTGGAACCTCAACATTTTTGTTCTCCATATTTTAATAGGCACAACTAAAAGGCACCTCAGGTAAACAATGGAGATGGATGGATACTAGTATACAATTATGGATGGACTGCCGAGTGCCGACACAGAGGTAGCTACAGCCGTGGACTACCGTACTGTGTCTGCTGCTAATATAGACTGGTTGATAATGAGATGTAGTATGTATGTATAAAGAAGAAAGAAAAAAAAAACCACGGGTAGGTGGTATACAATTATGGATGGACTGCCGAGTGCCGACACAGAGGTAGCTACAGCCGTGGACTACCGTACTGTGTCTGCTGCTAATATAGACTGGTTGATAAAGAGATGTAGTATGTATGTATTTAGAAGAAAGAAAAAAAACCACGGGTAGGTGATATACAATTATGGACGGACTGCCGAGTGCCGACACAGAGGTAGCTACAGCCGTGGACTACCGTACTGTGTCTGCTGCTAATATAGACTGGTTGATAAAGAGATGTAGTATGTATGTAGAAAGAAAAAAAAACCACGGGTAGGTGGTATACAATTATGGACGGACTGCCGAGTGCCCACACAGAGGTAGCTACAGCCGTGGACTATTGTACTGTACTGTGTCTGCTGCTAATATAGACTGGATGATAATGAGATGTAGTATGTATGTATAAAGAAGAAAGAAAAAAAACCACGGGTAGGTGGTATACAATTATGGACGGACTGCCGAGTGCCGACACAGAGGTAGCTACAGCCGTGGACTACCGTACTGTGTCTGCTGTTAATATAGACTGGTTGATAATGAGATGTAGTATGTATGTATAAAGAAGAAAGAAAAAAACCACGGGTAGGTGGTATACAATTATGGACGGACTGCCGAGTGCCGACACAGAGGTAGCTACAGCCGTGGACTACCGTACTGTGTCTGCTGCTAATATAGACTGGTTGATAAAGAGATGTAGTATGTATGTATAAAGAAGAAAGAAAAAAAAACCACGGGTAGGTGGTATACAATTATGGATGGACTGCCGAGTGCCGACACAGAGGTAGCTACAGCCGTGGACTACCGTACTGTGTCTGCTGCTAATATAGACTGGTTGATAATGAGATGTAGTATGTATAAAGAAGAAAGAAAAAAAAAACCACGGGTAGGTGGTATACAATTATGGACGGACTGCCGAGTGCCGACACAGAGGTAGCTACAGCCGTGGACTACCGTACTGTACTGTGTCTGCTGCTAATATAGACTGGATGATAATGAGATGTAGTATGTATAAAGAAGAAAGAAAAAAAAACCACGGGTAGGTGGTATACAATTATGGATAGACTGCCGAGTGCCGACACAGAGGTAGCTACAGCCGTGAACTACCGTACTGTGTCTGCTGCGACTGGATGATAAATAATGATATAAAAAATATATATATATCACTACTGCAGCCGGACAGGTATATATTATATAATGACGGACCTGCTGGACACTGTCTGCCAGCAGAATGAGTTTTTTATTTTATAGAATAAAAAAACACCACACAAGTCACACGACGTGTGTTTAACTTTTACAGGCAGACATTCACAATACAATATAGTATACTATATACTGGTGGTCAGGTCACTGGTCAGTCACACTGGCAGTGGCACTCCTGCAGAAAAAAAGTGTGCACTGTTTAATTTTAATATGTACTCCTGGCTCCTGCTATAACCTAACTGCTCCCCAGTCTCCCCCACAATTAAGCTGTGTGAGCACAGTCAGATATTATACATAGATGATGCAGCAGCACACTGGGCTGAGCACAGATATGGTATGTGACTGAGTCACTGTGTATCGTTTTTTCAGGCAGAGAACGGATTATATTAAATAATATAAAACTGCACTGGTGGTCACTGGTCAGTCACTAGTATAACTAACTAATACTATCAGCAAAATTCTGCACTCTCTGTCTGAGTACTCCTCCTAAGCTCCAGTAAATGAAGTGTCACTGTCTCACTCTGTCACTAGTATAACTAACTAATACTATCAGCAAAATTCTGCACTCTCTGTCTGAGTACTCCTCCTAAGCTCCAGTAAATGAAGTGTCACTGTCTCACTCTGTCACTAGTATAACTAACTAATACTATCAGCAAAATTCTGCACTCTCTGTCTGAGTACTCCTCCTAAGCTCCAGTAAATGAAGTGTCACTGTCTCACTCTCACTCTCCTATCTATTTCTTCTCTAAACGGAGAGGACGCCAGCCACGTCCTCTCACTATCAATCTCAATGCACGTGTAAAATGGCGGCGACGCGCGGCTCCTTATATAGAATCCGAGTCTCGCGATAGAATCCGAGCCTCGCGAGAATCCGACAGCGTCATGATGACGTTCGGGCGCGCTCGGGTTAACCGAGCAAGGCGGGAAGATCCGAGTCGCTCGGATCCGTGTAAAAAAAGCTGAAGTTCGGGCGGGTTCGGATTCCGAGGAACCGAACCCGCTCATCACTAGAATAAAGTTGCACTACTGTGTTGCATAATTTGACTTGGAGGCACTATTGTATGGCCATGCCCCTTGCCAGCAAAAACACTCACCTTTTTGGGCTGTGCGCCAAACGTGCGCACTGTTCCTGTTTAAAATATAGGGGATGGGAACACCAAAATAAGGACTGCTATGGGTGAGGGGTGATGGTGCTGGGAAAGGGGTGCAGGGTCAGAGGTGGAACTAGCAGTGGTGCTAGGGGGCACCAGACAAAATCTTGCCTAGGGCATCATTTTCGTTAGGGCCGGCTCTGTATATACAGGTTTCTGTCTGGACACAATGGGCCTAATTCTGAGTAGATCGCAGCATCAAATTTGTTAGCAGTTGGGCAAAACCATGTGCACTGCTGGAGGGGCAGATATAACATGTGCAGAGAGAGTTAGATTTGGGTGTGGCGTGTTCAAACTGAAATCTAAATTGCAGAGTAAAAATAAAGCAGCCAGTATTTACCCTGCACAGAAACAAAATAACCCACCCAAATCTAACTCTTTCTGCAAATATTATATCTGCCCCCCCCCTGCAGTGCACATGGTTTTGCCCAATTGCTAACAAACTTGCTGCTGCGATCAACTCAGAATTACCCCAATGTTTCTATGAACTTCTGAGCTATAACCACTATATTGAAAATAAATGTGTGTACTGAACCGATAACCCTGTGAGCAGTAATGGGTGATTTTGCTCTCTGCTCTTGTGATTAGAAGAATTTCATGTAATCCACACTTGCTTAGTGGAATTATCTTGAAGGCTTGTTGCTATTTTCGGATACTGTACAGAAACTGCTGACTGATATACTGTAAACTGCTACCTTTTCATTCTCCTATTTATGAGTGTGCCGCATGAAGGTCTATAGTCATTTTTTTTCCCTGCACTGCCTATTACCTGGCATCAGGGGATAATTGACGTAACCAAGAAAGCTTGACCCCTCACTTACCTTCTTTCTGGTTGGGTTAGGGTGCCCACCCTCTCTCATTCTTTGTCCAATACCTTTCTGGCAAAACATATGAACAGTAGAAGTCCCTGTATCCTAGCCACTTTAAACAATCTCTTATCACTTCTTTTTGGATCTAATTTGCATATGTGCTTAATGCTATTGAGAAAATGAATACTATTGCATTTACCAAACTTATACATACAGCTGGTAATTAATGTAAAGTCATCTCCATGTTTTGTGATAGCACCATATAACTCCAGCTTTTCTAATAATTCTACCATCTTGAACACTTCTACACACACAGTGCTTTATACTTCAGATAAACTTAAGCACTTGAGAGTGTCTCTAAATTAATGCATTCTGTGACCAATGATTCAAAAACTGAATTAACCCATAATATATGGTCTAGTATTGGACCGATGAAGGTCACTTTTTTATAAACAAATCCACTAGGTTTATTTCAAACATCAAGTCAGCTGGATCAGGAGCTTTTTTTTAGCCCATCTGGTACCTCTGTGACTCTGGTCTAAAAATTCTTTCTACAATCATACCGCACTGCATAGGCCCAATCCTGTCCGATCATGGAAGTGAAACAGTGTTGGGCCTGGTAAGTACTTAGTGGTCGACAACCTGGGAATACCAGGTTTTGTAGTCTTCAGACCATAGGAGTCCAACATGAAAAGAGGACCTTTTCCTTGCTGATGTACTCTATCTACTCCTGCATATCTGCTGGATATATAGTAATAATTTTCTATTAGATTTTCATGCTGATCACCAAAATACTACTAAGAAGCAATATTATGATTCATATACACATAGTGACTGACATGTAATAGGATGCAATTTTTAGTAAGATTCCAAAATTGCCCCCTATCGCATGTTTTGGAAGTGTTAATTTTTTGTCAAAATTGCAAATGTAATAGGATGTGAATTTGGGAGTGAAACATGCGATGTCATGCGATTTGTCGCGATATTATTGTTACGTTCTTGGTGCTCTGAACAAAGAGGTATTGCGTAGAAAGTCCAGAGCACAAGAACGTGACGCTGAAATAATGGCAAGGTGTAATAATAGCCCCTAGCAGCCTACCTCCGTTGTTTCACCCGCGTGGTCAGTTTACGCCTGCGAGACTATGGTTTCTTGGGCCCACAGCAGCCGCGTTTGAAGGGCGGATTATGTCTTCCCAACTCCGATGCCCCCAGGTCTTAATGTGAGACAAGGCGTAAACCGAGACGGGATGATAACAAGAGGACCTCTAACTAAACCAAACAGAGAGCTAGGGGCTACAAAGAGACCTAAAACTAAACGTATATGCGGCACAGCCGCCAGGATAAACAACAAAGGAAATGCTGTCCACATGCCGACACAATACTGTTGTGTACCGGCAGTGACAGCATATGCAGAACCCTCTGCAAAACACCAGTAACAAATATAAGTAAAGAATACAGCGGCCTAGGCCGACGGACGCGGCAAAGCCGCTACTCACGAAACTGGTACAAATACTGGCAAACGGACAGGAACATCCAATGTAGCAGACACCGACTCTCAGAACCGGAGGACAGGCAGAATCCCAAACGACAGACCGGTGGACACCAAGAAGCCACAGGACTTCTGGACAGGAACGCTTCACAGCAGAACACTGGATCAGACACTGGATCAGACACTGGAACAAGGCTGGAAGCAGCAAGACAGAAGCTCAGAAACTCAGGAACTGGCAGGAACTAGCTCAGAACTTTCACCGCCATCTGTGTAATGCACTGAGCCAGAATATAACAGGGAGCCCTAATTAATCATGTCGTGCTGCTGCCCTGTTGCACGACTCCAAACTGACAAGATGCAATTAACAGACAGGTGAGGCCAAACACATGGAAACAGGCTGCAATTACACAGACTCACCACCAGCAGCAAACAAGAGTCTTCTAAACCAGAGCAAAGGGAAATCCTGGCCTGCAAGAGAACTACAACATAAAATACATAAACGGAAAACAGGAATGAACCACTACCTGTGGTTCATAACAGTACCCTCTCCTTAAGAGTGGGCTCCGTACACCCCATGACACCCACTGGGAACAGAAACAGAAGTATAACATAAAATACATAACCAAAATGCAAAACAGGAATGAGCCACAGCCGTGGCTCATAACAATTATGACCTGGTAATGTGGGCTTTTCTGACCAACCAGAATGTGATTTACAACAACACTATTACACACAAACAAAGAACCCCACCTATTGGCCAAGCTAAGTCCCCTGGAATCTGCATCGCGCACCCTATATAAAGTTCTCCAGCACCATTTTGCCCTTTGTTAGGCTGGGAGGAGTGTAAGATGGAGAGGAGAGAGAGCAAGAGAGGCAGAGAGAGCAGCATGGAGAGAGGCAGCATGGTGGCAAGGAGGGCAGTGGCTGGGAGGAGTCAGCTCAGCAGGAGGAGGTGCTAGAAGCAGGCAAACTAACACAGAGGAGGACAATTTTGAGAGGGAGTAGGCGGAAGAGCCTTTCCTTAGTGACATCGACTGGCAGGAGGAGGAGGGTGATGGGGGCCAGTTTGAGGAGGAGGAGGTTGCAGAGAAGGGTGAGGAGGATGAGGAGGGTGAGTAAGGCCATATGCCAGGGCGTACTCCCACTGGTCGCCATGTACATTTCTCCTATGCGGAAAACTGTGCTCTAGTCATGGCAATGGTGGCAGTTTTTAATCGGCTTCTGGGGAAGGATAACCACCTCACAAATATGGTGTTGTAAGCGCAAAATGTGGAAACACATTACAGATGCAGTTAATGCGGTTAGCCATTTCAAGTGAAAAGTGGTGAACGTTAAAAAAAGATTTAATGACATAAAAAGACTGCTCAAAACAAAGATGTCTGCAGAGAGAAAGGAGGCCAGACGCACAGGGGAAGGTACCAGTGCACCCATACAGTTTACAGCCTACGAGGAACAACTTAAGCAAATAATACTGCCAGAGATACTTCCTGGGCTACACATAGCTGATACTTATCAGCCTGCATCACCCCCACAAGCTGGCAAGTGATCACATATCTTTGCAGATAAAAATACATTTACATTAACAAACTATGCTAGGTACTCTTGCTATGTGTATTACAGTGTAATGGTGCTGTGGCACTGTACATCCAAGCAAGGTGCTATAATATGAACCTATGCTGGAAAATATTTGTTTAATGCTTTAGCTGTTTCATGTAATTCCACAGCAGCATGTTTTTTAATAGTCAAGAACTACTGTACACATTGCAGTGGTGTATAGAATTATAATGTAGTCATTTTATTTCTTAGACATGACCTAATAAGCTACATTAATCATGTTTGACACAAAAAGATATGTTTTTAGTAAAAATATGTTACAGATAAGTTTGCCCATAAATGGATTTTTTAAGATTATAAACATGTTGAACATTTTTAATTAAACATTTTCTCATCTGAATCTGCATACTGTAAAAAAGTGTGGATAATGGCATGCATTTGATCTGTTTCCTCCTATGTATTTATAGCACCACATCAGAGAAGGGGTCCTGCTACACAGAGGCGCCAACGTGTTTGGCTGTATGTAGAGGCTGCTAGTTTAGTTTCTCCTGTCAAAAATACACAAAACACACCATAACTATCATACCATTACATTGGCAGGAAGATTTATACTGGAAACACCACTGAAAGACTCCGAAATGTCCAAAAACATAGTAATTTATATATTTAGACCGTAGCAAAAGGACTGGGTTATTTTCCTTATTTACAGAGATTGTCACATTAATACTGGCCACTTCTGGCACCTTATATCATTACTTATTTATGCAAAGCAGCCCTATACTGTCCATATAAATAAATAAATAAAATGAGTATAAGTTATTTATTTATTTATTTTTTTGGGTAAAATACAAATTTATCACATCTTGATAAAAAAGAACCATCACATACTCCCAAAACATATGTTCATGTTAATGTGCTAAATGAAAGCATGGTTGTGTAGATGGCCATGAGAAGATGTCGCCATAATTGATAACTTACACCCAAATTTGCAAATTCAACATATATTTACCAATATTTCTCAACATATTCACAGGAACAACACAGCAATGCCAGCAGGCACAGGTTTAGGAACACCAGAGTGAAGAGGACCTGGGAATTATTTTGGAGCTAGTGGAGGCATTTCCTGCAGAAGAACAAGGCATCCATTACAGAAAGTCAACCCACTGTCCTGGAAACCCGGCATATACAAAGCACACCACCACCCCCTACTGCCGACCAACTTGCAAGGTATTTAGACACTTTTAAAATAAAACAGCTTGATTTCATGGCCAGCCAAAGCCAACAAATGCTCCATATGCAGGGCTACCTTAAAAATATGTGTCAGCAACTTTGTAAAGTAGCACACACTGAAAGAGTAGCTAACATCCAGAATCTGGATGGCAGCATCTCTAGATACTAGGCTATCTGAAATTAGTAATGCACTAAGGGCCCAAACAGATGCCATTAGGTCACAAAATGAAACAATTGGGGCCCAAACAGATGCCATAAGGTCACAGACAAATGTATTAGTGTCCCTACACACACACACCTTACTGCTGAAGCCCAACCAATAATTCTGAATGCACCTTCAACTATAAGTAGTGTATCAAGTACACCTACTGTATAAGTACCTCTCCTGATACTCCCCCATGCCGTAGTTTAAGAGCAAGGGGTAGGGGACCAAAAATAGGCAAGTCTGCTTGCAGCAGGTCACAAAGCAAAAAATAATGTGGCTCAACATTTAAGATTAAGATTTCTCTCTTTTTTTGGATTGTGTTTTTCTCTATTTGTAATGTTTGAAATTTGGGACTCATTGTAATCTTTTTACCCATGTTTATGCACAACAATTTCTTTACAGTAAAAAGTTTTGGAAACCACACATATGCATTTTGACTAAGTAATTTTAGCTGTACATTTGGCAAATCTTACTGAAAAAAAGCAAGGCCAATGTGGAAGCACATATATAACAGTGTATGGGTTAAAATCCATTTCAATACTGACATTTAATCAATGTTTTAGATTTACATATGTAAAAACAATAACTTACCAGCATGTATGTATAAAAGCAAGCAGCAGATATGGACAAACTTCTTAGGGGTGGGCCACATTACCCTAAACATTTGAAGGGAAAAAAATATATGTTACTGGACATTGATTGTAAGGAATATGGGGTTTTTGTTTTTAAAATGAAGCAAGGAAATTTAAGCAAATTATATGAGAAATAGAGCCATATAATCTCATTCCGAAATTACATCCCCATCCACGTATTCCTATTTGCCCTAACTTGTGTAGGTTCAGCTTCCTCCACGACTGCTGCAATGCCTTCCTCTGCATAATTGTCTTGGCCCAGGGCAATGTTATGCAGCAAGCCTGGACGATCATCACTACTTTGGGTGGTTGATAAAGTAGTGTACCTGATGACCGGTCCAAACACCTAAAATGACTTTTCAGCACCCCAAAAGTGTGTTCCACAACATTTCGGGTGGCAATGTGTGCATTGTTATATTGGTGCTGTGAAGGGCCTTGTGGATTACGCAGGGGTGTCATGAGCCACGGTAGACACCCATACCTGAAACCCCTGCAAAACATAAGTTGTGGTTGTGAATGATTAATTACATTTGTTTTTAGGTATTTGTTACACACTAAGGTATAGTTAATTACCAGACCCTAACAGTCAGTTATTACTATACATAAGCACAATCATTAGAGGAATGTAAGTTGACTTCATGGTACAAATAAGTGTTACTGACCAAATAAGCACACCATTATGGGTCAGGGTCATGCTGCATTGTTAGGCAGTAAAACAGTACTTTTAAAAGGACATAGTAGGCAACACATTAAAAGATAACTTGAATGTACCTACCAAGTAGCCATCTCTCACGCATGGTATGCTGCTGGAAGCATTCCAAAAGGGATGAGTGACGCAGGATATAGGCATCATGGCAAGACCCTGGGTAACCTGCAACCACACTGAGAATTCTAAGGTTCGTGTCACACACCACCTGTACATTGAGGGAGTGATGCATATGTCGATTGACGAAGACATACCCTCTCACGTGTGGTGCCCACATCCCAATGTGGGTGCAGTCTATGGCCCACAGCACAATGCTGAGAGCCGATAGAATGCCACCTTCAGGTCCTGCCACTCAAACTCAGAACTTGGGAATGTGATATATGTGCGCCACAGCTTCTTCAAGGCATATAACACTTGAGTTAAATGCCTTGAGAAAGTGGCTTGTGTAACCCCCAGCGACCAAGCGCCCACAGACTGAGTGGTGCCTGTGGCAAAAAAGTGCAGGGCACACAGTAATTTTTGCAGCCCAGACACTGCATAGTTGGCAGAGCAATATGGCTCCAAAACATGTCTCACCTGCTCACATAAGCTCAAGAGGTTTGTGCAGTTCAGCTGAAACATCTCCACCACCTCTTGATCTGAGAGGGAGTTCAGGTACACCCTGACACGGTATCTATGTGAAGCACAAAGTGGTCTGGGGACTTGGACCTGGTGCGCAGCCTGCTCCCTCCACCTGCGCAGCTCCTCCAAATGTGCAATATCACATACACACAGCTCAACTCCTGACTGCAAAAACACTATTGCTCAATCCTGCACAGGTGTCCTGGATGATGTAGGGGTATTTGTAAGGGTGTTTCTAATGAAAGTATGGCTCACCTGTGCAAAATGTAACCCTTTGTTTTTTTGGGATGGTGGAAGTTCTCCAAAATTGCCTAGCTCTACCTGGTCTGTTTTGTGTGCGGTTTTTAGTTAATTTTTAAGTGCAGTTTCCAAAATTGCATCCTATTACATTGCAAGTTGTACACTTTTGAATGGGAAAATATCTGGATGCGATTTGAAGTGCGAAATGAAATCGACAGGTGAAAATGTGCGATTTTCTCAAGGAAAAATGCGAATTAGAGTGCAATTCGCATCCTATTACATTTGCAAATTACTCAAAACAGGCGATTTCTGAAATTTTCTGACTAAAAGTCTCAAAAGTCTAACAATCTCATCCTGTTACATGTCACCCCATGTTTCTTAAGGCATACATAATAAATGTTAATTTTTATACAATAATATATTTGTATATGTTATTATAGCGACTGTTTCTGAATATAGAGTGCTCCCCACCGGGGTTTGCTTTTCTCTTTGCTGTATTTTCCAAAAGAAATAAGAATCAATTAATGTTTGAGGTAAAAATTTTGTAAAAAAGGAGCAGACTAGATGGGCCAAGTGGTTCTTATCTGCAGTCACATTCTATGTTTCTCACATTAAATCTATATTAGGAAACACTGGATCGGATAATTAGATAATGTACTTAGTATTCATTATAATAGACCATATATAGATTCTATTGGGGTGCAATCTAAACAAACCTCATGAATTCAATTGTGGAGCATTGAAAATTATTTAAAATACAGTATTCTCATGTCTGTGTTGCTTGGGTGCTAAATTACACTTCAGTGCCATTGAAAACCGAATGCTGTGCAATATTGCTCCATTACATACAATGGATGCTGAAAGTGCAGATAGTGACTAGTACAATCAATAATCTTTTTTTTAAAAATCTATCCTTCAGTTTGTACATCTTACAGGAGTGTACAGAGAAGCCCCTGTGCAAAAGGTAATATTAGGGGTTAAAGTCTTCAGTTAAACAGAGTCCTGGTGGGAATCCATTGTGAGCTTAAAGTGATTGGGGAATATATCTTCCCCCACATTAATATTAAGAAATTCTGTGCTATAAAAATTATGTTATAGATGTGTGAGCATTATTAAAAAGTTCTATTTAAAAAGCTACCACTGTGCACCCCAACTACAGTCTGCTAAAATACATAATCTGAATGAACCACTTGGTGATAAACTGAGTTTCTCATGGTGGGGGTGAGAAGTAGATTCTACAAACATCTGTTTACAACTTGTTTAAAAACAGTCCACACAATCTTTTAATTGAGGCCATTGGGACCGATGATATTTAAATAAAAAATCCATCTATCCTCTATTTGCAACAGTATCCCCGCTCTGTCTCCCCATCTCATGGTTTCCGGGACATGGTTAATGATTTGGTGTCTCAAGTCTTCGACTGAGTGTCCTTTCTCAGTGAAGTGTCTCCCCACTGGATGGTCTGTAGCTTTCCCGTATAGTGCTTGATTAATGGCTGATGGGTACAATGCCATTATTTCTCTCATGGACCTTATAGTACAGGCTTCAGCAGCATGAAATCAAGTAGATGATGTACATTGATGTGCACTTATAAAACGTGCCTGATATTAAATTTGTTCTGTAACTGAATGTTTAAATGTTGGACCAGCCACCATATTGTTACCCGTGGTGCACTTGGGACACTTGTAGCCCCTGTACGACTTCTTAGAAAACTTGTCACAGACAAAGATACTGTGATGTATGGTATAAACTGAAAGTTTGTAATGCCGTGTGGACCACAGAATCTTTGATACCACTACCCCTTGTGTAAAAGGCAAGTGGACATCTCTGTTTAAAAATGGGAAGGTTCTTATCTGTTGATATTAATGGACACAGTGCCCTTGTGGCTCTTGGAATAACCCAACTCGGTGTTGTATTTGCTTACGAACAAGATAATGCCCTCTTTGGCTTTGGGCTTGGAGATCAATAGGGAGGATTATGATTTCTCTTTTATGTTTCAGGAGACTATTGAGGTCCCCTAGTCAGAACATATAACATATAACACCAGTCAGAGGCGTAACAAGGGTAGGGCGAGTGGGGCACGTGCCCTGGGCGCCTTGGCAGGCCCAGGAGAGGGGGGCGCCGCCGCCGGCGGCCAGGGCATCATGCCCCACTCGCCCCCATCATGCCGAAATGTGAGGGGAGGAGAGCACAGCATCTCTCCCTCCCCTCACTGCCGCCAGAGCACTAGCAGCGCTGCCAGCAGCACTGCGTGTGTCCGGTCTCCGGTGTTAGCCAACCAGAGCTTGTGGACCGGCTCCTGATTGGCTGCCGGTCCGTGAGCTCTGATTGGCTGGCGAACCGGCGCCACACAGCCGCCGGAGACAGACCGGGAGCGGTGAGGGGAAGAAGAGGCACTGCGCTCTCCTCCCCTCACAGACACAACAGGCGGTGAGTGACCGGGGGGGGGGGGCGCACAGTGGGGCATGTATCTGGCACAGTGAAGCACAGTGGGGCAATGTATCTGGCACAGTGGGGCATGTATCTGGCACAGTGGGGCACAGTGGGGCATGTATATGGCACAGTGGGGCACAGTGGGGCATGTTTCTGGCACAGTGGGGCATGTATCTGGCACAGTGGGGCATGTATCTGGCACAGTGGGGCATGTATCTGGCACAGTGGGGCATGTATCTGGCACAGTGGGACAATGTATCTGGCACTGCGGGGCAATGTAACTGTCACTGTGGGGCATGTATCTGACACTGTGGGGCATTTCTCTGGCACAGTGGGGCATGTATCTGGCACTGTGGGGCAATGTATCTGGCACTGTGGGGCAATGTAACTGGCACTGTGAGGCAATGTAACTGGCACTGTGGGGCAATGTATCTGGCACAGTGAGGCATGTATCTGGCACAGTAGGGCATGTATCTGGCACTGTGGGGCAATGTATCTGGCACTGTGGGGCAATGTATCTGGCACTGTGGGGCAATGTAACTGGCACTGTGGGGCAATGTAACTGGCACTGTGGGGCAATGTATCTGGCAATGTAACTGGTACTGTGGGGAAATGTATCTGGCAATGTAACTGCACTGTGGGGCAATGTATCTGGCACTGTGGGGCATGTATCTGGCACTGTGGGGCATGTATCTGGCACTGTGGGGCATGTATCTGGCACTGTGGGGCAATGTAACTGGCACTGTGGGCCATTTTCAGTGGCCACACCCCTTCTGGTGCATGGCCACACCCCTTCTGGTGTGTGACCACGCCCATTTTTCGCACACACATGCTTCTTTTGCTGTTTTTTTTTTTTGGGGGGGGGGGCGCGATTTTCCATCTTGCCCTGGGCTCAAAAAACCCTAGCTACGCCTCTGACACCAGTTATAAAAGCGAAATATATGAATACACATACATACATACATATATATATGTATAATAGTGAGGTTCAGCATCACTTGTGATATACCCCTTAACATAATTCAAAATTTCATTAGTCTGATAAAGAGCCACTCCTTGTTATATAGGGTGTCAGCTAACCCCAAGTAAGTAGCAGTGGTAAACTGCTGGGTGAAAGATGTATACAGGTATGATGGGGATATCAGCAACCAATGGTGTCGTTATAGTACTAATAATCAAAAAATAATATAAGCACTTTATTTAGGACAAAGTATATAAAAAGCATAAAATTCAACAGACTATAGGTAGAGCTATGTTAAGACAAAAAAATCAGCCTATTAAAAACAAGTTAGAAAAGCGGTATATGAAAAAGTAAAAAAACCCTAATTATACAATAGAGTGACACAATGTCCAAATATAATCTTATTTAAAAAAATAGTCAGTAGGTTCCAATACACAAATTTATTAAAATTTATAAAAGACCATCTGAAACTGTAATGGTATGAATGTTCATAAAACGCTTCATCCACCACTAACATCCAGTGGTGGTCCACATAGGAGCAAGTGTACAGATATTTCTTTCACAAACTACTCCTTCTAAGGTTGTAGACTGGAGGTCACCTCACAACAAGAATAATAACCCAATGCATTTTGTCTCTCACAGAGACATCATCAGGGTATATCTCATTTGAGTAGTTAACATCAAAAATCAGTAGATACGATTACTCTGGGACACTTACATCGTTTAAAAAAGAGTCACCCAATATGAACTCATAGCCAAAAATGCCTGGCCAATCATGAAGGATAAACGTGTCAGGGACGTGCAGTCAGGGGAGGCAGGGGAGGCAGTGCCTCCCCTGTCATTAATTAGTAAAATAATACAAAGAAGATACTTATGACACATAAGTATCTTCTTTATTATTTTACTCATGATTAAAGTGTGTAAAATTAGTTTGGGAGGCACCGATCGTGGTGCCTCCCGTAGTGATTGATAAAAGATATGGGAGTAGGGGGCAGGCGCGGGCGGGGCCTAGCAATGGGCAGGAAAAGCCCATTGAAATTGCATGGGAAAGCGGCACCATTAGAGGTGCCGCTTTCCTACAGGGACGTGCTTTCAACCTATGAAAGCACGTCCCCTGTCAGTGAGGCCACAGTGATTGGCCAGCGGATCCGTCACTGGATCCGCTGTCAATCACTGTGTGGGCGTCGGTGGCGGCGGAGGTGTGGGATGCGGCGGGCCGGGCGGCGGAGGTGCTGGCGGCGGAGATGCGGGCGGCGGTAGCGGCGGCGGGACACGGCAGTACGGACAGTTCAGCAGAATTTGGCAGCGGAAGCGGTACCCATTTCAAAAATGGCGCCTCAGCGTCATTTTTGAAATTCAAGATGGCCGCCGCGAGCCAATCATGGCTCGCCGCGTCATCGCCCCGCCCCCTCCGCTGACTTATATAAGTCAGCGCGAGGCAGCGGCTGTCAGTCCGACGGTGGAGGAGGAGCTGAGAAGAGCTCCTGAAGACCGAAGACGCCAGAAGTCCTGGATGGGCGGCGGCTATGCAAAAGAGCTTAGCAGCCGCCGCCCAACAGGTGAAGATGCTGGAAGTCCTGGGAAGGCGGCGGCCATGCAAAAGAGCTTAAAGGCCGCCGCCTCCCAGGTGAAGATGCCGGAGGAAGACGCCAGAAGCCCTGGGGAGGTGGCGCCCTCCCCAGGTGTAGACGCCAGAAGCCCTGGGAAGGCGGCAGCCACGCAAAAGAGCTTAAAGGCCGCCACCCCCAGGTGAAGACCCTGTTTAATAAAGGTTTTTTTTTAAAGTACGTGTAGTGTTTTTTTTTTATATTTTCTTTACAGGTGGACTACAGGTGCCAGCGGGCCCTTTATGTTCGGGCATGCTGGCACTTGTGGTTCTCCAAGTTCCAGCATGCTGGGGCAGGCTTGCTGGGACCTGTAGGCCACCTGTAAAGAACAATATTACTATTCTTTACAGGTGGACTACAGGTGCCAGTGGGCCATTTATGTCCGGGCATGCTGGCACTTGTGGTTCTCCAAGTGCCAGCATGCTGGGGCAGGCTTGCTGAGACCTGTAGGCCACCTGTAAAGAACAGTATTAGCATACAATGAACCCCGCACCCACCGCCACCAGGGGTGCGGGGCATAGCACTGGGCTATCTGCTTGGGGGCCCCACTTTCCGAGGAATACCAGCCCTGGGCTGACTGGTTTGGGGGGTGTTTAATGGCATGGCAGGGGGACCCCACACTGAGTGTCTCCCCTGCTATGGAATTACCCCCCCTAGCTGGTTCTGCCTGGTGCTGGTTTTAGCGGTGTGGGGGGACTGCATTTTTTTCCCGGGGGGGTAGGGGGGGGGTTTAGCTGCAGTGCCTCCCCAGCACCTGACCTCACCGCACGTCACTGAAACGTGTGATATTTATTGAATCCGAATCGACAGATGATTCCTATAATTTCCAACCTGGTCAATTTTAAAAATCGGTATGTGATACTCAGGGAATCAAACTCGATAGATGGACTTTATGGTATTGTACCACAAATATACTGTGCTGTGTGTCCTTGTATCACAAGACTTGTGCTACTGACATTTTTTGTACAAATTTATTGTACAAGAATGAAATGTAATTAACACCCTCATCATTAGTGATTGGTGCTAGTCCTTCTAAAAAAAAAATTTGTGTGGCCCAAACAAAGCAAGCACTTTTCATTTCTGCACTGCTGTGTGTGAATGTTTGACAGATGTGCTATAAATTGCTGCGTGTTGGAAATGAACGTTATTGAGGTTAATAATATCGTAGGAACAAAAACAGGCCCAAATTCTGTGATTTTAGCTGTTTTTATGATTTTAGCTGTTTTTATTATTTTTTTGACAAAAATACAGATCCAAAACCAAAACACACAAGGGCAGTTTTGGTGAAACCAAATACAGATCCAAAACACAAGGGAGATACAAATCAAACACCAAAACCAAAACATAGGAGTCGGGCGCACATTTTTATATATATATATATATATATATATATATATATGTATATATATATATATATATATATATACAGTAGTGCTCATAAGTTTACATACCATAGCAGAATTTGTGATTTTCTGGCCATTTGTCAGAGAATATGAATGATAACTTGTCAAACAACTGTATTTACTCTTTTTAAATCATAATGACAACAGAAACTACCCAAATGACCCTGATCAATAGTTTACATACCCTGGAGATTTTGGCCTGATAACATGCACACAAGTTTACACAAACGGGTTTGAATGGCTACTAAAGGTAACCATCCTCATCTGTGATCTGTTTGCTTGTAATCAGTGTGTGTATAAAAGTTCAGTGAGTTTATGGACTCCAGAAAGACCCTTGCATCTTTCATCCAGTGCTGCACTGACGTGTCTGGATTCTAAGTCATGGGGAAAGCAAAAGAATTGTCAAAGGATCTGCGGGAAAAGGTTATTGAACTGTATAAAACAGGAAAGGGATATAAAAAAATATCCAAACAATTGAGAATGCTAATCAGCAGTGTTCAAACTCTAATTAAGAAGTGTAAAATGAGGGATTCTGTGGAAACTAAATCACGGTCAGGTAGACCAACAAAAACTTCAGCCACAACTGCCAGGAAAATTGTTCGGGATGCAAAGAAAAATCCACAAATAACTTCAGCTGAAATACAGGACTCTCTGAAAAAAAGTGGTGTGGTTGTTTCAAGATGCACAATAAGGAGGCATTTGAAGAAAAATGGGCTGTATGGTCGAGTCGCTAGAAGAAAGCCATTACTACGCAAATGCCACAAAGCAACCCTCTTATAATACCCCAAACAGCCCAGAGACAAGCCTCAAAACTTCTGGAACAAAGTCATTTGAACTTTTTGGCCACAACCACAAACATTACATTTGGAGAGGAGTCAACAAGGCCTATGATGAAAGGTACACCATTCCTACTGTGAAACACGGAGCTGGATCGCTGATGTTTTGGGGATGTGTGAGCTACAAAGGCACTGGAAACTTGGTAAAAATTGATGGCAAGATGAATGCAGCATGTTATCAGAAAATACTGGAGGAAAATTTGCACTCATCAGCCCGGAAGCTGCGCATGGAACGTACTTGGACGTTCCAACATGACAATGATCCAAAACACAAGGCCAAGTCGACCTGTCATTGGCAACAGCAGAATAAAGTGAAGGTTCTGGAGTAGCCATCTCAGTCTCCTGACCTCAATATCATTGAGCCACTCTGGGGAGATCTCAAACGTGCAGTTCATGCAAGACAGCCCAAGAATTTACAGGAACTGGAGGCTTTTTGCCAAGAAGAATGGGCAGCTTTACCATCTGAGAAAATAAAGAGCCTCATCCACAACTACCGCAAAAAGACTTCAAGCTGTCATTGATGTTAAAGGGAGCAATAGGTATTAAGAACTGGGGTATGTAAACTTTGATCAGGGTCATTTGGGTAGTTTCTGTTGTCATTATGATTTAAAAAAGAGTAAACACAGTTGTTTGACAATAAATGGTTTCACCCAACCACTAACCATGAGTGAAAGAAAAGTTTGTGAGTTATCATTCATATTCTCTGACAAATGGCCAGAAAATCACAAATTCTGCTATGGTATGTAAACTTATGAGCACAACTATATTATAAGGGCACGGTCGTGCCCTTATATTAAGGCTGAATCAAACAAACTGAACTCTCCCATAGGGAACTTTTGAGATGGGGGCATGGTGTTTGAGGGGCTACACCTCAAAAGTGATTGGACGTACTGAGCTAAAATTTGGCATGGACGCGTAGAATCGTCACCCAGTGCTGCATGCCATTTTTCAAGGCAAAATAATAAATAAATGAGGAATTGGGAGTAACCTAAAGTTTCAACTGTCAGTTTTTTTCTGCGACTTCCTGGTTTTCCCATATAGTCTATGGAAAGTTTTTTGGGAAGGCATAACTCAGGATAGAGGACGAATTAAGACTTGGGGTTTGTTTTACTAGATAGAGTATGCCCCAGTGTAGTGCCTTTTGGGGTTGTGGTTTTTCAGAAAGTTATAGGTTTTTTTTAATTAAGAGAAATATGCCCCATTATAGAGATAGGGCATTTCAATTTGTTGCGGCTGCGCAGTGGCCGCCAGTAGAGCGAGAGTGAGTGAGGGAAGGGGTCTCGTGCAGACTGAGGTTACAAAAGTAGCTGCTGGCGGCGGGAGGAGAGCCAGCAGTTCCTGGGTGTGTGCGAGCTGCGGTCCCTTACAGACTGCAGCGACCCATTAGGACTGTGGAGGAGAGGGGTAGCGGCATATCCTGGACTCCGGTGTGCTGGGATTGCCAGACCTGACCGCGGCCTGTCTGGACTGCCGCTGCAGCATGGAGACGGGAGCCCCATCACCACGGCTGCTGCTATCTCCACCGCAGCTTCTGCTCCCGCTGACCGCCACTCCTTGCTCCTACTGCAGCGGACAGCCGCAGGCAGCCACCGAGACTCCCCTCCTGAAACCCGGAGTGTCACTGAGCTCGGCAGTGAAAGTCCGTGCACAGCAGGGTGCTCACAAAGTGTAGCTATCTGGCTGTGGTTGCCTTGCTGCATAATTGCGGCTGAACGCTGTCCCCTACCTGATCTGGTCCCACGGCTGTCCGGAGACCCTACAGTAGTTCAGATATAGTGAACCTGAGGGGAAGGGGGAGGGGGGGAGGGAGGGGAGAGTATAGCCTGCATGACATCGGCTGGCCCTGCTAAAGCCCCATAAACACTTAGCAATCCGGCCACCCCCTTCCTCTCCCTGTGTGTCCGGCCACCCCCCCCATGTGTCCGCCCACCTCCCCCCCACCCCCGCTGTGTGTCCGGCCACCCTTCCTCTTCCCGCTGTATGTCTGGCCACCCCCACCTCCCTCCCGCTGTGTGCCTGGCTCCCCCCCCTCCTGCTGTGTGTGTCTGGCCACCCCCCATCCCCCGCCCGCTGTGTGTCCGGCCATCCCCCCTCCCGCTGTGTGTCCGGCCACCCCCCCTCCCGCTGTGTGTCCGCCCCACCTGCTGTGTGTCTGGCCACCCCCCCCTCCATTTAGAGAACCAGTACTCCACTAAGGTACCAGCAGCACAGCGCCGGGTGAGTTCTGACACCCCCCCCGATGTGTACCTGACACATGCATGTGTACATACGTGCGCGACACCTGACACACACACGTGTACGTACACGTGCGACACCTGACACACGCACGTGTACGTACACGCGCGACACCTGACACACGCACGTGTACGTACACGCGCGACACCTGACACACGCACGTGTACGTACACGCGCGACACAAGACACACGCACGTGTACGTATTTGCGCGACACCAGACACACACACGTGTATGTACACGCGCGACACCAGACACACACACGTGTACGTACACGCGCGACACCTGACACACACAAACGCACGCTCGACACCTGACACACACACACATGTCTACGTACACACGCGACACCTGACACACACACACACACACACGTGTACATACATGCGCGACACCTGACACACACACGTGTACGTACACGCGCGACACCTGACACACACATGTGTACGTACACGCGCGACACCTGACACACAAGTGTATGTACACGCGCGACACCTGACACACAAATGCGCGACACTAGACACACACACACGTGTACGTACACGTGCGACACCACACACACACACACACGTGTAAGTACACGCGCGACACCTACACACACACAAACGCGCGCGCGACACCTGACACACACACGTGCGCGCGTACGTACACGCACGTCACCTGACACACACACGTGTACGTACATGCGCGAAACCTGACACACACGTGTATGTACATGCACGACGCCTTACACACGTGTACGTACATGCGTGACACCTGACACACACATGTATCTACATGCGCGACACCTGACACACACACGTCTACGTACACGCGCAACTCCTGACACACATGTGTCTACATACACGCACGACACCTAACACACACGTCTACGTACACGCACGACACCAGACACAAACGTGTACGTATGGTGGCCAATCCCGGGATCGGCGGGATCCCGGGATTTAGGCCCAAAAATGGCTGGGATTCAATCCCGGGATTGGAAGCTCCAATCCCGGGGATTCAGGGATCAGCATTGAGCGTCCACAGGACGCTCACACGCTGGTCGGCTTCCTCCTTCTGGGTCCCCAGCGCAGCATGAGAGGACACGCTACGCTGTCAGCTGCTGGTAGGAGCCACCAGCAGCGTTCACAGGATGTTCCCCTCTCGCCCACACCTGTTATATGGTGAGTTATATGTGCGGGGCGGGGCGAGGGGGCGGCCACCTAGGTAAAAGCCAATCCCGGGTATCCCGAGAATCCCGGTATTGGCCATTTTTCAATCCTGATACCCGGGATTAAAAAAATGGCCCGGGATTGGCTTCCCTACGTGTACGTACACGCGCGACACCTGACACACACATGTGTACGTACACACGCGTCACCAGACACACACGTGTACGTACATGCGCGACACCTGACACACACGTGTACGTACATGCGCGACACCTGACACAAACAAACGCGCGCGCGACACCTGACACACACACGTGCGTGCGTACGTACACGCACGACACCTGACACACAAACGTGTTCGTACATGCACGACACCTGACACACACGTGTACGTACATGCGCGACACCTGACACACACACGTCTACGTGCGACACCTGACACACACGTGTCTACATACACGCACGACACCTGACACACACACACGTGTGTACGTACACGCGCGGCACCTGACACACACACACGTGTGTACGTACACCCACGACACCTGACTCACACACGTGTACGTACACGCACGACACCTGACTCACACACGTGTACGTACATGTGCGACACCTGACTCTCACATGTGTATGAACACGCGCGACACCAGACACACACACACGTGTATGTGCACGTGCGACACTTGACACACACGTGTACGTACACGCGTGACACCAGACACACACGCGCGACACCTGACCGCACCCATCCCCACACACAAACACACACACGCGTGTACATACACGCGCGACACCTGACACACACATGTACGTACATGCGCGACACCTGACTAACACACGTGTACGTACACGCGCGACACCTGACTCACACATGTGTACATAGACACGCAACACCTGACTCACACACGTGTATGTACACGCGTGACACCAGACACACACACGTGTATGTACACGTGCGACACTTGACACACACGTGTACGTACACGCGTGACACAAGACACACACACGCGACACCTGACCGCACCCACCCCCACACAAACACACACACATGTACGTACATGCACGGTGTCACACCCATATACGTACATGTGCGGCACCCGACACACACATGTGTATGTACATGCACTGCACCTGACACACAAACATGCAGCACCTGACACACACACACACAAACACAGCACCTGACACACACACACACAAACACGCAGCACCTGACACACACACATAAACACGCAGCACCTGACACACACACAAAAACACGCAGTACCTGACACACACACACATGCAGCACCTGACACACACACATAAACACCCAGCACCTGACACACACACATAAACACCCAGCACCTGACACACACACATAAACACGCAGCACCTGACACACACACACAAACACGCAGCACCTGACACACACACATAACCACGCAGCACCTGACAAACACACATACACACAGCACCTGACACACATATACACGCAGCACCTGACACACATATACACCCGACACCTGACACACACACACACACACACATATACACGTGGCACCTGACACACACACACACACATACACGTGGCACCTGACACACACACATATATACACAGCACCTGACATACACACATACACGCAGCACCTGAAACACACACCCACATAGCATTTACGCAGCACCTGGCACACATGCACATATACACAGACGTAGCATTTAAAAACACACACACACACATGTACACGTGCGGCACCTGACACACATGCATGTATGTACATGCGCGGCACAGGACACACACGCGCGGCCCGTGACACACAAATTTTTATGCGCGCCAACTGACGCACACATATATACGCACGGCACCTGACACACACATATATACACGCGGCACCTGACACACACATATACGCGCGGCACCTGACACACACATATTGTGAATGCCAAATTGCTTTCTCACAAATATTTAAAATGCCCGCTCTAATATATATTGTAAACGCCTGCACCTCTTATTACCATATCCCATGAATGTGCGCTATATATCGCAAAACACTGCATCCCATAAGAGAAAACAATACACCCACACATTATCTGAGTTCCAAAGCTCATTGTTGTATATATTTGTTATTAAAAGGATATGGATTCGATATATTACAAAGTACAGTATACCTATAGTTACATGGTTACAACTCTCACAGTAAGCAGTTAAAACATACAGTTACAGTTACATACAGTTACATTCAGTTACAGGCCAGCATACAATACCATTATCCTTAAGTTATATAAATTTGTCTTTCCATATCACTCTCTCTCTCTCTCTCTCTCTCTCTGAAAATAAATGCAGGAACTGGTCTGCCAGCAACTTCTTCATCCTCTGGTACCAAAAAAGCAACTGCCCTTGAAATACACATATGCAGTCTATGCAACTGAAGGTCTGAGCAGTTTTGTGTTGCTCCCATCCCACACAGTGCCCACAACCATCCCATTCGGTCACCACAATAATCCCACCTTGTTACAACAGCCTCCTTGCTCCATACATCCATCTCACTTAGTATACACATTTAGCTCCCTCAAACATCTTGGTTAATTGCTAAAACTATAATACCCCATCTACGGTCTATGCATCTACACTTACTACCCCTATACACCCCCATGCTACTCTGTCTTCACCAATCCCTACTAACTGTCTTTCCCCACCTGTGCCTTGTCTGTACCACCATTTCCTTGTCTCTGTGCTGCTCAGTGTTTCCCTCTTCAATGTCACTCTGCCTCCTCCAGTACATGGCAGACTGTCTTCTCTCCCATCTGCACCAGTTTTCTACCCATCCGTGCCAGTGTTTTTAACCCATCTGCATCGTTTCCCCTATCCGCACCACTGTCTCCCTTCCCATACTTGTTGCTTAATCTACCCCCTATACACACCACTCTTACCCTATTCATGTAGCTGACGTCCTGAAGGTAAGTTTTGTGGGTCACTATTGGGTGGGTTGGATAGGGCAACCCCCTTCCCCCCAAGGATTAAGCCTAGCTGCCACCCCCCAAGGGAAGGTAAAAATACTTATCCCTTCCGATGTTGGGACTGTATTCCCCTCATCCATGCTGCTCTGCCTTCCTCATCCACGCCATTTCTTTCCATCTGTACTGCTCTTACCCCTCCCACATCTGTGCTGCTCTTTTCCCCTCATCCACACGGCACTGTCCACCCATCCACGCAGCTATGTCTCCCCACCATCTGTGCCACTGTCTTTCCCCCATTTGTCTTACCTCCCCCTATCTGTGGGGGTAATTCAGAGTTGATCGTAGATGTGCTAAATTTAGCACATCTACGATCATTTACTCTGACATGCGGTGTGACGTCCAGCACAGGGATAGTCCGCCTTGCATGTCAGGCCCTACACCTCCCCCCACTGGGCTCCCGGGTATGCAGGTGCAGTGCGGCCATTGCGCGTGCGCACCCCACAAACTAATTCAGACTGCGATCGCTGCCGCTGCAGTCTGCATTATCCCGTGTTTCTCTGTCACCTCCCCATCAATGCTGCTTAGTCTTCCCTCTATCCACACACTTCTGTTCCCCCATCCACACTGCGCTGTTTCCTCCCTCCAATCAACAACACTCTTACCTCATCCGAGAAGCTTTGTCTTCCGCTTAGACCTTCAGTTGCATAGACTGCATGTGTGTATTCCAATGAGCACACAAATCTGTGAATTAGCAGCTCCACCATTGTGTGAGTGACAGCAATCTCACTCTGTGAGAGTGCTGAATCTGCACTTACCCACAGGCTGTGATGGCATACCATATCTGTATTGCGCAAGGAACACGTCCATTAAGACGTCAGCCTTAATGATCGGAATGCCTTAATGATCGGAATTTCATTGCTTTTTGTAGTTTGAGTGGAAGAGTTACAACAGGTTTCTGAAATTTCGATCATGTCTAAGAAGCCTTAATGGGACATGTGAAACCGTAAGGTTTTTTGTCTATGGAATATATATATATATATATATATATACATACAGCATCCACACAATAGCATATGTCCACACTCATTTTAAATCCAGTAAACATCAGGGTGGTGCTAAGTATCCATATGGGCACTCACATTAAACAAACGTTGGTTGTAGCAGAAAGTCTTTCATTTTTACTTACAAAGACAGATTTGAAGTGCATAAGTGCATAAAAGTCGATCACCACCTCTGATGTTTATAGGTATGTGCTCTATCAACATACATTTAAGGCTGGCTATAGAATGGCCAGCACTTGCAAAATGTTTTGCAACAGTTTTTTTTGATTCAACAGTCTCCAACGCTGCTCTGATAGAAGATCTATGATTTGCCATATGGTCTCTAAAGTTCCTCTTCGTCATGCCCACATAGAACAAAACACAAGGGCATATCAGGATGTGTATGACGTGGACCATCTGAAAGTGAAGTCGATGTTTGACATAAATATTTTTTCCGCTATGCAGATGTGCAAATGAGGAACTAGTCAACATAGATCTGCACATGGTGCAGTCTGCTCATTTAAAACAACCCAGCCTCCTATTGGGTAACCATGTACCATGGCTTTTACAAGATTGTAATAGCAGGCGCATGAATAAAGCCCTTATATTTGGGCCCATGCAGTAGTTGCAAAGCGGTAGAGTAGCATCAAAGCTCGTAAATGTGTGGGATCACTGGCAATAATCGGCCAATGTTTAGTGATGACTCTCTTAGCTTGATGCGCTGTGCTATCAAATGTAAAAATTAAAGACTTTCTGCTACAACCAATGTTTGTTTAATATGAGTGCCCATATGGATACTTATATTTATACATACATACATATATACATACACAGTATAAAATATGCTATATAATAAGTGATTAAAAATATATGAAAGGACAATCACATTCAGTATTACAAGATTGCACAAAACATATGATATATGGTTGTATGTTGATGTGATACATCAGTATGCAATGTATGTACTATACAGTATGGAGATCACAGAGCGTTCCCTACTAAAATAAACATGTGAGACTTCAATACCTAACACACAGTTGGATAGAAAGAATATCAGTAATCAGCTTTAACATTCACATAGATGAGACTAGGAAACATCTTACTATTCTCTTTAATAAATCTTAAGGTATTGAAAGAACCTGTAACACTGCATGAATAAATGACAAAGGAGGCAACTGTTAAGCTAGGTACAAACTAGTGATGAGCGGGTTCGGTTCGTCGGAATCCGAACCCCCCCGAACTTCACCTTTTTTTACACGGTTCCGAGCAGACTCGGATCCTCCCGCCTTGCTCGGTTAACCCGAGCGCGCCCGAACGTCATCATTCCGCGGTCGGATTCTCGCGAGATTCGTATTCTATATAAGGAGCCGCGCATCGCCGCCATTTTTCACTCGTGCACTGGAGATGATCGTGAGAGGACGTGGCTTGCATCCTCTCAGTTTCTATGTTCAGTGTGCTGCAAATATCTGTGCTCAGTGTGCTGCAAATATCTGTGCTCAGTGTGCTGCAAATATATGTGCTCAGTGTGCTGCAAGTGCAAATATCTACGTTCTCTGCCTGAAAAACGCTCCATATCTGTGCTCAGTGTGCTGCAAATATCTGTGCTCAGTGTGCTAATTGCTTTATTGTGGGGACTGGGGACCAGCAGTATTATATAGTAGGAAGACAGTGCAGAGTTTTGCTGACCAGTGACCACCAGTATTATACGTTCTCTGCCTGAAAAACGCTCCATATCTGTACTGCATTGTAGTATATAGTAGGAGGACAGTGCGAATTTTGCTGACCACCAGTATAACTATATATATAGCAGTACGGTACAGTAGGCCACTACTCAACCTCTGTGTCGTCAAGTATACTATCCCATCCATAACTGTGGTGCATTTCAGTTTTGCACAGTTTGCTGACCACCAGTATATAATATATAGCAGTACGGTATAGTAGGCCACTGCTCTACCTACCTCTGTGTCGTCAAGTATACTATCCATCCATACCTGTGGTGCATTTCAGTTTTGCACAGTTTGCTGACCACCAGTATATAATATATAGCAGTACGGTACAGTAGGCCACTGCTCTACCTACCTCTGTGTCGTCAAGTATACTATCCATCCATACCTGTGGTGCATTTCAGTTTTGCACAGTTTGCTGACCACCAGTATATAATATATAGCAGTACGGTACAGTAGGCCACTGCTCTACCTACCTCTGTGTCGTCAAGTATACTATCCATCCATACCTGTGGTGCATTTCAGTTTTGCACAGTTTGCTGACCACCAGTATATAATACAGTATATAGCAGTACGGTACAGTAGGCCACTGCTCTACCTACCTCTGTGTCGTCAAGTATACTATCCATCCATACCTGTGGTGCATTTCAGTTTTGCACAGTTTGCTGGCCACCAGTATATAATATATAGCAGCACGGTACAGTGGGCCACTGCTCTACCTACCTCTGTGTCGTCAAGTATAATATCCATCCATACCTGTGGTGCATTTCAGTTTTGCACAGTTTGCTGACCACCAGTATATAATATATAGCAGTACGGTACAGTAGACCACTGCTCTACCTACCTCTGTGTCGTCAAGTATACTATCCATCCATACCTGTGGTTCATTTTAGTTTTGCACAGTTTGCTGACCACCAGTATATAATATATAGCAGTACGCTACAGTAGGCCACTGCTCTACCTACCTCTGTGTCGTCAAGTATACTATCCATCCATACCTGTGGTGCATTTCAGTTTTTGTGCGCAGTATATATATAGAAGTAGGACAGTACATAATTTTGCTGACCACCAGTATATAATATATAGCAGTACGGTACAGTAGTCCACTGCTCTACCTACCTCTGTGTCGTCAAGTATACTATCCATCCATACCTGTGGTGCATTTAAGTTTTTGTAAGCAGTATATATAGTAGTAGACCATTGCTATTGATAAATATATTACTGGCATATAATTCCACACATTAAAAAATGGAGAACAAAAATGTGGAGGGTAAAATAGGGAAAGATCAAGATCCACTTCCACCTCATGCTGAAGCTTCTGCCACTAGTCATGGCCGAGACGATGAAATGCCATCAACGTCATCTGCCAAGGCCAATGCCCAATGTCATAGTAGAGAGCATGTAAAATCCAAAAAACAAAAGTTCAGTAAAATGACCCAAAAATCAAAATTAAAATCGTCTGAGGAGAAGCGTAAACTTGCCAATATGCCATTTACGACACGGAGTGGCAAGGAACGGCTGAGGCCCTCTCCTATGTTCCTCATGAGTAGTGGGTCAGCTTCACATGAGGATGGAAGCACTCATCCTCTCGCTAGAAAAATGAAAAGACTTAAGCTGGCAAAAGCACAGCAAAGAACTGTGCATTCTTCTAAATCACAAATCCCCATGGAGAGTCCAATTGTGTTGGTTGCGATGCCTGACCTTCCCAACACTGGACGGGAAGAGGTGGCGCCTTCCACCATTTGCACGCCCCCTGCAAGTGATGGAAGGTGCACCCGCATCCAGTTCCTGATAGTCAAATTGAAGATGTCTCTGTTGAAGTACACCAGGATGAGGATATGGGTGTTGCTGGCGCTGAGGAGGAAATTGACAAGGAGGATTCTGATGGTGAGGTGGTTTGTTTAAGTCAGGCACCCGAGGAGACACCTGTTGTCCGTGGTACGAATATGGGCCCTCATTCCGAGTTGTTCGCTCGCAAGGCGATTTTAGCAGTATTGCACACGCTAAGCCGCCGCCTACTGGGAGTGAATCTTAGCTTCTTAAAATTGCGAACGAAAGATTCGCAATATTGCGATTACACATCTCGTAGCAGTTTCAGAGTAGCTTCAGACTTACTCGGCATCTGCGATCAATTCAGTGCTTATCGTTCCTGGTTTGACGTCACAAACACACCCAGCGTTCGCCCAGACACTCCTCCGTTTCTCCAGCCACTCCCGCGTTTTTTTCCGGAAACGGTAGCGTTTTTTCCCACACGCCCATAAAATGGCCTGTTTCCGCCCAGTAACACCCATTTCATGTCAATCACACTACGATCGCCTGAGCGAAGAAAAAGCCGTGAGTAAAAATCCAAACTTCATAGCAAATTTACTTGGCGCAGTCGCAGTACGGACATTGCGCATGCGCACTAAGCAGAAAAACGCTGCGATGCGAAGAAATTTTCCGAGCGAACGACTCGGAATGACCCCCAGGGCTATTGACATGCCTTGTCAAAATACAAAAAAAATCACTTCTTCGGTGTGGAATTATTTCAACAGAAAATCGGACAACAGGTGTCAAGCCGTGTGTTGCCTTTGTCAAGCTGTAATAAGTAGGGATAAGGACGTTAACCACCTAGGAACATCCTCCCTTATACGTCACCTGGAGCGCATTCATCAGAAGTCAGTGACAAGTTCAAAAACTTCGGGTGACAGCGGAAGCAGTCCACTGACCACTAAATCCCTTCCTCTTGTAACCAAGCTCCTGCAAACCACACCACCAACTCCCTCAGTGTCAACTTCCTCCTTAGACAGGAAAGCCAATAGTCCTGTAGGCCATGTCACTGTCAAGTCTGACGAGTCCTCTCCTGCCTGGGATTCCTCCGATGCATCCTTGAGTGTAACGCCTACTGCTGCTGGCGCTGCTGTTGTTGCTGCTGAGAGTCGATCGTCATCCCAGAGGGGAAGTCGGAAGACCACTTGTACTACTTCCAGTAAGAAATTGACTGTCCAACAGTCCTTTGCGAGGAAGATGAAATATCACAGCAGTCATCCTGCTGCAAAGCGGATAACTCAGGACTTGGCAGCCCGGGTGGTGAGAAATGTGTTTCCGGTATCCACCGTTAATACACAGGGAAATAGAGAATTGATTGAGGTACTGTTGTATCCCCGGTACCAAATACCATCTAGGTTCCATTTCTCTAGGCAGGCGATACCGAAAATGTACACAGACGTCAGAAAAAGAGTCACAAGTGTCCTAAAAAATGCAGTTGTACCTAATGTCCACTCAACCACGGACATGTGGACAAGTTAAGCAGGGCAGACTCAGGACTATATGACTGTGACAGCCCACTGGGTAGATGTATTGCCACTCGCAGCAAGAACAGCAGCGACGGCACCAGTAGCAGCATCTCGCAAACGCCAACTCGTTCCTAGGCAGGCTACGCTTTGTATCACTGCTTTCCATAAGAGGCACACAGCTGACAACCTCTTACGGAAACTGAGGAACATCATCGCAGAATGGCTTACCCCAATTGGACTCTCCTGGGGATTTGTGACATCGGACACAAAGCCACCAATATTGTGCCTGCGTTACATGTGGGCAAATTCCAGCACGTCCCATGTTTTGCACATACATTGAATTTGGTGGTGCAGAATTATTTAAAAAACGACAGGGGCATGCAAGAGATGCTGTCGGTGGCCCGAAGATTTGCGGGCCACTTTCGGCATTCAGCCACCGCATGCTGAAGACTGGAGCACCAGCAAACACTCCTGAACCTGCCCTGCCATCATCTGAAGCAAGAGGTGGTAACGAGGTGGAATTCAACCCTCTATATGCTTCAGAGGAGCAGCAAAAGGCCATTCAAGCCTATACATCTGCCTACGATATAGGCAAAGGAGGGGGAATGCACCTGACTCAAGCGCAGTGGAGAATTATTTCAACGTTGTGCAAGGTTCTGCAACCCTTTGAACTTGCAACACGTGAAGCCAGTTCAGACACTGCCAGCCTGAGTCAGGTCATTCCCCTCATCAGGCTTTTGCAGAAGAAGCTGGAGACATTGAAGGAGGAGCTAAAACAAAGTGATTCCGCTAGGCATGTGGGACTTGTGGATGTAGCCCTTAATTCGCTTAACCAGGATTCATGGGTGGTCAATCTGTTGAAGTCAGAGCACTACATTTTGGCCACCGTGCTCGATCCTATATTTAAAACCTACGTTGTATCTCTCTTTCCAGCAGACACAAGTCTGCAGAGGTTCAAAGACCTGCTGGCGAGAAAAATGTCAAGTCAAGCGGAACGTGACCCGTCAACAGCTCCTCCTTCACATTCTCCCGCAAAACTGGGGGTGCGAGGAAAAGGCTAAGAATTCCGAGCCCACCCGCTGGCGGTTATGCAGGGCAGTCTGGAGCGAGTGCTGACATCTGGTCCGGACTGAAGGACCTGCCAACGATTACTGACATGTCGTCTACTGTCATTGCATATGATTCTGTCACCATTGAAAGAATGGTGGAGGATTATATGAGTGACCGCATCCAAGTAGGCACGTCAGAAAGTCCGTACGTATACTGGCAGGAAAAAGAGGCAATTTGGAGGCCCTTGCACAAACTGGCTTTATTTTACCTAAGTTGCCCCCCCTCCAGTGTGTACTCCGAAAGAGTGTTTAGTGCAGCCGCTCACCTTGTCAGCAATCGGCGTATGAGGTTGCTTCCAGAAAATGTGGAGAAGATGATGTTCATCAAAATGAATTATAATCAATTCCTCCGTGGAGACATTCACCAGCAATTGCCTCCTGAAAGTACACATGGACCTGAGATGGTGGATTCCAGTGGGGACGAATTAAGTATCTGTGAGGAGGGGGATGTACACAGAGAAAGGGGTGAGGAATCGGAGGAAGAGGAGGAGGTGGACATCTTGCCTCTGTAGAGCCAGTTTGTGCAAGGAGAGATTGATTGCTTTTTTTTGGTGGGGACCCAAACAAACCAGCCATTTCAGTCACAGTCGTGTGGCAGACCCTGTCACTGAAATGATGGGTTTGTTAAACTGTGCATGTCCTGTTTATACGACATAAGGGAGGGTGGGAGGGCCCAAGGACAATTCCATCTTGCACCTCTTTTTTCTTTCATTTTTCTTTGCATCATGTGCTGTTTGGGGACTATTTTTGGAAGTGCCATCCTGTCTGACACTGCAGTGCCACTCCTAGATGGGCCAGGTGTTTGTGTCGGCCACTTGGGTCGCTTAGCTTAGTCACACAGCTACATCATTGCTCCCCTTTTTTTCTTTGCATCATGTGCAGTTTGGGGATTATTTTTTTGAAGTGCCATCCTGTCTGACACTGCAGTGCCACTTCTAGATGGGCCAGGTGTTTGTGTTGGCCACTTGGGTCGCTTAGCTTAGTCACACAGCTATCTCATTGCGCCTCTATTTTTCTTTGCATCATGTGCTGTTTTGGGACTATTTTTTAAATCTGCTATCCTGTCTGACACTGCAGTGCCACTTCTAGATGGGCCAGGTGTTTGTGTCGGCCACTTGGGTCACTTAGCTTAGTCACACAGCTACCTCATTGCGCCTCTTTTTTTCTTTTCATCATGTGCTGTTTGGGGACTAATTTTTTGAAGTGCCATCCTGTCTGACACTGCAGTGCCACTCCTAGATGGGCCAGGTGTTTGTGTCAGCCACTTGGGTCGCTTAGCTTAGTCATCCAGCGACCTTGGTGCAAATATTAGGACTAAAAATAATATTGTGAGGTGTGAGGTGTTCAGAATAGACTGGAAATGAGTGGAAATTATGGTTATTGAGGTTAATAATACTATGGGATCAAAATGAAACCCAAATTCTATGATTTAAGCTGTTTTTGAGGGTTTTTTGTAAAAAAAACAACACCCGAATCCAAAATACACCTGAATCTGACAAAAAAATTTCAGGGAGGTTTTGCCAAAACGCGTCCGAATCCAAAATACGGCCGCGGAACCGAATCCAAAACCAAAACACAAAACCCGAAATATTTCTGGTGCACATCACTAGTACAAACACACTATGCAATTATCTGTCCAATCTGGCTGGTTGGAATGAAAATCTGGTAATGTATGGAAGCAAATGGCAATCAACCAATTGCTACTAAACACTGGAAAACAGACAAAATGGTCATTCAGACAAATGGGTAAAACCTGTTTCATTTAACCAATTTATCTGAATGACCATTTTTATTCATTTTCAGCGTTTGGGAGCAAATGACCAAATGATGTTCAGCAGAGGCGTCACCAGGTGTGGTGACACCCGGTGCGCACCCCTGATGTACTGCCGCGATCGCGGCAAAAAAGGGGCGTGGCCTTACAGCTAGGGGCGTGGCTTCGCGGGGATACCGGGATCGTCACTCTGGGGGCGTGCCCAGCATCTCCGGAGATGCTGGGCTTCCCCCAGAGACGGTCCCAGTGTGCTGTCGGCTCCTCTGCTATGACAGGAGCCGGGTGCTGTAACGGAATTTCACACTGCAGCACCTGGCTCCTGTCACTGCGGAGGAGCTGACATTTGGTGTCACCCCCTCCAGGTGTCACACCCGGGTGCGGGCCGCACCCCCCGCACCCGCCTTGTGACGCCACTGATGTTCAATACTAAGCAGTGAAAAGTGTGGAGAACACAGGCAGTGGAGAAGTTGCATATGGTAACCAATCATCATTGAAGTAACATTTTTATAATTTGCATACTGTAAAATTATGCAGAGCAGCTGATTGGTTGCCATGGACAACTTCTTTACAATTAGAGATGTGCAGCGGGCACTTTTTCGTGTTTTGTGTTTTGGTATTGGATCTGGATCCCCACTCGTGTTTTGGATCTGGATAGGTTTTGCTAAAACCCCCCTTTCAGGTTTTGGTTTTGGATCTGGATGATTTTTAAAAAAACAAAACATAAAAACAGCTAAAATCACAGAATTTGGGGAAATTTTGATCCTGCGGTTTTATTAACCTCAATAACATTGATTTCCACTCATTTTCAGTCTATTCTGAACACCTCACACCTCACAATATTGTTTTTAGGCCAAAAGGTTGCACCGGGGTCACTGGATGACTAAGCTAACCAACACAAGTGAGATGCCCAAACACCTTGCCCATCTAGGAGTGGCACTGCAGTGTCAGACAGGATGGCACTTTTAAAAACTAGGCCCCAAAGAGCACATAATGCAAATAAAAAAAAGAGGTGCAATGAGGTCACTGGGTGACTAAGATAAGAGACACAAGTGGGCAGCACAAACACCTGGCCCATCTAGGAGTGGCATTGCAGTGGCAGACAGTATGGCACTTTTAAAAAATTGGCCCCAAACAGCACATCATGCAAATAAGTAAAAGAGGTGCAATGAGGCAGCTGGATGACTAAGCTAAGCGACACAAGTGTGGGCACAAACACGTGGACCATCTAGGAGTGGCACTGCAGTGGCAGACAGGATGGCAGTTTTAAAAAATAGAACACAAAGAGCACATCATACAAAGAAAAAAATAGAGGTGCACAGAGGTCGCTGGGCTGTATCTAAGCTAAGTAACACAAGTGTGCGGCACAAACACCTGGCCCATCTAGGAGTGGCTCTGCAGTGGCAGACAGGAAGGCAGTTTTAACAACTAGGCCCCAAACAGCACATACTTGACAATGTACTTCACTTTAATTTAATTTAATTGACACTTGACAATGACTTTTGATGAATGCGCTGCAGGTGACGTATAAGGGAGGATGTTTCAAGGTGGTTAACATCCTTACCCGTACTTATTATGTATTGACAAAGGAAACAGATGGCTTGACACCTGTTGTCCGGATTTGTGAATAAATAATTCCACACCGAAGAGGTGTCTTTTTTGGTATTTTGCCCAGGCATGACAATGGGCTTTTTATTCCCATGACCAACAACTGTCTCCACTGGTGCCTTGTTTAAATAAACCACATCACCATCAGAATCCTCATCGTCAACTTCCTCTGCAGCGCCAGCTACACCCATATCCTCATCCTGGTGTACTTAAACAGTGACATCTTCTATTTGAATATTAGAAACTGGACTATGGGTGCTCCTACCAGCACTTGCAGAGGGCGTGCAAATGGTGAAAGTAGCCAACTCTTCCCGTCCAGTGTTGGGAAGGTCAGGCATCGCAACCGCTGACACACTTGAATTCTCCTTGGGGATTTGTGAAACCATCTTGGAATACACAGTTCTTTGCTGTGCTTTTGCCAGCTTAACTCTTTTATCTTTTCTAGTGGGATGATGAGGGCTTCCATCGTCATGTGAAGCTGAACCACTAGTCATGAACATAGACCAGGGCTTTAGCCGTTCCTTGCCAATTCCTGTCGTAAATGGCATATTGGCAAGATTACATTTCTCATCAGACCATTTAAAAAAAAAAAATTTGGGTAATTTTACTGAACTTTGTTTTTTTGGATTTTACATGCACTCTACTATGACATTGGGCATCGGCCTTGGCAGTGACGTTGATGGCATTTCATTGTCTATGTCACAGGTTCTCAAACTCGGTCCTCAGGACCCCACACAGTGCATGTTTTCCAGGTCTCCTCACAGAATCGCAAGTAAAATAATTAGCTCCACCTGTGGACCTTTTAAAATGTGTCAGTGAGTAATTAATACACCTGTGCACTTGCTGGGTTACCTGCAAAACATGCACTGTGTGGGGTCCTGAGGACCGAGTTTGAGAACCACTGGTCTATGTCATCATGACAAGTGGCAGCAGCTTCAGCACTAGGAGGAAGTGGTTCTTGATCTTTCCCTATTTTAGCCTCCAAATTTTTGTTCTCCATTATTTTTCTGGAGTTATATAACAATGGGGGTCATTCCGAGTTGTTCGCTCGTTGCCGATTTTCGCTATACTGCGATTAGTCGCTTACTGCACATGCGCAAGGTTCGCAGTGCGCATGCGCTTAGTTATTTTACACAAAAGTTAGGTATTTTACTCACGGCATACAAAGCTTTTTCATCGCTGTGCTGATCGTAGTGTGATTGACAGGAAGTGGGTGTTTCTGGGCGGATACTAGCCGTTTTATGGGAGTGTGCGGAAAAACGCAGGCGTTCGAGTTGCAAAACGCAGGCGTGGCTGGAGAAACGGGGGAGTGGTTGGGCAAACGCTGGGTGTGTTTGTGACGTCAAACCAGGAACGAAAAGGACTGAGCTGGTCGCAATGGCTGAGTAAGTCTGGAGCAACTCAGAAACTGCTAAGAAATTTCTATTCGCTATTCTGCTAATCTGTCGTTCGCAATTCTGCTAAGCTAAGATACACTCCCAGAGGGCGACGGCTTAGTGTGTGCAATGCTGCTAAAAGCAGCTAGCGAGCGAACAACTCGGAATCACCCCCAATATGCGGCACAGGAGAGCATACCCCTACACCACACAGGGCAAACCCTGTAAAAATTATTTGGATTAAATATTAATAACCCCTTTATTTGGAGTAAATAACATACAGCACCAGACGGCACCACTGGACTTACACAGCAGTACCACTGGACTTATACGGCAGTACCGCTGAATTTATACGGCAGTACCCCTGGACTTATACGGCAGTACCCCAGGACTTATATGGCAGCACCACTGGACTGGACTTATACGGCGGCAGCACCACTGCATTGGACTTATATGGCAGCACCACTGGACTTATGGAAGCACAGGACACCACCACTGGAGTGACTAAACTGATGCAGCACAAGACAGCACCACTGGACTGGACTTATACAGCACCACTGGACTTATACGGCAGTACCCCTGGACTTATACAGCAGTACCGCTGGACTTATATGGCAGCACTGCTGGACTTATACGGCAGTACCCATGTACTTATATGGCAGCACCACTGGACTGGACATATATACGGCAGCACCAATGGTCTAGACATATACGGCAGTACACCTGTACTTATACGGTAGTACCGCTGGACTTATATGGCAGTAACCCTTGACTTATATGACATTACCCCTGGACTTATCCGGCAGTACTGCTGGACTTATACAGCAGGACCCCTGGACTTATATGGCAGTACCCCATGACTTATACAGCAGTACCACTGGACTTATTCGGCAGTAACCCTGGACTTATATGGCAGTACCGCTAGACTTATACAGCAGTACCACTGGATTTATACTGCAGTACCCCATGACATATATACGGCAGTACCCCTGGACTTATACGGCAGTAGCCCAGGACTTATATGGCAGCACCACTGGACTTATATGGCAGCACGCAAAGGAAAACTATCAGCGCTGGCTGATCATGAAAAATGATGATAAAAAACAATCTAATATCCAAAAGGCTTAGTAGATAAAATATCACATTTATTTCACATGTGTAAATATAAAATGAAAAATAATAAAAGGTATAAGAAAATAATTAAAAACTTGTAAAAAAAACAACACCCGAATCCAAAATACACCTGAATCTGACAAAAAAATTTCAGGGAGGTTTTGCCAAAACGCGTCCGAATCCAAAATACAGCCGCGGAACCGAATCCAAAACCAAAACACAAAACCCGAAATATTTCTGGTGCACATCACTAGTACAAACACACTATGCAATTATCTGTCCAATCTGGCTGGTTGGAATGAAAATCTGGTAATGTATGGAAGCAAATGGCAATCAACCAATTGCTACTAAACACTGGAAAACAGACAAAATGGTCATTCAGACAAATGGGTAAAACCTGTTTCATTTAACCAATTTATCTGAATGACCATTTTTATTCATTTTCAGCGTTTGGGAGCAAATGACCAAATGATGTTCAGTACTAAGCAGTGAAAAGTGTGGAGAACACAGGCAGTGGAGAAGTTGCATATGGTAACCAATCATCATTGAAGTAACATTTTTATAATTTGCATACTGTAAAATTATGCAGAGCAGCTGATTGGTTGCCATGGACAACTTCTTTACAATTAGAGATGTGCAGCGGGCACTTTTTCGTGTTTTGTGTTTTGGTATTGGATCTGGATCCCCACTCGTGTTTTGGATCTGGATAGGTTTTGCTAAAACCCCCCTTTCAGGTTTTGGTTTTGGATCTGGATGATTTTTAAAAAAACAAAACATAAAAACAGCTAAAATCACAGAATTTGGGGAAATTTTGATCCTGCGGTTTTATTAACCTCAATAACATTGATTTCCACTCATTTTCAGTCTATTCTGAACACCTCACACCTCACAATATTGTTTTTAGGCCAAAAGGTTGCACCGGGGTCACTGGATGACTAAGCTAACCAACACAAGTGAGATGCCCAAACACCTTGCCCATCTAGGAGTGGCACTGCAGTGTCAGACAGGATGGCACTTTTAAAAACTAGGCCCCAAAGAGCACATAATGCAAAGAAAAAAAAGAGGTGCAATGAGGTCACTGGGTGACTAAGATAAGAGACACAAGTGGGCAGCACAAACACCTGGCCCATCTAGGAGTGGCATTGCAGTGGCAGACAGTATGGCACTTTTAAAAAATTGGCCCCAAACAGCACATCATGCAAATAAGTAAAAGAGGTGCAATGAGGCAGCTGGATGACTAAGCTAAGCGACACAAGTGTGGGCACAAACACGTGGACCATCTAGGAGTGGCACTGCAGTGGCAGACAGGATGGCAGTTTTAAAAAATAGAACACAAAGAGCACATCATACAAAGAAAAAAATAGAGGTGCACAGAGGTCGCTGGGCTGTATCTAAGCTAAGTAACACAAGTGTGCGGCACAAACACCTGGCCCATCTAGGAGTGGCTCTGCAGTGGCAGACAGGAAGGCAGTTTTAACAACTAGGCCCCAAACAGCACATACTTGACAATGTACTTCACTTTAATTTAATTTAATTGACACTTGACAATGACTTTTGATGAATGCGCTGCAGGTGACGTATAAGGGAGGATGTTTCAAGGTGGTTAACATACTTACCCGTACTTATTATGTATTGACAAAGGAAACAGATGGCTTGACACCTGTTGTCCGGATTTGTGAATAAATAATTCCACACCGAAGAGGTGTCTTTTTTGGTATTTTGCCCAGGCATGACAATGGGCTTTTTATTCCCATGACCAACAACTGTCTCCACTGGTGCCTTGTTTAAATAAACCACATCACCATCAGAATCCTCATCGTCAACTTCCTCTGCAGCGCCAGCTACACCCATATCCTCATCCTGGTGTACTTAAACAGTGACATCTTCTATTTGAATATTAGAAACTGGACTATGGGTGCTCCTACCAGCACTTGCAGAGGGCGTGCAAATGGTGAAAGTAGCCAACTCTTCCCGCCCAGTGTTGGGAAGGTCAGGCATCGCAACCGCTGACACACTTGAATTCTCCTTGGGGATTTGTGAAACCATCTTGGAATACACAGTTCTTTGCTGTGCTTTTGCCAGCTTAACTCTTTTATCTTTTCTAGTGGGATGATGAGGGCTTCCATCGTCATGTGAAGCTGAACCACTAGTCATGAACATAGACCAGGGCTTTAGCCGTTCCTTGCCAATTCCTGTCGTAAATGGCATATTGGCAAGATTACATTTCTCATCAGACCATTTAAAAAAAAAAAATTTGGGTAATTTTACTGAACTTTGTTTTTTTGGATTTTACATGCACTCTACTATGACATTGGGCATCGGCCTTGGCAGTGACGTTGATGGCATTTCATTGTCTATGTCACAGGTTCTCAAACTCGGTCCTCAGGACCCCACACAGTGCATGTTTTCCAGGTCTCCTCACAGAATCGCAAGTAAAATAATTAGCTCCACCTGTGGACCTTTTAAAATGTGTCAGTGAGTAATTAATACACCTGTGCACTTGCTGGGTTACCTGCAAAACATGCACTGTGTGGGGTCCTGAGGACCGAGTTTGAGAACCACTGGTCTATGTCATCATGACAAGTGGCAGCAGCTTCAGCACTAGGAGGAAGTGGTTCTCGATCTTTCCCTATTTTAGCCTCCAAATTTTTGTTCTCCATTATTTTTCTGGAGTTATATAACAATGGGGGTCATTCCGAGTTGTTCGCTCGTTGCCGATTTTCGCTATACTGCGATTAGTCGCTTACTGCACATGCGCAAGGTTCGCAGTGCGCATGCGCTTAGTTATTTTACACAAAAGTTAGGTATTTTACTCACGGCATACAAAGCTTTTTCATCGCTGTGCTGATCGTAGTGTGATTGACAGGAAGTGGGTGTTTCTGGGCGGATACTAGCCGTTTTATGGGAGTGTGCGGAAAAACGCAGGCGTTCGAGTTGCAAAACGCAGGCGTGGCTGGAGAAACGGGGGAGTGGTTGGGCAAACGCTGGGTGTGTTTGTGACGTCAAACCAGGAACGAAAAGGACTGAGCTGGTCGCAATGGCTGAGTAAGTCTGGAGCAACTCAGAAACTGCTAAGAAATTTCTATTCGCTATTCTGCTAATCTGTCGTTCGCAATTCTGCTAAGCTAAGATACACTCCCAGAGGGCGACGGCTTAGTGTGTGCAATGCTGCTAAAAGCAGCTAGCGAGCGAACAACTCGGAATCACCCCCAATATGCGGCACAGGAGAGCATACCCCTACACCACACAGGGCAAACCCTGTAAAAATTATTTGGATTAAATATTAATAACCCCTTTATTTGGAGTAAATAACATACAGCACCAGACGGCACCACTGGACTTACACAGCAGTACCACTGGACTTATACGGCAGTACCGCTGAATTTATACGGCAGTACCCCTGGACTTATACGGCAGTACCCCAGGACTTATATGGCAGCACCACTGGACTGGACTTATACGGCGGCAGCACCACTGCATTGGACTTATATGGCAGCACCACTGGACTTATGGAAGCACAGGACACCACCACTGGAGTGACTAAACTGATGCAGCACAAGACAGCACCACTGGACTGGACTTATACAGCACCACTGGACTTATACGGCAGTACCCCTGGACTTATACAGCAGTACCGCTGGACTTATATGGCAGCACCGCTGGACTTATACGGCAGTACCCATGTACTTATATGGCAGCACCACTGGACTGGACATATATACGGCAGCACCAATGGTCTAGACATATACGGCAGTACACCTGTACTTATACGGTAGTACCGCTGGACTTATATGGCAGTAACCCTTGACTTATATGACATTACCCCTGGACTTATCCGGCAGTACTGCTGGACTTATACAGCAGGACCCCTGGACTTATATGGCAGTACCCCATGACTTATACAGCAGTACCACTGGACTTATTCGGCAGTAACCCTGGACTTATATGGCAGTACCGCTAGACTTATACAGCAGTACCACTGGATTTATACTGCAGTACCCCATGACATATATACGGCAGTACCCCTGGACTTATACGGCAGTAGCCCAGGACTTATATGGCAGCACCACTGGACTTATATGGCAGCACGCAAAGGAAAACTATCAGCGCTGGCTGATCATGAAAAATGATGATAAAAAACAATCTAATATCCAAAAGGCTTAGTAGATAAAATATCACATTTATTTCACATGTGTAAATATAAAATGAAAAATAATAAAAGGTATAAGAAAATAATTAAAAACTTCAATGGTAACATCACAGGTGGACACAATCTGCTTTAAGGATCACTGCAACATCCACCATTCTGGACGTATTCCTCTATGCTAAAGAGGACAACCGACCTAGGTACCTCACAGGTGGACACAATCTGCTTCTAGGATCACTGGTAAATACCTCACATCTACAATTTTTCGGTTTATGCACAAATAACCGATTAGTGATAGACATCTCCAGTGATTCTGGTCCCTTTGAGTGTCAATAATTCGCCAAATGTGGACTCTTTAATAATTCAGGCACCTTGTGGCATTTACCATTGAAGTTTTTAATTATTTTCTTATACCTTTTATTATTTTTCATTTTAATTTTACACATGTGAAATAAATGTGATATTTTATCTACTAAGCCTTTTGGTTATTAGATTGTTTTTTATCATCATTTTTCATGATCAGCCAGCGCTGATAGTTTTCCTTTGCTTGTTGTCCATTTCATCTAGGGGACTTACCATCCCCATATCAGCTGCTATTGGTAGCGCACCTTCTTGTTTCCTTTTTTCTATATATTTGTTATATGGCAGCACCACTGGACTGGACTTATATGGCAGCATCATTGGATTTGACTTATATGGCAGCACCACTGGACTTATGGCAGCACAGGACACCACCACTGGAGGGACTGGACTGATGCAGCACAAGACAGCACCACTGGGCTGGACTTATACAGCACTGCTGGACTTATACGGAAGCACCCCTGGACTTATACGGAAGTACCACTGGACTTATATGGCAGTACCCCTGGACTTATACGGTAGTACCACTGAACTTATATGGCAGTACCCCTGGACTTATATGGCAGCACCACTGGACTGGACATACTGTATACAGCAGCACCAATGGACTGGACTTATACGGCAGTACCGCTGGACTTATATGGCAGTACCCCTTGACTTATATGGCATTACCCCATGACTTGTATGGCAATACCGCTGGACTTATACGGCAGTACCCCTAGACTTATATGGCAGCACCACTGGACTGGACTTATAGGGTAACACCACTGGACTGGACTTATACGGCAGTACCGCTGGACTTATAAGGCAGCACCACTGGACTCGACTTATACAGCAGTACCCCTGGACTTATATGGCAATACTACAGGACTTATACAGCAGTACCCCTGGACTTAAACAGCAGTACCCCTGGACTTAAATGTTAACCAAACTGGACTGGACTTATATAGCAGCACCACTGGACTTATGGCAGCACAGGACACTACCACTGGAGTGACTGGAATGATACAGCACAAGACAGCAACACAGGAGTGGACTTATACAGCATCACTGGACTTATACAGCAGTACCCCATGATTTATACAGCAGTACCGCTGAAGTTATATGGCAGTACCACTGGACTTATATGGCAGTACCACTGGACTTATATGGCAGTATCCCTGGACTTATACGGTACTACCCTTTGACTTATACGGCAGCACCACTGGACTAAACTTATACGGCAGCGCCACTGGACTGGAATTATACAGTAGTATCCCTGGACTTATACGGCAGCACCACTGGAGTGGACATATATGGCAGCACCAATGGACTGGACTTATACGGCAGTATGCCTTGACTTATACATCAGTACCCCTGGACTTATATGGCAGTACCCCTGGGCTTATACGGCAGTACCCCTGGACTTATATAGCAGTACAGCTGGACTTATACGGCAGTACCCCAGGACTTATATGGCAGTACCTCTGTACTTATTTTGCAGCATCACTGTAATGGACTTATACGGCAACCACCACTGGACTGGACTTATATGGCAGCACCACTGGACTGGACTTATATGGCAGTACAGGACACCACCACTGGACTTATATGGAATCCAAAAACCACGAGAATCTGACAGTGAGATTATTATGTTTTGCCTTGTTCTGGTTTCTGAGTGTGGTGGGAAACCCAAGCTGAAATTGGTTCCGTACTCGGAGCATGTAGTCTGGGAAGGGGGGTGGGGGGTTGGTTCTCATGAAAACAAACCCGCTCATCTCTGCTTACAATACCAGATTTTCATTCCAATCAGCTAGATTGGACAAATAATTGTATAGTGCATTGGTTCTCAAATTGTGTCCCGTTGCACCCTGGGGTGCCTTGTGGTACTTGCAGGGGTGCCCGGGATTGGTGGTCCAGGAATAATTCTAATTGATTATAATAGACAAAAAAAGTGCTTGTGGCTTCCAATCATGAAATATGTGTAACTGCATCCCATATAGGCAACCATATTTTCAAAGCAGTGGGAAAACCACATAAGACAATAACAATATACTGTACTTACAAATAAGTAATAGCTAATGCACACATTGATGTAATGAGATGAAATACCATAATACAAACACAAACTGTTTGAATAGAGGAAGACCCATTTAGGAGAGTTCACAAAGATAAAAAAAAAAGTACAAAAGTATTTTAAATCCAATAACAAAAAGGATATCACGTGTATGCCAGCAGGGCAGCTGCATATCTTCATTTTAAAAGACATATTTCAATTCTTTATTGCACCAAGCTGTACTATTATAGTTCCATTTAGTTGATCATAGGGAGAGACATTTTTTTTCTCTCTAAATATCTTTATGTTTTAATGTAAACAATGCGGTGCCCCACTGTTATAATTTCCCGAAGAATTGCTCCATTTAACCCTGGTACGGGAGAGGGAAAAAGTTGGGCAAGGAGAGACTTTGCTTCTGTTAGACGTTTGTCCTGCTGTCTAAAATTGTACTACATTGGTGTGTAAAGCCAGCACATGGGTATGTACTGGGACACTCTCCCAAGTGCCAGCTTTGGAGCAGCTAGTGACCCCAGTGGGAGGCATCCGGGAATTCAGTGGGGACTATAAAAACGGGATCTGTGGACCATTAGGCACGCTGAGGGAGAGGATCAGACAGAGAAAGGATGCGCTGTGTATCCATTTGCGCCGGTGAGGCCTTGTGAAGTAATTTCTACTCCTTTCAGTGACACTTACCAGCACTTCAGTCAGCTCCAGCATGTGTGCTAGAACGGAGCTCCGGTGGGAGGCAACTGAACACTGAGCGGGCAGGTCTAAGTAAGGATGGCCATCGATGATTCAAAATCATTGATGGTCTATGACCGATGGTTTCCCACCATTGATGATAAAGAGCTATCAAATATTTTTTTCTTTTTTCTCCAGGGTATCAGGGACATGGAGCATAGCTTCGCCGCCTGACACCCATGAAGCCACACCCCCAGGCCATGATTGGCCCATGGTTAGCTCAATACTAAAGAAATGGTGACCATTGATTGCCAAAACCATCAATGTTTCCCTTACAGATGGTTTCCCTCCATCAATTTTATCCACTGATGGTAACCATCAATGAATAACCCGCCAATGGCCATCCCTTGCTATTAGTCCTCTCGTCCTCCCTTACATGGTGGTAGGAGGAGGCGCTATCCTGTTCACGATGGCCTGGAGAGGCGGCCCAGGTGGTGAGTGACAGCGACGGGCGGAGACACTCTCCCGACCCCAGCACAAAGAAGCATAGCATGCAGATTGTAGGCGGACCTGGATCCTCCTAATGAGGAGGAGGCAGAGACCGACATCACTTCAGGAGAGGTATAGGATACCAGCTGCACACCGAGTTGCTGATATTGATCTTATAAGCTGATACCACTCCAAATGATGACATAATTTACATAATAAATGAAATAGATTCTGTTGGGTGGGAAATAAAAAGTAACATGTCCTCTGTGAATAACGCAGCAATTGTGACACCTCGAAAACCTAATTTGTAATGCTATAGCTAGTGGTTCAATTGCTATAGGGAACAAGAATGGAGACAGAGGACATCCCTGTCTTGTACATTTCTGCATGGGGAAGGGAGGAGAAAGGTAACCATTACAAAATATTTGAAAGGTGGGAAGGAAATACAAGATCTGTAGATAAGAAAAAAAATTGTCTGGAAAGACAAACCTTGCCATTGTAGCACCTAAATGAGGCCATAGCACTAAGTCAAGGCTATTTTGGTGTTGACCGATAAAAAGATACTAGAATGGATATCAAGAGGGAAGAGGCTGAGCATATTGGATTGCAGCCAATATTCTAGATTAATTACGGAGTGACGTCTCCATATAAATCCCATTTGATCCGGATGTATGATATGAGGAAGGAATATCTTACTCTATCTGCAAGGATTTTTTTTTTTTAAACGTATAATCAGAGTTTAGGAGTGAGATAGGTCTATAGGATTCAGGCATAGATAGGTCTCTGTTAGACTTAGGAAGAAGTTTGACAATGGCCGAATTAAAATAACAAGGGAGGGATTGCCCTGATAGGATTAAATTAAACACTGACACTAAATATTCCCCAACTTGTACTAAGAGGAGCTTAAAGAAATCTCCGAGACCATCTGTTCCAGGGGCTTTGGAGGGTTTAAGCAATTTAAGAGCTTTAGGGGGTCTATTTACTAAGCCTTGGATGGAAGTACCAGCCAATTGGCTCCTAACTGTCATTTTTCAAACCCAGACTGTGGCATGGCAGTTAGGAGCCAATTGGCTGGTACTTTATCTAAAGTGACTTTATCTCCATCCAAGGCTTAGTAAATAGACCCCATAGTAACTTCTTCTAGCATAATGGGTTCCATCAGGGAATCCGTAAAATCAGATGGGATCTACAGATAAGGGAATCGTCCCCAAAGAGCATGGGGATCCAGACTAGGGGTAGAAGGGTCCGAAGTAGAAAAGTGCTGTGCACTTTTTATGCTTTGTGTTTTGGTTTCGATTCTGGTTCCATGCTCGTGTTTTGGATCTGGATTGGTTTTGCCAAAACCACCTTTTTTTATCCAATGGTATTATTAACCTCAATAATATTCATTTCCAGTCTATTCTGAGCACCTCACACCTCAAAATATTATTAGGCCAAAAGGTTGCACCGAGGTGGCTGTATGACTAAGCTAAGTGACACAAGTGTGCGGCAAAAACACCTGGCCCATCTTGGAGTGGCACTGCAGTGTCAGACAGGATGGCACGTTTAAAAAATAGGCCCCAAACAGCACATCATGCAAAGAAGTAAAATAGGTGCAATGAGGTAGCTGTATGACTAATCTAAGCGACACACGTGTGCGGCACAAACACCCGGACCATCTAGGAGTGGCACTGCATTTGCAGAATGGATGGTTCTTAAAAAAAGTAGGCCCCAAACAGCACATCATGCAAAGAAGTAAAAGAGGTGAAATGAGGTAGCTATATGACTAAGCTAAGCGACACAAATGTGCGGCAGAAACACCTGGCCTATCTAGGAGTGGCACTGCAGTTGCAAACAAGATGGCACTTAAAAAAACTAGGCCCCAAACAGCACATCGTGCAAAGAAGAAAAAGAGGTGCAATGAGGTAGCTGTATGACTAAGTTAAGTGACACAAGTGTGCGGCACAAATAACATGGGATGTGCTGGAATTTGCCCAGATGTAATACACGCACAATATTGGTGGCACAGGAGAGAGTACACCTAAACCACACATACACTGCAAAAAATGTAAAATGAATTTGGATAATAATAACCCTTTTATTTGGAGCTATTATAATAATATGCAGCACAGGCGAGTGTACCCCTACACCACACAGGGCAAACCCTATAAAAATTATTTGGCTAATAATATACTGTAAGTAATGTATATAAGCCTTTTATTTGGAGTAAATAATATACAGCACAGGACACCACCACTGGACTTATGGCAGCACAAGACACTACCACTGGTCTGATGCAGCACAAGACAGCACCACAGGATTGGACTTATACGGCAGTACCCTTGGACTTATATGCCAGTACCCCTGGACTTGTCAGTCAGGATGGCACTTTAAAAAACAGGTCACCAAACAGCACATGATGCAAAGAAGAAAAAGAAGTGCAGGATAGAATTGTCCTTGGGCCCTCCCACCCACCCTTATGTTGTATACACAGGACATGCACACTTTAACAAACCAATCATTTCAGCGACAGGGTCTGCCACACGACTGTGGCTGAAATGATTGGTTTGTTTGGGCGCCCATCAAAAAAGAAGCGATCAATCTCTCCTTGCACAAACTGGCTCTACAGAGGCAAGTTGTCGACCTCATCATCATCCTCCGATTCCTCACCCCTTTCAGTGTGTACATCCTCCTCCTCCCAGAGTATTAATTTGTCCCCACTGGAATCCACCATTACTGGTCCCTGTGTACTTTCTGGAGGCAAAGGTAAAGGTCGTCCCGGAGGAATTTTTAATTCATTTTGATGAACATCATCTTCTCCACATTTTGTGGAAGTAACCTCCTACGCCGATCGCTGACAAGGTTACCGGCTGCACTAAACACTCTTTCAGAGTACACACTGGAGGGGTTGCAACATAGGTAAAATAAAGTCAGTTTCTGCAAGGGCATCCAAATTGCCTCTTTTTCCTGCCAGTATACATACGGACTGTCTGACATGCCTACTTGGATGCTTTAACTCATATAATCCTCCACCATTCTTTCAATGGTGACAGACTCATATGCAGTGACAGTAGACATGTCAGTAATCGTTGGAAGCTCCTTCAGTCCGGACCAGATGTCAGCACTTGCTCCTGACTGCCCTGCATTACTGCCAGCGGGTGGGATAGGAAATCTTATCCTTTTCCTCGCAGCCCCAGTTGCGGGAGAAAATGCAGGAGGAGCTGTTGACGGGTCACGTTCTGCTTGAGTTGACAATTGTCTCACCAGCAGGTCTTTGAACCTCTGCAGACTTGTGTCTGCCGGAAAGAGAGATACAACATAGGCTTTAAACCTAGGATCGAATACGGTGGCCAAAATGTAGTGCTCTGATTTCAACAGATTGATCACCCTTGAATCCTGGCAAAGTGAATGAAGGGCTCCATCCACAAGTCACACAAACTTTGCGGAATCGCTCCTCCTTCAATTTCTCCAGCTGCTTCTGCAATAGCCTGATGAGGGGAATGACCTGACTCAAGTTGGTAGTGTCTGAAATGGCTTCACGTGTGGGAAGTTCGAATGGTTGGAGAACCTTGCACAAGATGGAAATCATTATCCACTACGCATGAGTCAGGTGCATTCCCCCTCCTTTGCTTATATCGTAGGTGGATGTATAGGCTTGAATGGCCTTTTGCTTCTCCTCCATTCTCTGAAGCATATAGAGTGTTGAATTCTACCTTGTTACCACCTCTTGCTTCAGGTGATGGCATGGCAGGTTCAGGAGTGTTTGCTTGTGCTCCAGTCTTCGGCACGCGGTGGCTGAATGTCGAAAGTGGCCCACAATTTTTCGGGCCACCGACAGCATCTCTTGCACGCCCCTGTCATTTTTCAAAAAATTCTGCACCACCAAATTAATTGTATGTGCAAACCATGGTATGTGCTGGAATTTGCCCAGATGCAATGCATGCACTATATTGGTGGTGTTGTCAGATATCACAAATCCCCAGGAGAGTATAATTGGGGCAAGCTATTGTGCGATGATGTCACTCAGTTTCCGTGTGAGGTTGTCAGCGGTGTGCCTCTTACGGAAACCAGTGATACATAGCGTAGCCTGCCTAGGAACGAGTTGGCTTTTGTGAGATGCTGCTACTGGTGCCACTTCTGTTTTTGCTGCGGCAGGCAATACATCTACCCTGTGGACTGTCATAAGTCATATAGCCCTTAGTCTTCCCTGTTCCACTTGTCCACATGTCCGTGGTTAAGTGGACAGTGGGTACAACTGAATTTTTTAGGACACTGGGGTCACTTTTTCTGACATCTGTGTACATTCTCGGTATCACCTGCCTTGTGAAGTGGAACCTAGATGCGATTTGGTACCGGGGGGACACAACCTCCATCAATTCTCTAAATACCACTGAACTATTGGTGGATACCGGACACATGTCTAACACCAACATAGCTGTGAAGACCTCAGTTATTCGCTTTGTAACAGGATGACTGCTGTCATATTTCATCTTCCTCACAAAGGACTGTTGGAAGTCAATTGCTTACTGGAAGTAGTACAAGTAGTCTTACGACTTCCCCTCTGGGATGACGATCGACTCCCAGCAGCGACAACAGCAGCGGCAGCAACAACAGCAGTAGGTGTACCACTCAAGGATCCTCCGGAGGAATCCCAGTTAGGAGAGAACTCCTCAGTCTTGCCAGTGACATGGCCTGCAGGACTACTGACGTTCCTGACTGAGGAGAAAGTTGACATTGAGGGAGTTGGTGGTGTGGCTTGCAGGAGCTTGGGTACAAGAGGAAGAAGGGATTTAGGTGTCCGTGGACTGCTTACGCTCTTACCCAAAGTTTCACAACTAGACACCGACTTCTGATAAATGTGCAGCAGGTGATGTATAAGGGAAGATGTTCCTAGGTGGTTAACTTACTCACCTGTACTTATTACAGATTGACAGAGGCAACACACGGCTTGACACCTGTTGTCTGGATTTGTGGAGAAATAATTCCACATCGAAGAGGTGGCTTTTTTGGAATTTTGCCCAGGCATCACAATAGGCTTATTCATCTCACGGACAACAGTTGTCTTCCCCGGTGCCTGAATTTAAAAAAACACATCACCATCAGAATCCTTATTATCAACTTCCTCCTCAGCGCCAGCAACACCCATATCCTCATCCTGGTGTACTTCAACAGTGACATCTTCAATTTGAATATCAGTAACTGGACTGTGGGTGCCACTTCCAGTAATTGCAGAAGGTGTGCAAATGGTGGAAGGAGCCACCTCTTCCCGTCCAGTGTTGGAAAGGTTAGGCATCGCAACCACTGACACACTTGGACTCTCCTTGGGGATTTGTGATACCATTTTAGAATGCACAGTTCTTTGCTGTGCTTTTGCCAGCTTAACTCTTATAATGTTTCTAGCAGGAGGATGAGGGCTTCCATCATCATGTGAAGCTGGATCAGTAGTCATGAACATAGGCCAGGGCCTTAACCGTTCCTTGCTACTCCGTGTCGTAAATGGCATATTGGCAAGTTTACATTTCTCCTCAGACCATTTCAATGTATTTTTTTGGGTCATTTTACTGAACTTTGGCTTTATGGATTTGACATTCGCTCTACTATCAAATTGGGAATCAGCCTTGGCAGACAACGTTGATGGCATTTCATAATCTATGTCATGACTAGTGGCAGCAGCTTCAGCACTAGGAGGAAGTGGTTCTTGATCTTTCCCTATTTTATCCTCCAAATTTTTCTTCTCCATTATTTTGCTGGGGATATATAACAATATGCGGTACAGGAGAGCATACCTCTACAACACACAGGGCAAACCCTGTGAAAATTATTTGAATTAAATAATATTATCCCCTTTATTTGGAGTAAATAATATAAAGCACAGGACAGCACCACTGAATTTATATGGCAGCACCACTAGACTGGATTTATACGCCAGTATCACTGGAATTATATGGCAGTACCACTGGACTTATACGGCAGTACAACTGGAATCATACGGCAGCACCACTGGAATGGATTTATACATCAGTACCACTGGACTGGATTTATACGGCAGTATCACTGGATTTATATGCCAGTACCACTGGAATTATACGGCAGTATCACTGGAATTATGCAGCTGTATCACTGGAATTATATGGCTGTATCACTAGAATTATATGGCAGAATCACTAGAATTATACGACAGTACCACTGGACTTATACAGCAGTACCACTGGAATTATACGGCAGTATCACTGGAATTATATGGCAGTACCACTGGACATATACGGCAGTATCACTGGACTGGATTTATACACCAGTACCACTTGATTTATACGGCAGTACCACTGGACAAATGGCAGTATCACTGGATTTATATTTATTTATTATTATTTATTAGCAGTTTTTTATATAGCGCAGCATATTCCGTTGCGCTTTACAACTAGAACAACAGTTATAGAACAAAACTGGGCAAAGACAGACAGACATAGAGGTAGGAAGGCCCTGCTCGCAAGCTTACAATCTATAGATTTATACATCAGTACCACTGTAATTATACAGCAGTATCACTGGAATTATACTGCAGTATCACTGGAATTATATGTCAGTACCACTGGACTTATACGGCAGTACCACTGTACTGGATTTATTCGGCAGTACCACTGGATTTATATGCCAGTACCACTGGATTTATACACCAGTACCACTGGAATTATATGGCAGTATCACTGGAATTATACGGCAGTACCACTGGATTTATACGGCAGTACCACTGTACTGGATTTATACGGCAGTACCACTGGATTTATATGCCAGTACCACTGGATTTATACACCATTACCACTGGAATTATATGGCATTACCACTGAAAATATATGGCAGTATCACTGGACTTATATGGCTGTATCACTGGAATTATATGGCAGTATCACTGGATTTATACAGCAGTACCACTGGACTGGATTTATAAGGCAGTATCACTGGATTTATATTCCAGTACCACTGGAATTATAAGGCAGTATCACTGGTATTATGCGGCTGTATCACTGGAATTATACAGCTGTATCACTGGAATTATATGACAGTGCCACTGGACTTATACAGCAGTACCACTGGACTGGATTTATACGGCAGTATCACTGGATTTATACTAGAGATGAGCGGGTTCGGTTCATCGGAATCCGAACCCGCCCGAACTTCAGTTTTTTTTACACGGGGCCGAGCGACTCGGATCTTCCCGCCTTGCTCGGTTAACCCGAGCGCGCCCGAACGTCATCATCCCGCTGTCGGATTCTCGCGAGGCTCGGATTCTATCGCGAGACTCGGATTCTATATAAGGAGCCGCGCGTCGCCGCCATTTTCACACGTGCATTGAGATTCATAGGGAGAGGACGTGGCTGGCGTCCTCTCCGTTTATAGAGAAGAGAGTGAGACTAGAGTAGAGAGAGACACAGTAGTAATTTTGGGGAGCATTAGGATGAGTACTTTAGGAGGAGTACTACTACTTGCTGAAGTGATAGATAGATAGATAGTGTGACTGTATAATGTATATCTGACTTGTGGGGGAGACACTGACAGTGGGGAGCAGTTAGAGTCTGAGAGCAGGACTTGCTGCCAGAGTGCCACACTGCCATTGTGACCACACTGACCACCAGTATAATATATATTGTGATTGTCTGCTTAGGAGTACTACTTGCAAGTTGCTGATAGTGTGACCAGTGACCTGACCACCAGTTTAATAATCACCACCAGTTTAATATATATAATATATATATATATAATTGTATATAATATATATATAATATTGTATACCACCTACCCGTTTTTTTTTTCTTTCTTCTTCTTTATACATACTACTATAGTAGCTTACTGTAGCAGTCTGCGGTGCTGCTGAGCTGACAGTGTCCAGCAGGTCCGTCATCAGTCATTACATAATAAATATATATTATATACCTGTCCGGCTGCAGTACTAGTGATATTATATATATATATATATATATTGATTTCATCTCATTATCATCCAGTCTATATTAGCAGCAGACACAGTACGGTAGTCCACGGCTGTAGCTACCTCTGTGTCGGCAGTCGCTGGTCCATCCATAATTGTATACCACCTACCCGTGGTTTTTTTTTTTCTTTCTTCTTTATACATACTACTATAGTAGCTTACTGTAGCAGTCTGCGGTGCTGCTGAGCTGACAGTGTCCAGCAGGTCCGTCATCAGTCATTACATAATAAATATATATTATATACCTGTCCGGCTGCAGTACTAGTGATATTATATATATATATATATATTGATTTCATCTCATTATCATCCAGTCAATATTAGCAGCAGATACAGTACGGTAGTCCACGGCTGTAGCTACCTCTGTTTCGGCAGTCGCTGGTCCATCCATAATTGTATACCACCTACCCGTGGTTTTTTTTTTTTCCTTTCTTCTTTATACATACAACTATAGTAGCTTACTGTAGCAGTCTGCGGTGCTGCTGAGCTGACAGTGTCCAGCAGGTCCGTCATCAGTCATTACATAATAAATATATCTACCTGTCCGGCTTAAGTACTAGTGTGATATTATATATATATATTGATTTCATCTCATTATCATCCAGTCTATATTAGCAGCAGACACAGTACGGTAGTCCACGGCTGTAGCTACCTCTGTGTCGGCAGTCGCTGGTCCATCCATAATTGTATACCACCTACCCGTGTTTTTTTTTTTCTTTCTTCTTTATACATACTACTATAGTAGCTTACTGTAGCAGTCTGCGGTGCTGCTGAGCTGACAGTGTCCAGCAGGTCCGTCATCAGTCATTACATAATAAATATATCTACCTGTCCGGCTGCAGTACTAGTGTGATATTATATATATATATATTGATTTCATCTCATTATCATCCAGTCTATATTAGCAGCAGACACAGTACGGTAGTCCACGGCTGTAGCTACCTCTGTGTCGGCAGTCACTGGTCCATCCATAATTGTATACCACCTACCCGTGGTTTTTTTTTTTCTTCTTTATACATACTACTATAGTAGCTTACTGTAGCAGTCTGCGGTGCTGCTGAGCTGACAGTGTCCAGCAGGTCCGTCATCAGTCATTACATAATAAATATATATTATATACCTGTCCGGCTGCAGTACTAGTGATATTATATATATATTGATTTCATCTCATTATCATCCAGTCTATATTAGCAGCAGACACAGTACGGTAGTCCACGGCTGTAGCTACCTCTGTGTCGGCAGTCGCTCGTCCATCCATAAGTATACTAGTATCCATCCATCTCCATTGTTTACCTGAGGTGCCTTTTAGTTGTGCCTATTAAAATATGGAGAACAAAAATGTTGAGGTTCCAAAATTAGGGAAAGATCAAGATCCACTTCCACCTCGTGCTGAAGCTGCTGCCACTAGTCATGGCCGAGACGATGAAATGCCAGCAACGTCGTCTGCCAAGGCCGATGCCCAATGTCATAGTACAGAGCATGTAAAATCCAAAACACCAAATATCAGTAAAAAAAGGACTCCAAAATCTAAAATAAAATTGTCGGAGGAGAAGCGTAAACTTGCCAATATGCCATTTACCACACGGAGTGGCAAGGAACGGCTGAGGCCCTGGCCTATGTTCATGGCTAGTGGTTCAGCTTCACATGAGGATGGAAGCACTCAGCCTCTTGCTAGAAAAATGAAAAGACTCAAGCTGGCAAAAGCACCGCAAAGAACTGTGCGTTCTTCGAAATCCCAAATCCACAAGGAGAGTCCAATTGTGTCGGTTGCGATGCTGACCTTCCCAACACTGGACGTGAAGAGCATGCGCCTTCCACCATTTGCACGCCCCCTGCAAGTGCTGGAAGGAGCACCCGCAGTCCAGTTCCTGATAGTCAGATTGAAGATGTCAGTGTTGAAGTACAACAGGATGAGGAGGATATGGGTGTTGCTGGCGCTGGGGAGGAAATTGACAAGGAGGATTCTGATGGTGAGGTGGTTTGTTTAAGTCAGGCACCCGGGGAGACACCTGTTGTCCGTGGGAGGAATATGGCCGTTGACATGCCTGGTGAAAATACCAAAAAAATCAGCTCTTCGGTGTGGAAGTATTTCAACAGAAATGCGGACAACATTTGTCAAGCCGTGTGTTGCCTTTGTCAAGCTGTAATAAGTAGGGGTAAGGACGTTAACCACCTCGGAACATCCTCCCTTATACGTCACCTGCAGCGCATTCATAATAAGTCAGTGACAAGTTCAAAAACTTTGGGTGACAGCGGAAGCAGTCCACTGACCAGTAAATCCCTTCCTCTTGTAACCAAGCTCACTCAAACCACCCCACCAACTCCCTCAGTGTCAATTTCCTCCTTCCCCAGGAATGCCAATAGTCCTGCAGGCCATGTCACTGGCAATTCTGACGAGTCCTCTCCTGCCTGGGATTCCTCCGATGCATCCTTGCGTGTAACGCCTACTGCTGCTGGCGCTGCTGTTGTTGCTGCTGGGAGTCGATGGTCATCCCAGAGGGGAAGTCGTACTCGTAAGCCCACTTTTACTACTTCCACCAAGCAATTGACTGTCCAACAGTCCTTTGCGAGGAAGATGAAATATCACAGCAGTCATCCTGCTGCAAAGTGGATAACTGAGGCCTTGGCATCCTGGGTGGTGAGAAACGTGGTTCCGGTATCCATCATTACTGCAGAGCCAACTAGAGACTTGTTGGAGGTACTGTGTCCCCGGTACCAAATACCATCTAGGTTCCATTTCTCTAGGCAGGCGATACCGAAAATGTACACAGACCTCAGAAAAAGAGTCACCAGTGTCCTAAAAAATGCAGCTGTACCCAATGTCCACTTAACCACGGACATGTGGACAAGTTGAGCAGGGCAGGGTCAGGAGGTTGCAACATAGGTAAAATAAAGTCAGTTTGTGCAAGGGCATCCAAATTGCCTCTTTTTCCTGCCAGTATACATACGGACTGTCTGACATGCCTACTTGGATGCTTTAACTCATATAATCCTCCACCATTCTTTCAATGGTGACAGACTCATATGCAGTGACAGTAGACATGTCAGTAATCGTTGGAAGCTCCTTCAGTCCGGACCAGATGTCAGCACTTGCTCCTGACTGCCCTGCATTACTGCCAGCGGGTGGGATAGGAAATCTTATCCTTTTCCTCGCAGCCCCAGTTGCGGGAGAAAATGCAGGAGGAGCTGTTGACGGGTCACGTTCTGCTTGAGTTGACAATTGTCTCACCAGCAGGTCTTTGAACCTCTGCAGACTTGTGTCTGCCGGAAAGAGAGATACAACATAGGCTTTAAACCTAGGATCGAATACGGTGGCCAAAATGTAGTGCTCTGATTTCAACAGATTGATCACCCTTGAATCCTGGCAAAGTGAATGAAGGGCTCCATCCACAAGTCACACAAACTTTGCGGAATCGCTCCTCCTTCAATTTCTCCAGCTGCTTCTGCAATAGCCTGATGAGGGGAATGACCTGACTCAAGTTGGTAGTGTCTGAAATGGCTTCACGTGTGGGAAGTTCGAATGGTTGGAGAACCTTGCACAAGATGGAAATCATTATCCACTACGCATGAGTCAGGTGCATTCCCCCTCCTTTGCTTATATCGTAGGTGGATGTATAGGCTTGAATGGCCTTTTGCTTCTCCTCCATTCTCTGAAGCATATAGAGTGTTGAATTCTACCTTGTTACCACCTCTTGCTTCAGGTGATGGCATGGCAGGTTCAGGAGTGTTTGCTTGTGCTCCAGTCTTCGGCACGCGGTGGCTGAATGTCGAAAGTGGCCCACAATTTTTCGGGCCACCGACAGCATCTCTTGCACGCCCCTGTCATTTTTCAAAAAATTCTGCACCACCAAATTAATTGTATGTGCAAACCATGGTATGTGCTGGAATTTGCCCAGATGCAATGCATGCACTATATTGGTGGTGTTGTCCGATATCACAAATCCCCAGGAGAGTATAATTGGGGCAAGCTATTGTGCGATGATGTCACTCAGTTTCCGTGTGAGGTTGTCAGCGGTGTGCCTCTTACGGAAACCAGTGATACATAGCGTAGCCTGCCTAGGAACGAGTTGGCTTTTGTGAGATGCTGCTACTGGTGCCACTTCTGTTTTTGCTGCGGCAGGCAATACATCTACCCAGTGGACTGTCATAAGTCATATAGCCCTTAGTCTTCCCTGTTCCACTTGTCCACATGTCCGTGGTTAAGTGGACAGTGGGTACAACTGAATTTTTTAGGACACTGGGGTCACTTTTTCTGACATCTGTGTACATTCTCGGTATCACCTGCCTTGTGAAGTGGAACCTAGATGCGATTTGGTACCGGGGGGACACAACCTCCATCAATTCTCTAAATACCACTGAACTATTGGTGGATACCGGACACATGTCTAACACCAACATAGCTGTGAAGACCTCAGTTATTCGCTTTGTAACAGGATGACTGCTGTCATATTTCATCTTCCTCACAAAGGACTGTTGGAAGTCAATTGCTTACTGTAAGTAGTACAAGTAGTCTTACGACTTCCCCTCTGGGATGACGATCGACTCCCAGCAGCGACAACAGCAGCGGCAGCAACAACAGCAGTAGGTGTACCACTCAAGGATCCTCCGGAGGAATCCCAGTTAGGAGAGAACTCCTCAGTCTTGCCAGTGACATGGCCTGCAGGACTACTGACGTTCCTGACTGAGGAGAAAGTTGACATTGAGGGAGTTGGTGGTGTGGCTTGCAGGAGCTTGGGTACAAGAGGAAGAAGGGATTTAGGTGTCCGTGGACTGCTTACGCTCTTACCCAAAGTTTCACAACTAGACACCGACTTCTGATAAATGTGCAGCAGGTGATGTATAAGGGAAGATGTTCCTAGGTGGTTAACTTACTCACCTGTACTTATTACAGATTGACAGAGGCAACACACGGCTTGACACCTGTTGTCTGGATTTGTGGAGAAATAATTCCACATCGAAGAGGTGGCTTTTTTGGAATTTTGCCCAGGCATCACAATAGGCTTATTCATCTCACGGACAACAGTTGTCTTCCCCGGTGCCTGAATTTAAAAAAACACATCACCATCAGAATCCTTATTATCAACTTCCTCCTCAGCGCCAGCAACACCCATATCCTCATCCTGGTGTACTTCAACAGTGACATCTTCAATTTGAATATCACTAACTGGACTGTGGGTGCCACTTCCAGTAATTGCAGAAGGTGTGCAAATGGTGGAAGGAGCCACCTCTTCCCGTCCAGTGTTGGAAAGGTTAGGCATCGCAACCACTGACACACTTGGACTCTCCTTGGGGATTTGTGATACCATTTTAGAATGCACAGTTCTTTGCTGTGCTTTTGCCAGCTTAACTCTTATAATGTTTCTAGCAGGAGGATGAGGGCTTCCATCATCATGTGAAGCTGGATCAGTAGTCATGAACATAGGCCAGGGCCTTAACCGTTCCTTGCTACTCCGTGTCGTAAATGGCATATTGGCAAGTTTACATTTCTCCTCAGACCATTTCAATGTATTTTTTTGGGTCATTTTACTGAACTTTGGCTTTATGGATTTGACATTCGCTCTACTATCAAATTGGGAATCAGCCTTGGCAGACAACGTTGATGGCATTTCATAATCTATGTCATGACTAGTGGCAGCAGCTTCAGCACTAGGAGGAAGTGGTTCTTGATCTTTCCCTATTTTATCCTCCAAATTTTTCTTCTCCATTATTTTGCTGGGGATATATAACAATATGCGGTACAGGAGAGCATACCTCTACAACACACAGGGCAAACCCTGTGAAAATTATTTGAATTAAATAATATTATCCCCTTTATTTGGAGTAAATAATATAAAGCACAGGACAGCACCACTGAATTTATATGGCAGCACCACTAGACTGGATTTATACGCCAGTATCACTGGAATTATATGGCAGTACCACTGGACTTATACGGCAGTACAACTGGAATCATACGGCAGCACCACTGGAATGGATTTATACATCAGTACCACTGGACTGGATTTATACGGCAGTATCACTGGATTTATATGCCAGTACCACTGGAATTATACGGCAGTATCACTGGAATTATGCAGCTGTATCACTGGAATTATATGGCTGTATCACTAGAATTATATGGCAGAATCACTAGAATTATACGACAGTACCACTGGACTTATACAGCAGTACCACTGGAATTATACGGCAGTATCACTGGAATTATATGGCAGTACCACTGGACATATACGGCAGTATCACTGGACTGGATTTATACACCAGTACCACTTGATTTATACGGCAGTACCACTGGACAAATGGCAGTATCACTGGATTTATATTTATTTATTATTATTTATTAGCAGTTTTTTATATAGCGCAGCATATTCCGTTGCGCTTTACAACTAGAACAACAGTTATAGAACAAAACTGGGCAAAGACAGACAGACATAGAGGTAGGAAGGCCCTGCTCGCAAGCTTACAATCTATAGATTTATACATCAGTACCACTGTAATTATACAGCAGTATCACTGGAATTATACTGCAGTATCACTGGAATTATATGTCAGTACCACTGGACTTATACGGCAGTACCACTGTACTGGATTTATTCGGCAGTACCACTGGATTTATATGCCAGTACCACTGGATTTATACACCAGTACCACTGGAATTATATGGCAGTATCACTGGAATTATACGGCAGTACCACTGGATTTATACGGCAGTACCACTGTACTGGATTTATACGGCAGTACCACTGGATTTATATGCCAGTACCACTGGATTTATACACCATTACCACTGGAATTATATGGCATTACCACTGAAAATATATGGCAGTATCACTGGACTTATATGGCTGTATCACTGGAATTATATGGCAGTATCACTGGATTTATACAGCAGTACCACTGGACTGGATTTATAAGGCAGTATCACTGGATTTATATTCCAGTACAACTGGAATTATAAGGCAGTATCACTGGTATTATGCGGCTGTATCACTGGAATTATACAGCTGTATCACTGGAATTATATGACAGTGCCACTGGACTTATACAGCAGTACCACTGGACTGGATTTATACGGCAGTATCACTGGATTTATACTAGAGATGAGCGGGTTCGGTTCCTCGGAATCCGAACCCGCCCGAACTTCAGTTTTTTTTACACGGGGCCGAGCGACTCGGATCTTCCCGCCTTGCTCGGTTAACCCGAGCGCGCCCGAACGTCATCATCCCGCTGTCGGATTCTCGCGAGGCTCGGATTCTATCGCGAGACTCGGATTCTATATAGGGAGCCGCGCGTCGCCGCCATTTTCACACGTGCATTGAGATTCATAGGGAGAGGACGTGGCTGGCGTCCTCTCCGTTTATAGAGAAGAGAGTGAGACTAGAGTAGAGAGAGACACAGTAGTAATTTTGGGGAGCATTAGGATGAGTACTTTAGGAGGAGTACTACTACTTGCTGAAGTGATAGATAGATAGTGTGACTGTATAATGTATATCTGACTTGTGGGGGAGACACTGACAGTGGGGAGCAGTTAGAGTCTGAGAGCAGGACTTGCTGCCAGAGTGCCACACTGCCATTGTGACCACACTGACCACCAGTATAATATATATTGTGATTGTCTGCTTAGGAGTACTACTTGCAAGTTGCTGATAGTGTGACCAGTGACCTGACCACCAGTTTAATAATCACCACCAGTTTAATATATATAATATATATATATATAATTGTATATAATATATATATAATATTGTATACCACCTACCCGTTTTTTTTTTCTTTCTTCTTCTTTATACATACTACTATAGTAGCTTACTGTAGCAGTCTGCGGTGCTGCTGAGCTGACAGTGTCCAGCAGGTCCGTCATCAGTCATTACATAATAAATATATATTATATACCTGTCCGGCTGCAGTACTAGTGATATTATATATATATATATATATATATATATATATTGATTTCATCTCATTATCATCCAGTCTATATTAGCAGCAGACACAGTACGGTAGTCCACGGCTGTAGCTACCTCTGTGTCGGCAGTCGCTGGTCCATCCATAATTGTATACCACCTACCCGTGTTTTTTTTTTCTTTCTTCTTTATACATACTACTATAGTAGCTTACTGTAGCAGTCTGCGGTGCTGCTGAGCTGACAGTGTCCAGCAGGTCCGTCATCAGTCATTACATAATAAATATATATTATATACCTGTCCGGCTGCAGTACTAGTGATATTATATATATATATATATATATATTGATTTCATCTCATTATCATCCAGTCTATATTAGCAGCAGACACAGTACGGTAGTCCACGGCTGTAGCTACCTCTGTGTCGGCAGTCGCTGGTCCATCCATAATTGTATACCACCTACCCGTGTTTTTTTTTTTTCTTTCTTCTTTATACATACTACTATAGTAGCTTACTGTAGCAGTCTGCGGTGCTGCTGAGCTGACAGTGTCCAGCAGGTCCGTCATCAGTCATTACATAATAAATATATCTACCTGTCCGGCTGCAGTACTAGTGTGATATTATATATATATATATATTGATTTCATCTCATTATCATCCAGTCTATATTAGCAGCAGACACAGTACGGTAGTCCACGGCTGTAGCTACCTCTGTGTCGGCAGTCGCTGGTCCATCCATAATTGTATACCACCTACCCGTGTTTTTTTTTTTCTTTCTTCTTTATACATATTACTATAGTAGCTTACTGTAGCAGTCTGCTGTGCTGCTGAGCTGACAGTGTCCAGCAGGTCCGTCATCAGTCATTACATAATAAATATATCTACCTGTCCGGCTGCAGTACTAGTGTGATATTATATATATATATATTGATTTCATCTCATTATCATCCAGTCTATATTAGCAGCAGACACAGGGGTAAATTTACTAAGATTCGTATTTTCCCGTTTGAGGTCAAAGTTCAATCACGAATGACATCGAAAGTGTAAAACTGCAACTTTTTGAATTTGTTACGATGGATTTACTAAGCTGTCGTATTCGGGTTTTTCTTTTGTTCCGATGTCGATGTCATTCGTGGTTTTTTTTCTATTTTTACGGCAGTGATTAGCAAAACACTGCCGACTTTTTTTACAATCAATCTCGGCCGGATCTGTGTGATCCGTGCTGGGTTTTTTTTTTTTTTTTTAATTAAACACTGTAAAATAATAAAAAAAAATGCGTGGGGTCCCCCCTCCTAAGCATAACCAGCCTCGGGCTCTTTGAGCCGATCCTGGTTGCAAAAATATGGGGGGAAAAATGACAGGGGTTCCCCCATATTTAAGCAACCAGCATCGGGCTCTGCACCTGGTCCTGGTCCCAAAAATACGGGGGACAAAAAGAGTAGGGGTCCCCCGTATTTTTAAAACCAGCACCGGGCTCCACTAGCTGGACAGATAATGCCACAGCCGGGGGTCACTTTTATATAGTGCCCTGCGGCCGTGGCATCAAAAATCCAACTAGTCACTCCTGGCCGGGGTACCCTGGGGGAGTGGGGACCCCTTCAATCAAGGGGTCCCCCCCCCAGCCACCCAAGGGCCAGGGGTGAAGCCCGAGGCTGTCCCCCCCATCCAATGGGCTGCGGATGGGGAGGCTGATAGCCTTTGTTGTAAAAGAAAAGATATTGTTTTTAGTAGCAGTACTACAAGGCCCAGCAAGCCTCCCCCGCATGCTGGTACTTGGAGAACCACAAGTACCAGCATGCGACGGAAAAACGGGCCCGCTGGTACCTGTAGTACTACTACTAAAAAAATACCCAAAAAAACACAAGACACACACACCGTGAAAGTATAATTTTATTACATACATACACACATACATACATACTTACCTTAACTTCCCACGCAGGTCGGTCCTCTTCTCCAGTAGAATCCAAGGGGTACCTGTTGAAGAAATTATACTCACGAGATCCAGGGGTCCAGGCTCCTCGGGAAATCCAGGGGTAATCCACGTACTTGAAAAAAAAAAAAAAACGGTGTCCCGACCACGAACTGAAAGGGGACCCATGTTTGCACATGGGTCACCTTTCCACGAATGCCAGAAACCCACTTTGACTTCTGTCTAAGTGGGTTTCTTCAGCCAATCAGGGAGCGCCACGTTGTAGCACTCTCCTGATCAGCTGTGTGCTCCTGTCCTCACTGACAGGCAGCACGCGGCAGTGTTACAATGTAGCGCCTATGCGCTCCATTGTAACCAATGCTGGGAACTTTCTTGCTCAGCGGTGACGTCACTTTAGGTCAACCGCAGGGCAGAAAGTTCCCATCATTGGTTACAATGGAGCGCATAGGCGCTACATTGTAACACTGCCGTGTGCTGCCTGTCAGTGAGGACAGGAGCACACAGCTGATCAGGAGAGTGCTACAACGTGGCGCTCCCTGATTGGCTGAAGAAACCCACTTAGACAGAAGTCAAAGTGGGTTTCTGGCATTCGTGGAAAGGTGACCCATGTGCAAACATGGGTCCCCTTTCAGTTCGTGGTCGGGACACCGTTTTTTTTTTTTTTTTCAAGTACGTGGATTACCCCTGGATTTCCCGAGGAGCCTGGACCCCTGGATCTCGTGAGTATAATTTCTTCAACAGGTACCCCTTGGATTCTACTGGAGAAGAGGACCGACCTGCGTGGGAAGTTAAGGTAAGTATGTATGTATGTATGTGTGTATGTATGTAATAAAATTATACTTTCACGGTGTGTGTGTCTTGTGTTTTTTTGGGTATTTTTTTAGTAGTAGTACTACAGGTACCAGCGGGCCCGTTTTTCCGTCGCATGCTGGTACTTGTGGTTCTCCAAGTACCAGCATGCGGGGGAGGCTTGCTGGGCCTTGTAGTACTGCTACTAAAAACAATATCTTTTCTTTTACAACAAAGGCTATCAGCCTCCCCATCCGCAGCCCATTGGATGGGGGGGGACAGCCTCGGGCTTCACCCCTGGCCCTTGGGTGGCTTGCGGGGGGGGACCCCTTGATTGAAGGGGTCCCCACTCCCCCAGGGTACCCCGGCCAGGAATGACTAGTTGGATTTTTGATGCCACGGCCGCAGGGCACTATATAAAAGTGACCCCCGGCTGTGGCATTATCTGTCCAGCTAGTGGAGCCCGGTGCTGGTTTTAAAAATACGGGGGACCCCTACTCTTTTTGTCCCCCGTATTTTTGGGACCAGGACCAGGCGCAGAGCCTGATGCTGGTTGCTTAAATATGGGGGAACCCCTGTCATTTTTGTTCCCATATTTCTGCAACCAGGATCGGCTCAAAGAGCCCGAGGCTGGTTATGCTTAGGAGGGGGGACCCCACGCAATTTTTTTTGAAAAAATAAGCACTTTCCCACCCCTTCCCACTGATATACATGCACGGATCTCATGGATCCGTGCATGCCTATCCAATCACGAATAAAAAAAAAAGGTCTGTTTTTTTTTAGCACTTTTTTACGAGTTGTAATTTTTCACGGCAGTGTTTGTTTGTTTTTTGCTTTGCACTTCTTAGTAAATGACCGAGATTCATACTTAAACAGCCGCGTTTTGACCGATGGTGTATTCATTCGTAATTTTTTACTTGGACTTGCAAAAAATTACGAATGCCCTCATCTCTGCCGTGATTAGTGTTTAGTAAATTACCGAGATGACACTTTGATGAAAAAACGGCATCTCGGTCAAAATCGGGAGCTTAGTAAATTTCCCCCACAGTACGGTAGTCCACGGCTGTAGCTACCTCTGTGTCGGCAGTCGCTGGTCCATCCATAATTGTATACCACCTACCCGTGTTTTTTTTTTCTTTCTTCTTTATACATACTACTATAGTAGCTTACTGTAGCAGTCTGCGGTGCTGCTGAGCTGACAGTGTCCAGCAGGTCCGTCATCAGTCATTACATAATAAATATATATTATATACCTGTCCGGCTGCAGTACTAGTGATATTATATATATATATATTGATTTCATCTCATTATCATCCAGTCTATATTAGCAGCAGACACAGTACGGTAGTCCACGGCTGTAGCTACCTCTGTGTCGGCAGTCGCTGGTCCATCCATAATTGTATACCACCTACCCGTGTTTTTTTTTTTTCTTTCTTCTTTATACATACTACTATAGTAGCTTACTGTAGCAGTCTGCGGTGCTGCTGAGCTGACAGTGTCCAGCAGGTCCGTCATCAGTCATTACATAATAAATATATATTATATACCTGTCCGGCTGCAGTACTAGTGATATTATATATATATTGATTTCATCTCATTATCATCCAGTCTATATTAGCAGCAGACACAGTACGGTAGTCCACGGCTGTAGCTACCTCTGTGTCGGCAGTCGCTCGTCCATCCATAAGTATACTAGTATCCATCCATCTCCATTGTTTACCTGAGGTGCCTTTTAGTTGTGCCTATTAAAATATGGAGAACAAAAATGTTGAGGTTCCAAAATTAGGGAAAGATCAAGATCCACTTCCACCTCGTGCTGAAGCTGCTGCCACTAGTCATGGCCGAGACGATGAAATGCCAGCAACGTCGTCTGCCAAGGCCGATGCCCAATGTCATAGTACAGAGCATGTAAAATCCAAAACACCAAATATCAGTAAAAAAAGGACTCCAAAATCTAAAATAAAATTGTCGGAGGAGAAGCGTAAACTTGCCAATATGCCATTTACCACACGGAGTGGCAAGGAATGGCTGAGGCCCTGGCCTATGTTCATGGCTAGTGGTTCAGCTTCACATGAGGATGGAAGCACTCAGCCTCTTGCTAGAAAAATGAAAAGACTCAAGCTGGCAAAAGCACCGCAAAGAACTGTGCGTTCTTCGAAATCCCAAATCCACAAGGAGAGTCCAATTGTGTCGGTTGTGATGCTGTCCTTCCCAACACTGGACGTGAAGAGCATGCGCCTTCCACCATTTGCACGCCCCCTGCAAGTGCTGGAAGGAGCACCCGCAGTCCAGTTCCTGATAGTCAGATTGAAGATGTCAGTGTTGAAGTACAACAGGATGAGGAGGATATGGGTGTTGCTGGCGCTGGGGAGGAAATTGACAAGGAGGATTCTGATGGTGAGGTGGTTTGTTTAAGTCAGGCACCCGGGGAGACACCTGTTGTCCGTGGGAGGAATATGGCCGTTGACATGCCTGATGAAAATACCAAAAAAATCAGCTCTTCGGTGTGGAAGTATTTCAACAGAAATGCGGACAACATTTGTCAAGCCGTGTGTTGCCTTTGTCAAGCTGTAATAAGTAGGGGTAAGGACGTTAACCACCTCGGAACATCCTCCCTTATACGTCACCTGCAGCGCATTCATAATAAGTCAGTGACAAGTTCAAAAACTTTGGGTGACAGCGGAAGCAGTCCACTGACCAGTAAATCCCTTCCTCTTGTAACCAAGCTCACGCAAACCACCCCACCAACTCCCTCAGTGTCAATTTCCTCCTTCCCCAGGAATGCCAATAGTCCTGCAGGCCATGTCACTGGCAATTCTGACGAGTCCTCTCCTGCCTTGGATTCCTCCGATGCATCCTTGCGTGTAACGCCTACTGCTGCTGGCGCTGCTGTTGTTGCTGCTGGGAGTCGATGGTCATCCCAGAGGGGAAGTCGTACTCGTAAGCCCACTTTTACTACTTCCACCAAGCAATTGACTGTCCAACAGTCCTTTGCGAGGAAGATGAAATATCACAGCAGTCATCCTGCTGCAAAGCGGATAACTGAGGCCTTGGCATCCTGGGTGGTGAGAAACGTGGTTCCGGTATCCATCATTACTGCAGAGCCAACTAGAGACTTGTTGGAGGTACTGTGTCCCCGGTACCAAATACCATCTAGGTTCCATTTCTCTAGGCAGGCGATACCGAAAATGTACACAGACCTCAGAAAAAGAGTCACCAGTGTCCTAAAAAATGCAGCTGTACCCAATGTCCACTTAACCACGGACATGTGGACAAGTGGAGCAGGGCAGGGTCAGGACTATATGACTGTGACAGCCTACTGGGTAGATGTATGGACTCCCGCCGCAAGAACAGCAGCGGCGGCACCAGTAGCAGCATCTCGCAAACGCCAACTCTTTCCTAGGCAGGCTACGCTTTGTATCACCGGTTTCCAGAATACGCACACAGCTGAAAACCTCTTACGGCAACTGAGGAAGATCATCGCGGAATGGCTTACCCCAATTGGACTCTCCTGTGGATTTGTGGCATCGGACAACGCCAGCAATATTGTGTGCGCATTAAATCTGGGCAAATTCCAGCACGTCCCATGTTTTGCACATACCTTGAATTTGGTGGTGCAGAATTTTTTAAAAAACGACAGGGGCGTGCAAGAGATGCTGTCGGTGGCCAGAAGAATTGCGGGCCACTTTCGGCGTACAGGCACCACGTACAGAAGACTGGAGCAACACCAAAAACGCCTGAACCTGCCCTGCCATCATCTGAAGCAAGAAGTGGTAACGAGGTGGAATTCAACCCTATATATGCTTCAGAGGTTGGAGGAGCAGCAAAAGGCCATTCAAGCCTATACAATTCAGCACGATATAGGAGGTGGAATGCACCTGTCTCAAGCGCAGTGGAGAATGATTTCAACGTTGTGCAAGGTTCTGCTGCCCTTTGAACTTGCCACACGTGAAGTCAGTTCAGACACTGCCAGCCTGAGTCAGGTCATTCCCCTCATCAGGCTTTTGCAGAAGAAGCTGGAGACATTGAAGGAGGAGCTAACACGGAGCGATTCCGCTAGGCATGTGGGACTTGTGGATGGAGCCCTTAATTCACTTAACAAGGATTCACGGGTGGTCAATCTGTTGAAATCAGAGCACTACATTTTGGCCACCGTGCTCGATCCTAGATTTAAAACCTACCTTGGATCTCTCTTTCCGGCAGACACAAGTCTGCTGGGGTTCAAAGACCTGCTGGTGAGAAAATTGTCAAGTCAAGCGGAACGCGACCTGTCAACATCTCCTCCTTCACATTCTCCCGCAACTGGGGGTGCGAGGAAAAGGCTCAGAATTCCAAGCCCACCAGCTGGCGGTGATGCAGGGCAGTCTGGAGCGACTGCTGATGCTGACATCCTGTCCGGACTGAAGGACCTGTCAACGATTACGGACATGTTGTCTACTGTCACTGCATATGATTCTCTCCCCATTGAAAGAATGGTGGAGGATTATATGAGTGACCGCATCCAAGTAGGCACGTCACACAGTCCGTACTTATACTGGCAGGAAAAAGAGGCAATTTGGAGGCCCTTGCACAAACTGGCTTTATTCTACCTAAGTTGCCCTCCCACAAGTGTGCACTCCGAAAGAGTGTTTAGTGCCGCCGCTCACCTTGTCAGCAATCGGCGTACGAGGTTACATCCAGAAAATGTGGAGAAGATGATGTTCATTAAAATGAATTATAATCAATTCCTCCGTGGAGACATTGACCAGCAGCAATTGCCTCCACAAAGTACACAGGGAGCTGAGATGGTGGATTCCAGTGGGGACGAATTGATAATCTGTGAGGAGGGGGATGTACACGGTGATATATCGGAGGATGATGATGAGGTGGACATCTTGCCTCTGTAGAGCCAGTTTGTGCAAGGAGAGATTAATTGCTTCTTTTTTGGTGGGGGTCCAAACCAACCCGTCATTTCAGTCACAGTCGTGTGGCAGACCCTGTCACTGAAATGATGGGTTGGTTAAAGTGTGCATGTCCTGTTTATACAACATAAGGGTGGGTGGGAAGACCCAAGGACAATTCCATCTTGCACCTTTTTTCTTTAATTTTTCTTTGCGTCATGTGCTGTTTGGGGAGTGTTTTTTGGAAGGGCCATCCTGCGTGACACTGCAGTGCCACTCCTAGATGGGCCCGGTGTTTGTGTCGGCCACTAGGGTCGCTTATCTTACTCACACAGCTACCTCATTGCGCCTCTTTTTTTCTTTGCGTCATGTGCTGTTTGGGGAGTGTTTTTTGGAAGGGCCATCCTGCGTGACACTGCAGTGCCACTCCTAGATGGGCCCGGTGTTTGTGTCGGCCACTAGGGTCGCTTATCTTACTCACACAGCTACCTCATTGCGCCTCTTTTTTTCTTTGCGTCATGTGCTGTTTGGGGAGTGTTTTTTGGAAGGGCCATCCTGCGTGACACTGCAGTGCCACTCCTAGATGGGCCTGGTGTTTGTGTCGGCCACTAGGGTCGCTTATCTTACTCACACAGCTACCTCATTGCGCCTCTTTTTTTCTTTGCGTCATGTGCTGTTTGGGGAGTGTTTTTTGGAAGGGCCATCCTGCGTGACACTGCAGTGCCACTCCTAGATGGGCCCGGTGTTTGTGTCGGCCACTAGGGTCGCTTATCTTACTCACACAGCTACCTCATTGCGCCTCTTTTTTTCTTTGCGTCATGTGCTGTTTGGGGAGTGTTTTTGGAAGGGCCATCCTGCGTGACACTGCAGTGCCACTCCTAGATGGGCCCGGTGTTTGTGTCGGCCACTAGGGTCGCTTAGCTTAGTCATCCAGCGACCTCGGTTCAAATTTTAGGACTAAAAATAATATTGTGAGGTGTGAGGTATTCAGAATAGACTGAAAATGAGTGGAAATAATGGTTATTGAGGTTAATAATACTTTGGGATCAAAATGACCCCCAAATTCTATGATTTAAGCTGTTTTTTAGGGTTTTTTGAAAAAAACACCCGAATCCAAAACACACCCGAATCCGACAAAAAAAATTCGGTGAGGTTTTGCCAAAACGCGGTCGAACCCAAAACACGGCCGCGGAACCGAACCCAAAACCAAAACACAAAACCCGAAAAATTTCAAGTGCACATCTCTAATTTATACATCATTACCACTGGAATTATAAGGCAATATCACTGGAATTATACGGCAGTACCACTGGACATAATAGGCAGTATCACTGGACTGGGTTTATACACCAGTACCACTTGATTTATACGGCAGTACCACTGGACATATACAGCAGTATCACTGGATTTATACATCAGTACCACTGGAATTATACGGCAGTATCACTGGAATTATACGGCAGTATCACTGGAATTATACGGCAGTACCACTGGACTTATACGGCAGTATCACTGCCCTGGATTTATACGGCAGTTCCAGTGGACATATATGGCAGTATCACTGGATTTATACAGCAGTACCACTGGACATATATGGCAGTATCACTGGACTGGATTTATACACCAGTATCACTTGATTTATACGGCAGTACCACTGGACATATACGGCAGTATCACTGGATTTATACATAAGTATCATTGGAATTATACGGCAGTATCACTGGAATTATACGACAGTATCACTGGAATTATATGGCAGTACCACTGGACTTATATGGCAGTACCACTGCACTGGATTTATATGGCAGTATCACTGGATTTATATGTCAGTACCACTGGATTTATACACCAGTACCACTGGAATTATATGACAGTACCACTGGAATTATATGGCAGTACCACTGAACATATACGGCTCTATCACTGGACTTGATTTATATGCCAGTACCACTGGATTTATACGGTAGTACCACTGGACATATATGGCAGTATCACTGGATTTATACAGCAGTGCCACTGGACATATATGGCAGTATCACTGGACTTGATTTATATGTCAGTACCACTGAATTTATACGGCAGTACCACTGGACATATATGGCAGTATCACTGGACATATATGGCAGTATCACTGGACTGGATTTATACACCGGTACCACTGGATTTATACGGCATTACCACTTGACATATACGACAGTATCACTGGATTTATACGGTAGTACCACTGGACACATATGGCAGTATCACTGGACTGGATTTATATGCCAGTATTACTGGATGTAGTGCCAGTGGATATATATGGCAGTATCACTGGACATATATGGGAGTATCACCGGACATATACAGCAGTTTTGCTGGATTTATACAGCAGTACCGCTGAACATATACCACAGTATCACTGGACATATTCGGCAGTATCACTGGACTGGATTTCTACGCCAGTACCACTGTACATATATGGCAGTACCACTGGACATACAGCAGTATGACTGGAATTATATTGCAGTACCACTCAACATATATGGCAGTATCACTGGACTGGATTTATAAGCCAGTACCACTGGATTTATACGCCAGTACCACTGGAATTATATGGCAGTATCACTGGAATTATACGGCAGTACCACTGGTCATATACTGCAGTATCTCTGGACTGGATTTATACGACAGTACCACTTGACATAAATGGTAGTATCACTGGATTTATATAGCAGTATCAGTGGACATATATGGCAGTATCACTGGACTGGATTAATATGCCAGTACCACTGGATTTATACGGAATGACCACTGGACATATAGGGCAGTATCACTGGAATTATATGGCATTACCACTGGACATATACAGCAGTATCACTGGACTGGATTTATATGGCAGTACCACTGGAAATATACAGCAGTATCACTGGAATTATATGGCAGTACAACTGGACATTTACGGCAGTATCACTAGATTTATATAGAAGTATCAGTGGACATATATGGCAGTATCACTGGACTGGATTAATACGCCAGTACCACTGGATTTATACGGAATGACCACTGGACATATACGGCAGTATCACTGGAATTATATGGCATTACCACTGGACATATACGGCAGTATCACTGGACTGGATTTATATGCCAGTACCACTGGAATTAAACGGCAGTATCACTGGAATTATACGGCAGTACCACTGGACATACACGGTAGTATCACTGGACATATACGGCAGTATCACTGAACTGGATTTATACGCCAGTACCACTGGAATTATATGGCAGTAGCACTGGACATATACGGCAGTATCAATGGATTTATACGACTGTACCGCTGGACATATACGGCAGTATCACTGGAAATATACGGCAGTACTACTGGACATATACAGCAGCACAGGGACCCCACCACTGGACTGATGCAGGATAATGCAGCACCACTGCAATGGACTGCACTTATACAGCAGCACTGGACATATGGCAGCAGAGGACACCACCACTGTGACTGGACTGATACAGCACAAGACACCACCACTGGACTGATGCAGCACAACACAGCACCACTGGACTGGACTTATACAGCAGCACTGGACATATGGCAGCAGAGAACACCACCACTGTGACTGGACTGATGCAGCACAAGACACTACCACTGAACTGTTGCAGGACACTGAGGAAGGAGACACAGCCTCTCTCTACACTCTCCAATGCCGGAGTGAAAATGGCGGCGACGCACAGTTCCTTATATGGAATCCAAACCCCATGAGATTCCGACAGCAGGATGGTGACGTTTTGCCTGATTCTGGTTTCCAAGTCAGGCGGGAAAACCCAAGCCTGACTCAGATCCGGGCTCGGGTAGTGTTCGGTGGGGTTCGATTCTCAGGGAACCGAACCCGCTCATCTCTAGTCAGAAGGGGTCAGGGAATGTGGGAGCAGCATACAGTTGTTTATAAAACTCCATCATTATAGTGCCAATTTTGCTATTTCACGTAGTGAAGGTTCCTTCTATTGTCTGCAAAGAGTTAATCAACGTTGGAGGACAGGTGCTATTTAAAAATAGCTGTCAAAAGTTTTATTTCCAAATTTATGAAAATGATAATTGGCTGTGAACAAATATTTATCACTCATTGTTTGTAACAATTCATCAACCTGTAATTTGGTTTCAAGATAAGCAGTTTGATTTGTCAGCGAGGGGTCAGACATAAAGTTAGCATAGGCATTAGATAAGGAGGAGTGAAGAGTAATGTTAGAGTTTGAATTTTGCTTATTTAAGCTAGAGACGTAAGAAATCACAGCTTTAGTTGTCCGCCAGAATAAAGGTGGGTCCGAAATGCTGAGAAAAGAATGTATCTGAGCGCTCAGTCCTGTATCAACATAAATGTCCCATGCAAACAACCTTTTTCGGAAGCAGTATCTTCTACAGGTCACCGAACCTCTTGTAGAAGATGTATCAATCCTTAATCATTAGTCCATATGATTTCTTCCAATGATGGATGTACCTCAAAATAAACCAAATGGAAATGAAATGGTGTAGTATGTCTATAGGAAAATGGTGACACCCATGTGCAGACAAAGATGATGATATAATTCTGCATACCAAAAACTCACACTCGTTTAGAGGAAGTGACTCCCATAAAGGTATCTTTAGCCACCAATCTCAGACAACATGAGTGAATCAGTCGCACAATCCTTTCACCAATGATCTCAAATATTGTGATGTACCGTACTCACATAATCGATAGTGAGTACACTCCCATAAAGGTATCTTTGGTCACCGGTATCCCAGGGTATCTTCTACGTGTCACTCGACTTCTTACAAATGATGTATCCTTATTCAACAATCCTTATGATTACCTCCGATGAAACATGAACCTCAGGACAAACCAGATAGGAATAATATGGTGTAGTACGTTTACTAAAGAGTGATAACACCCATGTGAGAATGTGAAAAAAGGGGGGGAAATATTCTGGGTACCGAAACTCACACTAATTGGAAGTAAGTGACTCCTATAAAGGTTTCTTTGGCCACCGATCTCCAATACCGTGAATGAGCTAGCCGTGCGGACACCTTCATGCACAAAACCCTGTAGAATGACGTACCGTACTCACACAGTGTGCAGCAAATATGTTCCCATGAAGGTATCTTTAGCCACCAGTATTCAGTCAGGTGTGTGGAATCCCCGAAAACACCCCTCCAAATTATTCAACAGGTACGGGACGTACCGTACTTACATAGCACGTAACAGTTGTACTCATATAGCGGTTTCTTTGGTTTTCTTCTAGGACAGTGTAACGTATATTGATTCTCCCAAATGGGGGAATTATGACCCAAAAGAAACCAAAATGGCACTCTTAAAATCCATAAAATGTATTTATAAACAATGACTAAAAACATGGGGTAACAGATGGCAGATGAAAAAAAACAGTGTACCTGAGAGGCAATCTCGGCCGTGAATACCAAACAGGAATAACTGAACCGTCTGTGCCCAAATGTAAGATGATGATCAGTAGCACTCCTGGACCTGTTTGGTATTCACGGCCGAGATTGCCTCTCAGGTACACTGTTTTTTTCATCTGCCATCTGTTACCCCATGTTTTTAGTCATTGTTTATAAATTAATTTTATGGATTTTAAGAGTGCCATTTTGGTTTCTTTTGGGTCATAATTCCCCCATTTGGGAGAATCAATATACGTTACACTGTCCTAGAAGAAAACCAAAGAAACCGCTATATGAGTACAACTGTTACGTGCTATGTAAGTACGGTACGTCCCGCACCTGTTGAATAATTTGGAGGGGTGTTTTCGGGGATTCACACACCTGACTGAATACTGGTGGCTAAAGATACCTTTATGGGAACATATTTGCTGCACACTGTGTGAGTACGGTACGTCATTCTACAGGGTTTTGTGCATGAAGGTGTCCGCACGGCTAGCTCATTCACGGTATTGGAGATCGGTGGCCAAAGAAACCTTTATAGGAGTCACTTACTTCCAATTAGTGTGAGTTTCGGTACGCAGAATATTTCCCCCCCTTTTTTCACATTCTCACATGGGTGTTATCACTCTTTAGTAAACGTACTACACCATATTATTCCTATCTGGTTTGTCCTGAGGTTCATGTTTCATCGGAGGTAATCATAAGGATTGTTGAATAAGGATACATCATTTGTAAGAAGTCGAGTGACACGTAGAAGATACCCTGGGATACCGGTGACCAAAGATACCTTAATGGGAGTGTACTCACTATCGATTATGTGAGTACGGTACGTCACAATATTTGAGATCATTGGTGAAAGGATTGTGCGACTGATTCACTCATGTTGTCTGAGATTGGTGGCTAAAGATACCTTTATGGGAGTCACTTCCTCTAAACGAGTGTGAGTTTTTGGTACGCAGAATTATATCATCATCTTTGTCTGCACATGGGTGTCACCATTTTCCTATAGACATACTACACCATATCATTTCCATTTGGTTTATTCCGAGGTACATCCATCATTGGAAGAAATCATATGGACTGATGATTAAGGATTGATACATCTTCTACAAGAGGTTCGGTGACCTGTAGAAGATACTGCTTCCGAAAAAGGTTGTTTGCATGGGACATTTATGTTGATACAGGACTGAGCGCTCAGATACATTCTTTTCTCTGCATTACTGTCTCCATTTTAGGGTATTGGTGGTCCCTTTGTTTGTATTTAGCTGCACACGTTTGTTTTGCGCCTTGGGACAGTTCATTTTCTGTATTAAAGTTGGGTCCTAGTCCATATGAGATTGATTATTTATGTTATAATCCTCCTTACCACATTTAATCTATGTTTAATAATCAAATATGAGGGAAATCTCCACATATTGGGGTATATTTACTAAGGTCCCGATTTTGACCGAGATGCCGTTTTTTCTTCAAAGTGTCATCTCGGTAATTTACTAAGCAAAAATCTCGGCAGTGATGAGGGCATTCGTAATATTTTGGAAGTCCTAGGAAAAAATCACGAATCAATACACCATCTGTCAAATACGCCTGCAATTTGGTAGAAATCGGTCATTTACTAAAAAGTGCAAAACACAAACACTGCCGACAATAGCCAAACACTGCCGTGCTAAAATACAAATCGTGAAAAAGTGCTAAAAAAAACCAGACCTGCTTTTTTATCCCGTGTTTGTATAGGCATGCACGGATCCATGAGATCCGTGCATGTTTTTCAGTGGGAAGGGGTGGGAAATGTTATAATTTTTTTTTTAAAAATGCGTGGGGTCCCCCCTCCTAAACCAAACCAGCCTCGGGCTCTTTGAGCCGGCCCTGGTTGCAAAAATATGGGAAAAAAATTGACAGGGGTTCCCCCATATTTAAGCAACCAGCACCGGGCTCTGCACCTGGTCCTGGTTCCAAAAATACGGGGGACAAAAAGCGTAGGGGTCCCCCGTATTTTTGAAACCAGCACCGGGCTCCACTAGCTGGACAGATAATGCCACAGCCGGGGGTCACTTTTATACAGTGAATATGGCACAATTCTAGCCTATACAGAGCTACTAGAGCCGCTTAATACCAACAAGCACCTTCCAGATTACCCTCCGCCCTGCTTGGTAATTTGTCCGGCAATTTGTCCACCGAACATCCCACGCTGTAACACACTAACAGCGGGAGACCTATAGGCTGCATTCGTGAGCACATTGGAGCAGCAACCCAGGGCGGTGACGGCCTCACCACCGGGAGAGGAAAGACGGCACGCAGCTTCGGCAGGAACCACCTGTGAGTAACCCGTCTCCTATTTTATCACGGACACCCGTTACAACACGCCCGGGGCGGTGATAGCCTCACCACCGGGAAAGGAAGGACGCTATAAGGTATAACTTTGACAGCCACAGGCGGTAACTATCTTACCTTCAATTTATTCTGAACTAATCACTACAGCCGGGACGCCGGCACATAGAGCCATCTATTAAAACCGTGTGGATCTTGCAAAGAAATATAATCTGACACATATTGTCTTATAAAGGACACGTGAGAGTTAATTTATAATACTCTCATTTGAGTTGTTGTTATTATAGTTCAATTCATTTATAGGTCCCGAATTATGCTATGACTATTAAATATCTGATGCTTGCATAGAGGAAAAAAATCCTTTTTTTATATATATGTTTTATGTTTATGGTGTAGTATTTGGTATAAAATAAAGGGTGTATATATATTTTTTATTTCATATTAAGTCTCCCGACCTCATTTCTGACAACTTTTACAGCCTGATAAATAATATTACAAAAATCAATATTATTATATTTTATTCTATCAATAGCGCGATGTTTTCCAAATTTATAATCCTCCTTACCACATTTAATCTATGTTTAATAATCAAATATGAGGGAAATCTCCACATATTGGGGTATATTTACTAAGGTCCCGATTTTGACCGAGATGCCGTTTTTTCTTCAAAGTGTCATCTCGGTAATTTACTAAGCAAAAATCTCGGCAGTGATGAGGGCATTCGTAATATTTTGGAAGTCCTAGGAAAAAATCACGAATCAATACACCATCGGTCAAATACGCCTGCAATTTGGTAGAAATCGGTCATTTACTAAAAAGTGCAAAACACAAACACTGCCGACAATAGCCAAACACTGCCGTGCTAAAATACAAATCGTGAAAAAGTGCTAAAAAAAACCAGACCTGCTTTTTTATCCCGTGTTTGTATAGGCATGCACGGATCCATGAGATCCGTGCATGTTTTTCAGTGGGAAGGGGTGGGAAATGTTATAATTTTAAAAAAAAAAATGCGTGGGGTCCCCCCTCCTAAACCAAACCAGCCTCGGGCTCTTTGAGCCGGCCCTGGTTGCAAAAATATGGGAAAAAAATTGACAGGGGTTCCCCCATATTTAAGCAACCAGCACCGGGCTCTGCACCTGGTCCTGGTTCCAAAAATACGGGGGACAAAAAGCGTAGGGGTCCCCCGTATTTTTGAAACCAGCACCGGGCTCCACTAGCTGGACAGATAATGCCACAGCCGGGGGTCACTTTTATACAGTGCCTTGCGGCCGTGGCATCGAATATCCAACTAGTCACCCCTGGCCGGGGTACCCTGGGGGAGTGGGGACCCCTTCAATCAAGGGGTCCCCCCCAGCCACCCAAGGGCCAGGGGTGAAGCCCGAGGCTGTCCCCCCCATCCAATGGGCTGCGGATGGGGGGCTGATAGCCTTTGTGAAAAGTGTTTGATATTGTTTTTAGTAGCAGTACTACAAGGCCCAGCAAGCCTCCCCCACAAGCTGGTACTTGGAGAACCACAAGTACCAGCATGCGGCGGAAAAACGGGCCCGCTGGTACCTGTAGTACTACTACTAAAAAAATACCCCAATAAAGACATCACACACACACCTTGAAAGTATAACTTTAATACATACATGCACACCAACATACATACATACATTCTTACCTATGTTCCCACGCAGGTCGGTCCTCTTCTCCAGTAGAATCCATGGTGTACCTGTAGAAAAAATTATACTCACATAATCCATGGTTGAAGGCTCCTCTGCTTGTAATCCTTTTGTAATCCACGTACTTGAAAAAATAAAAAAACGGATACCCGACCACGAACTGAAAGGGGCCCCATGTTTTCACATGGGACCCCTTTCCCCGAATGCAAGAAACCCCCTCTGACTGATGTCTAAGTGGGTTTCTTCAGCCAATCAGGGAGCGCCAAGTTGTGGCACCCTCCTGATCGGCTGTGTGCTCCTGTACTGTATGACAGGCGGCACGCGGCAGTGTTACAATGTAGCGCCTATGCGCTCCATTGTAACCAATGGTGGGAACTTTGTGGTCAGTGGTGAGGTCACTTTCGGTCAACCGCTGACTACAAAGTTCCCACCATTGGTTACAATGGAGCGCATAGGCGCTACATTGTAACACTGCCGTGTGCCGCCTGTCATACAGTACAGGAGCACACAGCCGATCAGGAGGGTGCCACAACGTGGCGCTCCCTGATTGGCTGAAGAAACCCACTTAGACATCAGTCAGAGGGGGTTTCCTGCATTCAGGGAAAGGGGTCCCATGTGAAAACATGGGGCCCCTTTCAGTTCGTGGTCGGGTATCCGTTTTTTTATTTTTTCAAGTACGTGGATTACAAAAGGATTACAAGCAGAGGAGCCTTCAACCATGGATTATGTGAGTATAATTTTTTCTACAGGTACACCATGGATTCTACTGGAGAAGAGGACCGACCTGCGTGGGAACATAGGTAAATATGTATGTATGTTGGTGTGCATGTATGTATTAAAGTTATACTTTCAAGGTGTGTGTGTGATGTCTTTATTGGGGTATTTTTTTAGTAGTAGTACTACAGGTACCAGCGGGCCCGTTTTTCCGCCGCATGCTGGTACTTGTGGTTCTCCAAGTACCAGCTTGTGGGGGAGGCTTGCTGGGCCTTGTAGTACTGCTACTAAAAACAATATCAAACACTTTTCACAAAGGCTATCAGCCCCCCATCCGCAGCCCATTGGATGGGGGGGACAGCCTCGGGCTTCACCCCTGGCCCTTGGGTGGCTGGGGGGGGACCCCTTGATTGAAGGGGTCCCCACTCCCCCAGGGTACCCCGGCCAGGGGTGACTAGTTGGATATTTGATGCCACGGCCGCAAGGCACTGTATAAAGTGACCCCCGGCTGTGGCATTATCTGTCCAGCTAGTGGAGCCCGGTGCTGGTTTCAAAAATACGGGGGACCCCTACGCTTTTTGTCCCCCGTATTTTTGGAACCAGGACCAGGCGCAGAGCCCGGTGCTGGTTGCTTAAATATGGGGGAACCCCTGTCAATTTTTTTCCCATATTTTTGCAACCAGGACCGGCTCAAAGAGCCCGAGGCTGGTTTGGCTTAGGAGGGGGGACCCCACGCAATTTTTTTTAAAAGTTTAAACATTTTTTTTTTTTTTACAAGGTGCACAATGAAGCCCTGCATGGATCTCTCAGATCCTGCCGAGATTCATTTTATTAAAGTCGGCAGTGTTTTACAAGTCACACGTAAAACACTGCCTAAAAAAACGAATGACATCGACATCGGAAAAACCGAAAATGCAGAATACGGCAGCTTAGTAAATTAGTCGAAATCAATCCAAAAAGTTGCATATTTACACTTTCAATGTCATTCGTGATTGAACTTTGACCTCAAACGGGAAAATACGATTCTTAGTAAATTTACCCGATTGTGTGGAGACTTCTCCGGCAAAACTCTTGAAGCAAACCAAAGAAGGGCATGATCGTACTATTGCTAAATATAAGTTTCCAATACTTTTGGGGAAAGGGAAGATGAAAGAGCAGATAATACATTTTAGAGAGTGTGTGGTGGGCTGCGGACATACATGTATATTCTTTAAGTGTAGGATAAAAATCTCTCCAAACATCCACTAATTGGAGTCAAGTAGCAAAAGCAGAGACTCCTAATTTGGGAAGGGAGGGGGACGTTTGCGTAGTATGAAACTTGTCTAAGTGAGTATGTGAGATTAAGTTAAGATCTCCGCATATCGCAGAGAATCAGAGCTGTGTGGCGTTAAAGATGCTTAAAGCCTTTGGAAAAAGGACTTATTGAAAATATTCGGTGCTTATATATTGCACAGCACATATGGGTAGATATGTCATGGAACTGAAGCAATTACAAAATGGCCTTAAGGATCAGTCTGGGTGGAAGTCGCTTCTAAAGGTAGGGAGCACTTGGCCAGTATAACAACTGCCCTAGCTTTGGACATTTATGTGGCAGATGTTACTAATTTCGATTTCAACATTTGTCATTTTACAACCTTTGACGGCATTGAGGGCCAAATTCAGACCTGATCACAGCAGCAAACTCTTTCTTTAATGGGCAAAACCATGTGCTTCCTGCAAGAAAACTAATTCTATAGCTTGTTTGGCTAGATATATCAAGACTTTACGTCATTTGGCCAGGGAATTAAACCCACCAACATTAAATGAGCCAATCTTCACATCTGACATAAAGCAACATATAGTGAGTAAAGACAAATTCAAGCGTATGAATTTAATAAAAAATAAACATAGAGCTAGCACCCCATAAGAACAAATACATGAGGGGAGAGACATGCATAACAAAGACAAGGGTGCAAAAATCACATAAAAACAGTTGTATGCTCAGCCAATAGTGGAAACACAGACTTCTGGGAGAACATGTGTGAATGCTGAAAAAAAACAAAGTACTGTAGGCTAAATAACCTCTGAAGCATAGCTCCACTGTGTCTCCCTACAAAACTTGGAACCTGGCAGGATTAATCAAGGCAACCTTCTTCTTCTCACAGACAAGGCGAGAAGATATAGGAAAGAAAGCCTTATGTGCGCTTGTAAGTTCAACTGAAAAATCCTGAAAAATGTACAGCCTTTTCCCTTCCCAGGAGAAGGATTGTTGCTTCCTGGGTAGGGAAGCCAATCCCGGATCATTTTTTCAATCCCGGGTATCGGGATTGCAAAATGGCCAATCCCGGGATTCCCGGGATACCCGGGATTGGCTGTTTGCTATTTGGCCGCCCACCCCGCACACATAACTCACCATATTCTGGGGGAGGGCGGGTGGGAGACACCATCTGATCGCTGCTGGCGGCTCCATGCAGCAGCTGACCGTGCAGCGTGACCTCTCACGCTGCACTGGGGAGCCAGATCAAGGAAGCCGGGCAGTGTCTGAGTGTCTTGTGGTCGCTCAACGCTGATCCCTCAATCCCAAGGATTGGAGCTTCCAATCCCGGGATTGAATCCCGGACATTTTTGGCCCTAAATCCCGGGATCCCGCTGATCCCGATCCAGGGATTGGCCACCATATTCCTGGGTGCTTTCCAAAAAGCAACCTTATGCAGACAGTTGAGGCATTTGAATAAAGTCACCTTAGGACAGGAATCTGTAGGCTTTGGAGTACGGCTAACCATGTGCACTCATTCCATGACCAAATCTTTACATTCCTCCTCTATCCCCAATAACTTAGGCAGTGTGGCCAGAACAAATGTAGCCAGTGTTGTGCCCTCTACTGATTGTGGGAGACCTACAAGCCTCACATTATTCCAGCGGGCATGATTTTCAATATTGTCTAGTTTATTCCAAAAATGGTTATTCTCACGTTCAAACTTTAGCATCTGCTAAATCATTACATATAGCCCCAATCCCATTCTCCATGTCAGATACCCTATGGGACAAATACTGCAGCTGCTCTTTTATGTCCGCCCGGCGTTTCTCCTGTCGCAGCTGATGTGGGCGCATGGGGGTCACCGAAGACAAGTACTTCTCCATCAGGGTTAAGAGGCAGCAATCCCTGTGCTGAGACGCTGTAGATAGCCTTAGAAAGGGTCCGTGCAGCGGGTGATTGAGTGGAGATATGAGGCTGAGCTGCTCACAACATGCAGCTGGAACCAGAAGTCTACCTTTCTCTTTTAGTAGTGAATGAAGTCTGCCCCCTCCCCCCCCCCCTGTTGATCTAACACCACATGCTCAATACCCATAAAGCTCATTAAGCACAGGTCTCCATCCTGACAAATTTTAAAATGCCGGGGAACAATGTGGTTTTCAACCTTATTCTTTATATTCCTATAATTTAATGCTCTCAGTGTTTTTCCTATATATATCATCCCGCAACCACATACTAACATATACACCACAGCAATTTATAGTTCTCTTTTGGATTACCTGTCTCAAGACTTATGTCCTTTTAAGCCATGTACACCAGTGATGTGTGGTGAAGTCATAGGCTGGAGAGGCACTGATTATATTTCAGTGCAATACCCAGCCCAGCGGCCTCCTGTCTCACCTGGGTGTCCGGGACTGTGACGCCTCTGCTGCTGGCTGGGAGGGAGAGAGAAGTGCGCTGTCCACCGCCGCATGTATCACTGTCTTCAGGACCACTGCTTCCGCTCGCCAGTCACCGCCGGTCCTGCCACTTCCACACGCCAATCACCTCCGGGTCCCGCCGCTTCCACCCACCAGCCAACGCCTGGTCCCGACGCTTCTGGCCGCCAGTCACCGCCGGATCCCGCCGATTCCGCCCGCTGCATATAGGGGTGATTGGACAGTGGATCCAGCACTGGATCCGCTGTCCAATCACAGCTGCCTCGCTGACATGGGCATGGTGTCCCTGTCAATGAGGCACTAATAGCAGTGCCGCTTACTCCATAGTTTTTAATGGGCTTTTACAGCCCAAGTGCTTGCCCCCCCCCCCCCCCCCCCTGCTTAATCCTGTTCTAATTGCCAACGGGAGGCACTGCTATCGGTGCCTCCCAAACCAATTTAAAGTACTAAAATGATTACCATAATATAAAGATGAAACTTATAACACAAAATATGTGTCACGTATGTACTGCACGTGAGAAACAACCATATGTATATAATAAATTGTATATATACAGTATATCAAGGGAGCGCTAATTTATGATATTAAAAAGCATTTAATGACAAAATTTAAAAAGTAGCACATATCATTATTAGTAACAGTAGTAAAAACTATATTCTTACAAAGTGGTTATTACCCAACTAACATAGGATCTCAATTAGTGAGCACACCACTGACTGATCACAGTCCACAGTTTGCCTGATTTGGAAATGTAAGGAGAGTACACACATTTCACAACTACCGCATGTAAAAACCCTTGCATTTTATTTAAAGGAGTTATCAATTCAGGATTACACCTTTGAGATATTGCGGGTAGTTAACTAGGTGACAACATTTTGTTCAATGTCCCCGCACATATGAACACTAATTCAGATTTCTACGGTACATGGGTTGCCAACACAGGATCCATTTTAAATAAATACCAATATTTACTGAATTCCCCTTCTTTACTCTCCACCTTCCTTCATACATCTTTATATTGAAGTACGTTTATCTCTCTCCTTTATAGTTTCTTAGATCTTTCCACAGCAGCATTAACTAAAGATATGAGGTAACCTTTTTCCAAGAATCTCTGTATATCCAAGGGCGTAGCTACCATAGGTGCAGGTAGTGCAGCTGCTGTGGGGCCCAGAGCTGAGAGGGGCCTATCTTCTCTGTCAAAGTTACATGTGATTTTTTGCCATTGGGTGGTATGTAGGTGTCCTTTCAAACTTTTTACTTGGGGCCTGCAATATATCTAGGTATGCCCCTGGACCTGCTCATTGTAGTGTGGTATAAAATGAACTGTAGGGCATTTTAATGTTAAATAATATGAAACGGGGCGCTGTAATGAGGCACAATATGAACAGGGAGCACTATATATCATAATGTGAATTGTGGGTAATGTGCGACATAATGTGTACTGGCAGCTCTGAAATCTGACATAGGGGGAACTTAAGCACTACTACGATTCATAAAAGAAACTAGGGTACTACTATGGGGCATAACATTAAATAAGACATTACTATGGTACAGAAAATAAACTAGAGCACTATTATAGGGCATAAAATTAACAACTGCTGCAGAAAAGTGTCTCTCTAGAAGCACTGGGACAGGGGCCTCTTCAAAAAGTTGCTATGGGGCCCACAAAGTTCTGGCTATGCCCCTCTGTATATCTATTTTAAACTATTCCTCAAATTTCTCTATAGTACAATTCCATCATAATATTAACTGAGAGAAAGGTAGATTTTTCTTCCATTTACTGAAGTGACAACATCTAAAATCAAGATAATTATTACTATCCACAAATTTAAAATAAGTGCACATATTCAACTATTTAAATCTTCCTGACAATTATCAGCACTCAAAATTAGATCTAAAACTTGGATCTCCTTATTCTGAAAATTCGCCATAAAACCCAAATTATAATTATTATTATTATTCAACTAGTATACAAAATCACTAAACATACGATCTAAACCTTGCCATATAATTAGTATTATAAGATGATTATTTTAAAAGATGATTCCCTTTTTAATAAAAAAAAAAGAGGTAAAAAAGGAGGGGATGGACATAATCATTTATTAATAAAGGGAAACATTTTAATGCCCCTATTTATCAATGAGTGATAAATTTCACTGTAAGTGATAAATTGCACCAGCTAACCAGCTCCTAACGTCCATGTCACAGGCTGGGTTTAAAAAATTACAATTAGGAGTGGATTGGCTGGTGCAATTTAGAACTCACAGTGAAATTTAGCACTCATTGATAAATAGGGACATAAATCTTAAAATTAAACACACTTGCCCCGTCAGGCTTAAAATGAAGGCTATAAAATCAAGCGTTTTAGTGAGTTTTAATTTTTTTTCCTGTATTTGTATGGGTGTGGATTATTAGATCTACACTAAAAAGGTCTATAATGAATAGGTAGACCACTAATGGTCCTCATGCATTAGGTAGACAGGGTCAAAAGGACAACATAGTCAAAAGGTCGACATGGAAATGGTAGACACTTTTTTGTTTTTGGGGTGTTTTGGCACTTTTGTGCCACAAACAAACCCCATTGGCCTCATGCCTCGCTTTGCTCTCCATGATTCAGGCAAGGTGCCTCACTCCACTACCACTGCGCGCGGCACGAGTTACTATTCCCAATCATAGTCCACGTGAATGGTAAAGTATGAAAAAGCTGGAAAAAGAAACCTTATCGACCTTAACCTATGAACCTTTTGACCTAGTCAACCATTAGTGATCAACCTATTAGTGGTCTACCTATTGACTGTAGACCTTTTTAGTGTAGACCTATAGACCGGATAGCATTTTATTGTATTATCTGTGTACCACTGTATAACTGGAATGTATTTTGTTTTATTTTTAAGGTTTTAATATAACATTTTACATTGCTATTGAAAATCTGATCCTATGGTAATCGTGAATGTGAAATGGAGTTAATAATTATATGGTTAATATTGTTAAAGTAAAATGGTGACCATGGCAAATCCTATATAATTAGATTACTACTAGCTCTTTATTGCAAACATTAATGGAAACAAGTTCACTAGTCATCTCCAGACTCGACTGCTGTAATCCCCTGACAAATACCTCTCTCTACTCCAATCTATCCTCAATGCTGCTGCCTGGCTCATCTGCATCACCAAATGTACTACATCCACCCTTCCCCCCTTACAAGCTCTTCACTAGCTCCCCTTCCCCTTCAGAATCCATTTCAAGATTCTCACATTCACTTACAAAGCCCTCACCCACTCCCCTCCCGGTTACATCTCGGACTGATGGCAGGAGAGGGGAAGGAGAGGTGCACACTGCACTCTCCTCTCCCCGGACACAGTGAGACTGCAGAGCCGACCCCAGGCAGCAGCAGTGGTAAGTTGTGCTGCTGGGGGGTAAATGTGTATCTGGCACTATTGGGGGTCATATGTGTATCTGGCACTACACTACTGGGGGCATACTTGGCACTGTGGGGACATATTTGTATCTGCCACTGTGGGGGCATATTTATATCTAGCACAGTGGGGGCATATCTGGCACCATTGGAATATATAAAGGAGAAAGAAATGCTCTGCGCACCAAAAATCACTTTGAATTGATTGATTGATTAATTAAGTGCAGTCTAGCAAGGAGAATGATTGACTCAATGAAACTTGACCTTTGGGATATATGTTTATCTGGCTCTTTGGGGGCATATTTGTATCTAGAAACAACAAAAAGGATAGAGGGTGCACTGGCGCTAAATTCTTATAGATAACCCTGAATTATACAGGTTAAGGTTATCCGTTAGGAATACATATGCCAATCAAATGGTAAAAGAAGATATTTTATTAAAACATCACAATAAAAATTAAACAAAATTGCATCCAAACTGGTATTCAATAGATCCTGTGCGCAGTGAGCTCTAAAGTTTACAGATAAAGTGACTGGTGCATCAAAAGGAAAAAAGGTCTCTCACCATAATCCAACCGTGCGGTGGGCTAGCCGGTTAGTTAGCAGATGCGGTCCAAGGCTGATTAGCCTGGCACCACCACAACGGATTTGATCAGCACACAATCACCCAGGTCTTTACATGTACAGCTCCTCCGTCCAGACAATGCGTTTCGGTCTATATATTGACCTTTTTCAAGAATGGATGGAGAGCTGTCCTCCAAATGATCCTTTTACACCCTCCCTAATCTATCTATTAAACTAGATGATTGAATAATTGTCGACACCACACTTCCGTGTTCTCATACCGGAAGTCACGTTAGTGCGTTCCAGCAGCCGCTTCCTGTCCTCTCTGTGACACTGCTGCCTCTTACTTGCATTCCATAGATATTGAAAAGCGCTGCACTTCCGGATTCTCATCCCGGAAGTCACCTCTGTGTGTTCCAGTGACCGATTCCTGTCCTCTATTTGACAATAAAGCTATTACATTGTATTCCAAAAAAACCTTATTAATCAAATATACATCACATCTAATGTCGTACGCTACAAAATATTATTTTCCTCCTTCCATATGGGTATCTCAAAAGCTGGACTTCTGCCCACAGATTGTCATGGTAGTCTGTCCGCCATTTTACTTCAGGGATCCCATTTTTCTTGCGCATGAACCATGTGATTTTATTCAATGATAGCTTTTCATTCTGTTATCCATTTTAAATTAGGGAATCCAGCATTCTTTCCACATACAGACGACAATGCAAGAACACCCACACCTGACCAAACCGGGTGGTACTTTGTATTCCCATCCTGTCCATCCCTATTACCCGGGTGGGGTCCTTCATGCCTCATGATTTGTTTGTGGTTCCCATGAATTTTGGACATACAAAGAAAAAAGAGGATAAATGAGGGATTAGTAAACATAAATTTAAAAGCTTATCAATACTTTAAAATATTAAATATTAGAAAATTATAAACTAATCTAAAAACCACCTCAACTCAAAGTCAACATTGTGTCCCTTGGGTTTTAATGTATCGAGATCATAAATCCATTTAATTTCGCTTTGAGCGAGGCGTTTCTCCAGATTTTTGTTCCGCCGAGTGGGTTTCAACTGTTATAGCCCAAGAATTCGTGGGATATGGCCCTCACATTTATTGTCTTTTTTACTAAAGTGCTCGGAAAGTGGATGAGTTTCTAAGCCTTTGCAGATATTATATATATGTTCCGCTGCTCTTGTTTTTAAAGGCCTTGAAGTTTATCCTATGTAGATCTGACCACACTTACATTCCAGTAAATAAACTACGTTCCTGGAATGGCAAGTTACAAAGTCTCTTATGGAATATTTCTTACTATTTACTTCGAATTCCGTGGTCTTTTGTGCTATATCCTTTTTTGTTGTGGTACGGCACATCAGACAAGATCCACATCTATGAAAACCCTTATTGCATGTTCTTGCTACATTGTTTTCTTGTAAACTACTTTTGACTAGTTTATCCTTCAATGATTTGGCTTTTTTGTATATAAAAACTGGTTAGGCGGTAAGTGGATTTCCAAAATTGGGTCATCTTGCAATATTCGCCAATTGTCTCTGAATACTCTTTCCACCCTTTTGTTATATGCACCATACTGGGTATTAAATGCCCATTCATATGGGTTACCTCTATGTTCTAGTTTTTCCTTTTCTACTAAGAGTTCTTTTCTATCAAGTTGGTATACTTTCTCTTTCGCAGTTCTGAGTGTTAATACCCCTTTTCCCGAAATATTCCCATTTCCTCTGTGTCTCTAGGACAGTAGTGTCCATGTACAGATATGTCCTGCTATAACGTTGCTGCGTACCGCATAGCGGGCGCCATGCAACTCGCGCCAGCTCCTTGCGCTATAACTCCCGTTATAAGATGCGTTGTAAATGGGACGTCACGTTATAATTGTAACATGCATTCTACTTTCTGTCCACCAGATGTCGTTTTTCCTAAACTCTATGGCGAATGCCTCAAATAGCCAACGGACCCTTCGTAGCGCTACCTGCTGATTGGCTGACGGGTTCGAATCCTAGCGGGACCAGAATTATTTATTTTTTTGGGAAAAGTCAGAAAAAAAAATGCGTGGGGTCCCCCCTCCAAAGCATAACCAGCCTTGGGCTCTTCGAGCCGGTCCTGGTTCTAAAAATCCGGGGGGAAAACGGACAGGGGATCCCCCGTATTTTTAAAACCAGCACCGGGCTCTGTGCCTGGTGCTGGTGCAGAAAATACGGGGGACAAAAAGAGTAGGGGTCCCCCGTATTTTTTACACCAGCATCGGGCTCCACTAGCTGGACAGATAATGCCACAGCCAGGGGTCACTTTTATACAGTGCCCTGCGGCCGTGGCATTAAATATCCAACTAGTCACCCCTGGCCGGGGTACCCTGGGGGAGTGGGGACCCCTTCAATCAAGGGGTCCCCCCCCAGCCACCCAAGGGCCAGGGGTGAAGCCCGAGGCTGTCCCCCCCATCCAAGGGCTGCGGATGGGAGGCTGATAGCCTTGAGAAAAATGACAGAATATTGTTTCTTCCAGTAGTACTACAAGTCCCAGCAAGCCTCCCCCGCAAGCTGGTACTTGGAGAACCACAAGTACCAGCATGGTACCTGTAGTTCTACTGGAAAAAATATCCAAATAAAAACAGGAGACACACACCGTGACAGTAAAACTTTATTTCACACATGTCGACACACATACATACTTACCTATGATGACCCGCTGCCCGGAAAGTTCCCACCATTGAAAGTAATGGAGAGGCTTTGCGATGCGCTGTCTGACCTCAGATGCGAGACAGCCAATCAGGTGAGCACCATGAAGTAGCGCTTCCTGATTGGCTGAAGGGACCTCAGTGACAGGAGTCACGTGGGGTCCCGGCATTCGGAGAAAGGGGTCCCATGTGTCAACATGGCACCCCTTTCAGTCCGCTGGCACGGGTAATTGCGGTTTGTTTTTTTGCCAAGTACGTGGATTATCTCCCGGACCCTGGATCAGGGGAGCCTAATTTTTTTTCACAGGTACCCCGGATCGTCGGAGACGAGACGTGCCGGTCGGCGGGTCAACATAGGTAAGTATGTATGTGTGTCGACATGTGTGAAATAAAGTTTTACTGTCACGGTGTGTGTCTCCTGTTTTTATTTGGATATTTTTTTTCCAGTAGAACTACAGGTACCAGCGGGCCCGTTTTTCTCCCGCATGCTGGTACTTGTGGTTCTCCAAGTACCAGCTTGCGGGGGAGGCTTGCTGGGACTTGTAGTACTACTGGAAGAAACAATATTCTGTCATTTTTCTCAAGGCTATCAGCCTCCCATCCGCAGCCCTTGGATGGGGGGGGGACAGCCTCGGGCTTCACCCCTGGCCCTTGGGTGGCTGGGGGGGGGACCCCTTGATTGAAGGGGTCCCCACTCCCCCAGGGTACCCCGGCCAGGGGTGACTAGTTGGATATTTAAAGCCACGGCCGCAGGGCACTGTATAAAAGTGACCCCCGGCTGTGGCATTATCTGTCTAGCTAGTGGAGCCCGATGCTGGTGTAAAAAATACGGGGGACCCCTACTCTTTTTGTCCCCCGTATTTTTTGCACCAGCACCAGGCGCAGAGCCGGTGCTGGTTTTAAAAATACGGGTGATCCCCTGTCCATTTTCCCCCCGGATTTTTAGAACCAGGACCGGCTCGAAGAGCCCGAGGCTGGTTATGCTTTGGAGGGGGGACCCCACGCCATTTTTTTTTTCAATAAAAAAATGACATTAAATAAATTCACAAAAAATAAATAAATTCTAGTCTCAACAGGATTCAAACACGGGATGCACGCATTGCAAGCAGACACTGTAACCATTATGCCACTGCTGACGACGATATGAGCTGGCTCTCCAGGTAAATATATGATGTGTTCTACTCTTAGTGAACGCGCGGCACCGTGCTTAACATGGAGCATTCGCCACCTAGCGGTGAAAATGTGTATTACATGGCGTGGGACACAACGCATGCCATAACGTTATTACAACTCGCGATTCAGGACCCTAAATAGCGCGCTATGAGCAACGGTGTATGAGGATACATCTGTAGTTTCTTTTTAGACTTTTAAACTGGCCTATAGGTACGTTCGCCAACCATTTCTCATGGTGCTCACTATTAATACTAAGGTAGGCGTTGGAATCAGTCGGTTTACAATGGGTTTGGGTAAGAATTCTCTCATTCTCAATATAGACTTTGAGATCTAAGAACACTAGTTCCTTTTTACTTTCAGTGAACGTCAAAACAATATTGAAATCATTGGTGTTCAGCAGTTTAAAAAAATAATTCAAAGTGTTGGCCTCTCCTCGCCAGATGAAAAAAACATCATCATTAAAACGCCACCAGGAAACCAGGTTTACACCCAGCTCTCTCAGGTTATCCACAGTCTGTGCTTCCCAATAGGCCATGTAGAGATTGGCATAACTGGGAACAAACCCGGTGCCCATGGCTGTACCCTTGATCTGCAGATAGTATTAACCATTGAAGTAGAAATAATTGTTCATTAAAATGAAATCAATTGATTCCAATAGGAATCTCTTTGTTTCCTCATTATATTCACTTTTATTCAAAAAGTATTCGACTGCCACTCTACCTTTATCCCAATCTATGATGGTATAAAGTGTGCTGACATCGGCACTGACTAGAGTGCACTCGTTATCCCATGTGACCTTCTCTAACTTCCTTAAAACATCTCCTGTATCTTTTAGAAAAGCAGGGGTGCATGTCACTATTGGCTGTAGGAAATAGTCAACCATAGCAGATAAGTTTGATGATATAATGTTAGTGCCTGTAATGATTGGACGTCCGGGGGGGCTGGTGGAATCCTTATGGATTTTGGGCAAAACATATATCATTGGAGTGGAGGGATTGCTAATGATGATGAAATCTCTTTCATCCACAGTAATAGCGCCCTCCCCCACAGCTCTTGCATTGAGTTCATCACATTTTTTTGCAATTTTGGTAATGGGATCAGTTTTCAGTTTTTTGTTGATACTAAGGTCCCCCAATTTTCTATCTTTTTCCTTTAGGTAATTTTCTTTACTCATGACAACCACTCCTCCCTCTTTGTCTGCAGGCTTTATTATAATTTCCTTATTCACCTGTAAAGATTGTACTGCAAGAAATTCTTTCTTGCTCAAGTTCTTCTTATATTTATGAATTTTTCTCAATTCCTTAGTGACAATAGAGTTGAAACAATCGATACTACCCCCCTTAACATGTTGCGGGTAAAAGTGGGATTTTTTCTTAAACTTGGGTCTATCACTCAAAAGGTTCTCATTTGTAGATTCCTTTTTTCAAACTCAATTTTCTTATATATTTCTGCAGATCCACGAATAGCTCAAATGGATTTGGATCATTAGAGGGTGCAAATTTCAGCCCTTTTAGCAACACCTTCTGTTCAGACTCAGTCAAATCATAATTACTCAAATTGAAGATTTTGCTGGTATTATCCCTTTCAGAGCCATTTTCGCTCCCTTGTCCTACATTGGTATCTATTAGGTTAGGAGAAGACTTTCTGGGTTTGGGTTATTTGTTACTCCCCTTTTTCCCCGTTTGGTGGATCTATCAATTATTCCCTTCTTGGGGTCCAACGACCTCTGTCTAAAAAAGAGCGATTAAAACGTGGTGTATATGAATTATCTGCACTGTATTCCTCATTCCCTTTATCTGCAAAATCTCTTCCTCCCCTTTGTCTATTTGATTCCCTTGGGTGATTACTCACCCAATTATGTGGATGTTGGATAAAATCCTCTTCATTTTTGTTGATACCAGGTCCCCTATTCCTATCATTTCTAGGGAGGTATCTTTCTTTAGGGTTTCTCTCCCACAAGGGATACTTCCCTTTGGGGTTCCTCTGTAACTGACTCTGTCCCTCATACACTGATCTTTTTTCATTTCTACCCTGGTAATTCTGTCGAGAGATTCCCTTACGCCAGGTAGGAGTCTGTATGATCTCTATTCTAATGGACCATTGACCCTACCCTTTTGGATTAATAGGCTCTCCATTCTGGAATTCATCTAGCTCTCTTTGGAGCTTCCGCTTTTTCCTGCTCCTCAGATCCTTAGTTTCTTTTTCTAATTTTTGTAAGCTATTTTTCTCTCTCTCTTTGACCTCTTCTAGATCCATAAATGGATCAATAAGAGTTTTAGATGTCTCAATATCACTATTGATATCTTGAAGATTATTTATTCTCTCTTTTATAATCAATTCTACTAATGATAAACCACAGTGGATCAGAATTTTATCCCATTCTTTAATAAAAGAATAATTTTCATTAATGAATGATGGTTTTTTAATTACCCTGAGGCCTCTTGGTATAAGATGGTGGGATAAATAGTGTTCCAATGTGGTGACCTCCCACCACATCCTATATTCTCTTGACATTAATTTCTCCAATTTGTTAAGTAGGGAGGTTATGTATTCATCTTCAACTTTAGGTTCTACCATAGAATATTTAGGAAACCTTTGGACAAATTTCTCCTGGTTTCCCTAAATGAAAACATCCCTGCTGCAGACTGGTTCGTATCGGTGTTTTTAAAGAAGAACAATAGACCAAAAAATTGATGATACGATGTCAGAATTGCACAGTTAAAAGAACAAGCTTCCTTGGTACACCTCTAAATGGGGGAGACAAACACCAATTATCTTTTAATAGAAACAACAAAAGGAGAGAGGGTGCCACTGGTGCTAAATTCTTACAGATAACCCTGAATTATACAGGTTAAGGTTATCCCTTAGGAATACATATGCCAATCAAATGGTAAAAGAAGATATTTTATTAAAACATCACAATAAAAATGAAACAAAATTACATCCAAACTGGTATTCAATAGATCCTGTGCGCAGTGAGCTCTAAAGTTTCCAGATAAAGTGACTGGTGCATCAAAAGGAAAAAAGGTCTCTCACCATAATCCAACCATGCAGTGGGCTAGCCGGTTAGTTAGCAGATGCAGTCCAAGGCTGATTAGCCTGGCACCACCGCAACGGATTTGATCAGCAGTCACCCAGGTCTTTACATGTACAGCTCCTCCGTCCAGACAACGCATTTCGGTCTATATATTGACCTTTTTCAAGAATGGATGGAGAGCTGTCCTTCAAATGATCCTTTTACACCCTCCCTAATCTATCTCTTAAACTAGATTATTGAATAATTGTTGACACCGCACTTCCATGTTCTCATACCGTATGTCACGTTAGTGCATTCCAGCGGCCGCTTCCTATCCTCTCTGCGACACTGCCACCTCTTACTTGCATTCCATAGATATTGAACAGCGCTGCACTTCCGGATTCTCATCCCGGAAGTAGAGATGAGCGGGTTCGGTTTCTCTGAAACCGAACCCGCACGAACTTCATGTTTTTTTTACGGGTCCGAGCAGACTCGGATCCTCCCGCCTTGCTCGGTTAACCCGAGCGCGCCCGAACGTCATCATGACGCTGTCGGATTCTCGCGAGACTCGGATTCTATATAAGGAGCCGCGCGTCGCCGCCATTTTCACACGTGCATTGAGATTGATAGGGAGAGGACGTGGCTGGCGTCCTCTCCATTAGAAATTAGATTAGAAGAGAGAGAGAGATTGTGCAGAGTCAGACAGAGTTTACCACAGTGACCAGTGCAGTTGTTGTTAGTTAACTTTTATTTATTTTAATATAATATATCCGTTCTCTGCTATATCCGTTCTCTGCCTGAAAAAAAACGATACACAGCAGCAGCCAGTCACACAGTGTGACTCAGTCTGTGTGCACTCAGCTCAGCCCAGTGTGCTGCACATCAATGTATAAAAGGCAAAGCTTATAATAATTGTGGGGGAGACTGGGGAGCACTGCAGGTTGTTATAGCAGGAGCCCCCAGGAGTACATAATATTATATTAATTTAAAATTAAACAGTGCACACTTTTGCTGCAGGAGTGCCACTGCCAGTGTGACTAGTGGTGACCAGTGCCTGACCACCAGTATAGTAGTATATTGTTGTATGTATTGTATACTATCTCTTTATCAACCAGTCTATATTAGCAGCAGACACAGTACAGTGCGGTAGTTCACGGCTGTGGCTACCTCTGTGTCGGCAGTCGGAACTCGGCAGGCAGTCCGTCCATCCATAATTGTATTACAATATATACCACCTAACCGTGGTATTTTTCTTTCTTTCTTTATACCGTCGTCATAGTGTCATACTAGTTGTTACGAGTATACTACTATCTCTTTATCAACCAGTGTACAGTGCGGTAGTTCACGGCTGTGGCTACCTCTGTGTCGGCAGTCGGCAGGCAGTCCGTCCATCCATAATTGTATTATTATTATAATATATACCACCTAACCGTGGTTTTTTTTTCATTCTTTATACCGTCATAGTGTCATACTAGTTGTTACGAGTATACTACTATCTCTTTATCAACCAGTGTACAGTGCGGTAGTTCACGGCTGTGGCTACCTCTGTGTCGGCAGTCGGCAGGCAGTCCGTCCATCCATAATTGTATTATTATTATAATATATACCACCTAACCGTGGTTTTTTTTTCATTCTTTATACCGTCGTCATAGTGTCATACTAGTTGTTACGAGTATACTACTATCTCTTTATCAACCAGTGTACAGTGCGGTAGTTCACGGCTGTGGCTACCTCTGTGTCGGCAGTCGGCAGGCAGTCCGTCCATCCATAATTGTATTATTATTATAATATATACCACCTAACCGTGGTTTTTTTTTCATTCTTTATACCGTCGTCATAGTGTCATACTAGTTGTTACGAGTATACTACTATCTCTTTATCAACCAGTGTACAGTGCGGTAGTTCACGGCTGTGGCTACCTCTGTGTCGGCAGTCGGCAGGCAGTCCGTCCATCCATAATTGTATTATTATTATAATATATACCACCTAACTGTGGTATTTTTTTTTCTTTCTTTATACCGTCGTCATAGTGTCATACTAGTTGTTACGAGTATACTACTATCTCTTTATCAACCAGTGTACAGTGCGGTAGTTCACGGCTGTGGCTACCTCTGTGTCGGCAGTCGGCAGGCAGTCCGTCCATCCATAATTGTATTATTATTATAATATATACCACCTAACTGTGGTATTTTTTTTTCTTTCTTTATACCGTCGTCATAGTGTCATACTAGTTGTTACGAGTATACTACTATCTCTTTATCAACCAGTGTACAGTGCGGTAGTTCACGGCTGTGGCTACCTCTGTGTCGGCAGTCGGCAGGCAGTCCGTCCATCCATAATTGTATTATTATTATAATATATACCACCTAACCGTGGTTTTTTTTTCATTCTTTATACCGTCGTCATAGTGTCATACTAGTTGTTACGAGTATACTACTATCTCTTTATCAACCAGTGTACAGTGCGGTAGTTCACGGCTGTGGCTACCTCTGTGTCGGCAGTCGGCAGGCAGTCCGTCCATCCATAATTGTATTATTATTATAATATATACCACCTAACCGTGGTTTTTTTTTCATTCTTTATACCGTCATAGTGTCATACTAGTTGTTACGAGTATACTACTATCTCTTTATCAACCAGTGTACAGTGCGGTAGTTCACGGCTGTGGCTACCTCTGTGTCGGCAGTCGGCAGGCAGTCCGTCCATCCATAATTGTATTATTATTATAATATATACCACCTAACCGTGGTTTTTTTTTCATTCTTTATACCGTCGTCATAGTGTCATACTAGTTGTTACGAGTATACTACTATCTCTTTATCAACCAGTGTACAGTGCGGTAGTTCACGGCTGTGGCTACCTCTGTGTCGGCACTCGGCAGGCAGTCCGTCCATCCATAATTGTATTATTATTATGATATATACCACCTAACCGTGGTTTTTTTTTCATTCTTTATACCGTCGTCATAGTGTCATACTAGTTGTTACGAGTATACTACTATCTCTTTATCAACCAGTGTACAGTGCGGTAGTTCACGGCTGTGGCTACCTCTGTCGGCAGTCGGCAGGCAGTCCGTCCATCCATAATTGTATTATTATTATAATATATACCACCTAACTGTGGTATTTTTTTTTCTTTCTTTATACCGTCGTCATAGTGTCATACTAGTTGTTACGAGTATACTACTATCTCTTTATCAACCAGTGTACAGTGCGGTAGTTCACGGCTGTGGCTACCTCTGTGTCGGCAGTCGGCAGGCAGTCCGTCCATCCATAATTGTATTATTATTATAATATATACCACCTAACCGTGGTTTTTTTATACCACCTAACCGTGGCAGTCCGTCCATAATTGTATACTAGTATCCAATCCATCCATCTCCATTGTTTACCTGAGGTGCCTTTTAGTTCTGCCTATAAAATATGGAGAACAAAAAAGTTGAGGTTCCAAAATTAGGGAAAGATCAAGATCCACTTCCACCTCGTGCTGAAGCTGCTGCCACTAGTCATGGCCGAGACGATGAAATGCCAGCAACGTCGTCTGCCAAGGCCGATGCCCAATGTCATAGTACAGAGCATGTCAAATCCAAAACACCAAATATCAGAAAAAAAAGGACTCCAAAACCTAAAATAAAATTGTCGGAGGAGAAGCGTAAACTTGCCAATATGCCATTTACCACACGGAGTGGCAAGGAACGGCTGAGGCCCTGGCCTATGTTCATGGCTAGTGGTTCAGCTTCACATGAGGATGGAAGCACTCAGCCTCTCGCTAGAAAACTGAAAAGACTCAAGCTGGCAAAAGCACCGCAAAGAACTGTGCGTTCTTTGAAATCCCAAATCCACAAGGAGAGTCCAATTGTGTCGTTTGCGATGCCTGACCTTCCCAACACTGGACGTGAAGAGCATGCGCCTTCCACTATTTGCATGCCCCCTGCAAGTGCTGGAAGGAGCACCCGCAGTCCAGTTCCTGATAGTCAGATTGAAGATGTCAGTGTTGAAGTACACCAGGATGAGGAGGATATGGGTGTTGCTGGCGCTGGGGAGGAAATTGACCAGGAGGATTCTGATGGTGAGGTGGTTTGTTTAAGTCAGGCACCCGGGGAGACACCTGTTGTCCGTGGGAGGAATATGGCCGTTGACATGCCAGGTGAAAATACCAAAAAAATCAGCTCTTCGGTGTGGAGGTATTTCACCAGAAATGCGGACAACAGGTGTCAAGCCGTGTGTTCCCTTTGTCAAGCTGTAATAAGTAGGGGTAAGGACGTTAACCACCTCGGAACATCCTCCCTTATACGTCACCTGCAGCGCATTCATAATAAGTCAGTGACAAGTTCAAAAACTTTGGGTGACAGCGGAAGCAGTCCACTGACCAGTAAATCCCTTCCTCTTGTAACCAAGCTCACGCAAACCACCCCACCAACTCCCTCAGTGTCAATTTCCTCCTTCCCCAGGAATGCCAATAGTCCTGCAGGCCATGTCACTGGCAAGTCTGACGAGTCCTCTCCTGCCTGTGATTCCTCCGATGCATCCTTGCGTGTAACGCCTACTGCTGCTGGCGCTGCTGTTGTTGCCGCTGGGAGTCGATGGTCATCCCAGAGGGGAAGTCGTAAGCCCACTTGTACTACTTCCAGTAAGCAATTGACTGTTCAACAGTCCTTTGCGAGGAAGATGAAATATCACAGCAGTCATCCTACTGCAAAGCGGATAACTGAGTCCTTGACAACTATGTTGGTGTTAGACGTGCGTCCGGTATCCGCCGTTAGTTCACAGGGAACTAGACAATTTATTGAGGCAGTGTGCCCCCGTTACCAAATACCATCTAGGTTCCACTTCTCTAGGCAGGCGATACCGAGAATGTACACGGACGTCAGAAAAAGACTCACCAGTGTCCTAAAAAATGCAGTTGTACCCAATGTCCACTTAACCACGGACATGTGGACAAGTGGAGCAGGGCAGGGTCAGGACTATATGACTGTGACAGCCCACTGGGTAGATGTATGGACTCCCGCCGCAAGAACAGCAGCGGCGGCACCAGTAGCAGCATCTCGCAAACGCCAACTCTTTCCTAGGCAGGCTACGCTTTGTATCACCGCTTTCCAGAATACGCACACAGCTGAAAACCTCTTACGGCAACTGAGGAAGATCATCGCGGAATGGCTTACCCCAATTGGACTCTCCTGTGGATTTGTGGCATCGGACAACGCCAGCAATATTGTGTGTGCATTAAATATGGGCAAATTCCAGCACGTCCCATGTTTTGCACATACCTTGAATTTGGTGGTGCAGAATTTTTTAAAAAACGACAGGGGCGTGCAAGAGATGCTGTCGGTGGCCAGAAAAATTGCGGGACACTTTCGGCGTACAGGCACCACGTACAGAAGACTGGAGCACCACCAAAAACTACTGAACCTGCCCTGCCATCATCTGAAGCAAGAAGTGGTAACGAGGTGGAATTCAACCCTCTATATGCTTCAGAGGTTGGAGGAGCAGCAAAAGGCCATTCAAGCCTATACAATTGAGCACGATATAGGAGATGGAATGCACCTGTCTCAAGTGCAGTGGAGAATGATTTCAACGTTGTGCAAGGTTCTGATGCCCTTTGAACTTGCCACACGTGAAGTCAGTTCAGACACTGCCAGCCTGAGTCAGGTCATTCCCCTCATCAGGCTTTTGCAGAAGAAGCTGGAGGCATTGAAGAAGGAGCTAACACGGAGCGATTCCGCTAGGCATGTGGGACTTGTGGATGCAGCCCTTAATTCGCTTAACAAGGATTCACGGGTGGTCAATCTGTTGAAATCAGAGCACTACATTTTGGCCACCGTGCTCGATCCTAGATTTAAAGCCTACCTTGGATCTCTCTTTCCGGCAGACACAGGTCTGCTGGGGTTGAAAGACCTGCTGGTGACAAAATTGTCAAGTCAAGCGGAACGCGACCTGTCAACATCTCCTCCTTCACATTCTCCCGCAACTGGGGGTGCGAGGAAAAGGCTCAGAATTCCGAGCCCACCCGCTGGCGGTGATGCAGGGCAGTCTGGAGCGACTGCTGATGCTGACATCTGGTCCGGACTGAAGGACCTGACAACGATTACGGACATGTCGTCTACTGTCACTGCATATGATTCTCTCAACATTGATAGAATGGTGGAGGATTATATGAGTGACCGCATCCAAGTAGGCACGTCACACAGTCCGTACTTATACTGGCAGGAAAAAGAGGCAATTTGGAGGCCCTTGCACAAACTGGCTTTATTCTACCTAAGTTGCCCTCCCACAAGTGTGTACTCCGAAAGAGTGTTTAGTGCCGCCGCTCACCTTGTCAGCAATCGGCGTACGAGGTTACATCCAGAAAATGTGGAGAAGATGATGTTCATTAAAATGAATTATAATCAATTCCTCCGCGGAGACATTGACCAGCAGCAATTGCCTCCACAAAGTACACAGGGAGCTGAGATGGTGGATTCCAGTGGGGACGAATTGATAATCTGTGAGGAGGGGGATGTACACGGTGATATATCGGAGGGTGAAGATGAGGTGGACATCTTGCCTCTGTAGAGCCAGTTTGTGCAAGGAGAGATTAATTGCTTCTTTTTTGGGGGGGGTCCAAACCAACCCGTCATATCAGTCACAGTCGTGTGGCAGACCCTGTCACTGAAATGATGGGTTGGTTAAAGTGTGCATGTCCTGTTTTGTTTATACAACATAAGGGTGGGTGGGAGGGCCCAAGGATAATTCCATCTTGCACCTCTTTTTTCTTTTCTTTTTCTTTGCATCATGTGCTGATTGGGGAGGGTTTTTTGGAAGGGACATCCTGCGTGACACTGCAGTGCCACTCCTAGATGGGCCCGGTGTTTGTGTCGGCCACTAGGGTCGCTTATCTTTCTCACACAGTCAGCTACCTCATTGCGCCTCTTTTTTTCTTTGCGTCATGTGCTGTTTGGGGAGGGTTTTTTGGAAGGGACATCCTGCGTGACACTGCAGTGCCACTCCTAGATGGGCCCGGTGTTTGTGTCGGCCACTAGGGTCGCTTATCTTACTCACACAGCGACCTCTGTGCAAATTTTAGGACTAAAAATAATATTGTGAGGTGTGATGTGTTCAGAATAGGCTGAAAATGAGTGTAAATTATGTTTTTTGAGGTTAATAATACTTTGGGATCAAAATTACCCCCAAATTCTATGATTTAAGCTGTTTTTTAGGGTTTTTTGAAAAAAACACCCGAATCCAAAACACACCCGAATCCGACAAAAAAAATTCGGTGAGGTTTTGCCAAAACGCGGTCGAACCCAAAACACGGCCGCGGAACCGAACCCAAAACCAAAACACAAAACCCGAAAAATTTCAGGCGCTCATCTCTACCCGGAAGTCACCTCTGTGTGTTCCAGTGACCGCTTCCTGCCCTCTATTTGACAATAACGCTATTACATTGTATTCCAAAAAAACCTTATTAATCAAATATACATGACAGCTCATGTCGTACGCTACAAAATATTATTTTCCTCCTTCCATATGGGTATCTCAAAGCTGGACATCCTGCCAACGGATTGTCATGGTAGTCTGTCCGCCATTTTACTTCAGGGATCCCATTCTTCTTGCCCATGAACCGTATGATTTTATTCAATGATGGCTTTTTATTCCATTATCCATTTTAAATTAGGGGATCCAGCATTCTTTCCACATTCTACCACCCAGTTTGGTCAGGTGTGGGTGTTCTTGCATTGTTGTCTCTATTGAAAGAGAATTGGTGTTTGTCTCCCCCATTTAGAGGTGTAACAAGGAAGCTTGTTCTTTTAACTGCACAATTCTGACATCATATCATCATATTTTTGGCATATTTGTACATGGCACAGTGGGGGCATATCTGGCATATGTGTGTCTGGCACTGCACTACTGGAGGCATATGTGTATCTGGCACTATTGGGGCAGTGGCGTAACTACTGCCCCCACAGTCCTCGCGGTGGCTTGGGGGCGAGGGGCTGCGGGAGCGCCACTGACTTAGAACAGATTGACATGCGGACGAGCGTCCGCATGTCAATCTGCGGTCTCCTCTCCTTCCCTGCTGTGTTGGAGGGACACGGAACGCACATCGCGCGTCTCTCCTGTGTCCCTCCCTGGCTCTCCCCCGGCCGGTCTAAGGAAGTGCCGTTCGTGAGCTCTGATTGGCTCACAAACCGGCACTTCCTTTATTAGACCAGCGGGGGAGAGCCAGGAGGGACACAGGAGAGACGCGCGATGCGCTCCGTGTCCCTCCAACACATGGGGGGTGGCCGGGAGAGCAGGCATCTTGGGGCATATACCTGGCACTGTGGGGGCAGATCTGGCACTGGGGGCATATACCTGGCACTGTGGGGGCAGATCTGGCACTGGGGGCATATACCTGGCACTGTGGGGGGAAGATCTGGCACTGGGGGCATATACCTGGCACTGTGGGGGGGAGATCTGGCACTGGGGGCATATACCTGGCACTGTGGGGGCAGATCTGGCACTGGGGGCATATACCTGGCACTGTGGGGGGAATATCTGGCACTGGGGGCATATACCTGGCACTGTGGGGGCAGATCTGGCACTGGGGGCATATACCTGGCACTGTGGGGGCAGATCTGGCACTGGGTGCATATACCTGGCACTGTGGGGGGGGGAAAGATCTGGCACTGGGGCATATACCTGGCACTGTGGGGGCAGATCTGGCACTGGGGGCATATACCTGGCACTGTGGGGGGAAGATCTGGCACTGGGGGCATATACCTGGCACTGTGGGGGGGGAAGATCTGGCACTGGGGGCATATACCTGGCACTGTGGGGGCAGATTTGGCACTGGGGGCATATACCTTGCACTGTGGGGGGAAGATCTGGCACTGGGGGCATATACCTGGCACTGTGGGGGCAGATCTGGCACTGGAGGCATATACCTGGCACTGTGGGGGAATATCTGGCACTGGGGGCATATACCTTGCACTGTGGGGGAATATTTGGCACTGGGGGGAGCAGGCACCGAGGGGGCATATGTGGCACTGTGGGGGAATATTTGGCACTGGGGGGAGCAGGCACTGAGGGGGCATATGTGACACTGGGGGGGGGGTATATGTGGCACTGGGGGCATGTACCTGGCACTGTGGGGGAATATCTGGCACTAGGGGCATATACCTGGCACTGTGGGGGAATATCTGGCACTGGGTGCATATGTGGCACTGGGAGCATGGCCCTAGCAACAAGCACTACCCCCTAACAACGAGCATGACACCCAGTGCATGAAACCCCTGGCAACGAGCATGACACCCTGAGCATGAAAACCCCTGGCACCGTGCATGGAACCAAGAGCATGAAACCCCTGGCAACGAGCAGGTAATTTAAAAGTAATTAGAAGCCTTACTGTAGAACTTAATGTGTAATGGGCATTATGGTGTGTGGCATAATGTATCACGGACATTGCGGTGTGTGTCATAATGTATCAGGCATTACGGTGTGTTGTATACTATATCACGGGCATTGTGGTATGTGGTATAATGTCTCAGGATCATTGTGGTGTGTGTCATACTGTGTCACAGACATTGTATGTGCTATAATGTATCAGGGGCATTGCAGTGTGTAGCATAATGTATAACGGGCATTGCGATTCCTGTCATAATGTGTCACAGGCATTACGGTGTGTGGCATAATGTGTCTGGGGCATTACAGTGTGTGCATATTGTGTCATGTGCATTATTGTGTGTGGAATAATGTCTAAGGGCCATTGCAGTATGTGGAATAATGTATACTGGGCATTACTATAAGGAGGAAAAATGACAAATAATGTAAGGGGCATGAATCAGGATTATTTTTCTTTCCTGTGGTGGCCAATGTCTGGGCGTGCAGGTTGCAAAACTGGGGTATAAGGTAGTCTTTTCCTGCAATGCCACGCCCTCCACGCAAAGCCACGCCCATTTCGAAAAAGCCACACCCCCTTTTTGCCGGCTCGCGCCTGCGGCGCGCGCATTTTTCTACTTTTGCAAGTGCCAATTACGGGGGGTATGGGGGGGGGGGGGCGCCGAAGGATTTTTTGGCTTGGGGGAGAAAAATTTCTAGTTACGCCACTGATTGGGGGCAGATAATTAATATTATTATTATTATTATCCTTTATTTATATGGCGCCACAAGGGTTCCGCAGCGCCCAATTACAGAGTACATAAACAATCATTAAAACAGGAAAACAGCAACTTACAGTTGACGACAATTTAGGACAAGTACAGGGTAAATAAACATAGCTACATCAGCAGATGACACTGGAATAAGTATCAGGTGGCAGAAGACTGCTGGATTTGGTGCAGTTGAAAATTATTAAAGTAAGAAAAAGGATAAGCACATGAGGGAAGAGGGCCCTACTCTTGAGAGCTTACATCTTAAAGGGGAGGGGTAGACAGACCGGGGTGACACAGAAGGGGTACATAGAGAGCGTGGAACAGAGGGTTAGGATGAGATTTGGCTTGGTTTGGTGAAGAAGAGGGTCTTGAGAGCCCGTTTGAAGTTTTGTAGAGAGGTGGAGAGTCTGAGCGGGAGAGGTAAGGAATGTGTATGAGTAAGAAATAATATACTACAGTCTTACCGGCAGTGCCACAGTTCTTATGAAAATAAAATAAAAATTGTAATGTACACTGGGGTAAAGCACAAACAAACAAAAAAGTTTTTTAGAATTATAATTTTAGGCTTTTATTATTTTAATTTTACACTGGGACGGAGCCCCTGGATGGATGGACAGATCACCCCTTTCAGATACAGCATACAGAGAACCCCTGGAATGATACTGATAGGACACACCAGCCTCTGGATGTTACTGAGTTAATTTAATGGATGTACGGACAGATCACCCCTTTCAGATACAGCATTATTTCAGAGATACCCCACAAATAATAATTGATACATAAGCAAGCCCCTTTGAGTGATAGTAAATGTAGTTATGTGGTGTTTTGAAAAGCTGAATCCAATCTGCCTCATTCCACTCCTCAAGCTATAATAAAATGTCAATGCTTTTTCCCATTTACAATACATTTTTATTCTGAGAGAAACTAATGCCGATGTGAAATTAGATCTGACATCTTTGGGCTGGTAAAATATTTTATGTGAGAATCTATTTATTTATTTTATATATATACCTTTATGAGCTGTGACATTTTGCTATTACTTCTTAATGTAATATCAGCAGCCAGGTGTTACAGAATGTATTTGCACAAAAATAACACAATATATACAGATTGCAAAGTGGTCACTAAAATGAATACTCCATGACATTTCCATTTTCTGTAACCTAGGAAAAGTTATCTTAGCCACCTACTGTATTAGAAAACTAGTTGCTCACCTATCAGGGCCTGGGTTTGTGTAGAGATAACAGAGTTGGTCTAGTTGCAGTGCACTCATGCTGCTTGCTTTGTTCATTATTTAATTTATTTTTCATCTGTATATTAATATATTTGTATATAATTTTTAACATATTATAAATGTCTAAACGTGAATTTTACTGTCACAAAAAAGTTATACCACAATAGCTTTCTAACAAATTAATTTGCTGCATCAAAAGCCCTAATTTTAGGAAAATAAATATTTCTATCCATGGATGCAATAATCTCAACACACCCAGTCATACAGTATGTGTAAAGTGTCACCAGTGATGACTCCTGATGTGGGGCTGCAGTGTAGTCCAAAATTAAAAATAAGGGAGTCCCACCAACTGCCACCCCGAACACTGCCAAACCTCACCTGCTGTGACTCAATGGGGATGAGTGCGACTCTATTTAAATTTTGAACTTTGTTGTAGCTGAGGGAAGCAGGGCACATGCACTGGGCACCATGGTAGGCCAAGCAGAGGGGAGCGCCACCAGCCAGGGCATCCACCCACCCATTACAATTGCACCATCTAGCAAGGACCGTGGTGCTCAGTGGCGTTACTGCAGCAGGCCAGCAGCAGCTCCCATCCTCCCACTTTGCTAGGGCTGATGCCAGCATCATGCTCCCTGAGCTTTAGCCTACTGCCTGGCGTCACCATATCTGCTGGCTCCCAGATGAAAGTGAGGGGGAAGGGGAGGTGGTGAGGAGGAAAACACACAGGTAGACATAGAATGAAGGGAGATGGGGAGGCAAACAGAGAGGCAAAGAATGAAGAGGGAGGGGAACAGAGAGACATAGAATGAAGGAGGAGACAATGCAGAGGGGGAGGTGAAGGTGTGCTGATAGACGACGCAGGGGGAGGTGATGGTTTGCTGAGAGACGACACTGGAGGAGGTGATGGTGTGCTGAGAGATGATGCAGAGGGGGAGATGATGGTGTGCTGAGAGATGATGCGGTAGGCAAATGATGGTGTGCTGAGAGACAACGCAGTGGGGAGGTGATGGTGTGCTGAGAGACAATGCTGGGGGAGGTGATGGTGTGCTGAGAGATGGTGCAGAGGGGGAGATGATGGTGTGCTGAGAGAAGATGCGGTAGGTAGATGATGGTGGGCTGAGAGACAACGCAGTGGGGAGGTGATGGTGTGGTGAGAGACAATGCTGGGGAGGTGATGGTGTGCTGAGAGATGGTGCAGAGGGGGAGATGATGGTGTGCTGAGAGATGATGCAGTGGGGAGATGATGTTGTGCTGAGAGACAATGCAGTGGGGAGGTGATAGTGTGCTGAAAGATGCAGGGGGAGATGATGGTGTGGCTAAGAGATGCAGGGGGGAGATGATGTGGTTGAGAGATGCAGTGGGGAGATGGTGGGGCATAGAGATGCAGGGACAGTAAGTGACCCAGGGGGCATAAGTCTGGTTCAACAGCTTTTGTATGTTGATGACCATGTTAATATTCCTAAACAAACAGGCATCTCCCGGATGATGGGACCTAGGTGAATAGTGAATGCTGACTGAAGACTTCCCATGGAGGATGGATTTCTTCAAAGGTTTCATATTGTGACAAAACATCATATAGGTAAGGTGCATAAATGCATATGCAATGGAAACTAATGTTCCCAGAGTGACGAGAAGTGGGTGGAAAGGCACCTTTGACACGAGTACATAATGTACTTGTATTTGTATGTGGGGGGCATGGGTCATTATCTTGCCTTGGGCACCGAAGACCCTAGTTATGCCTGTGTTTGTAGCCTCTCCTCTTGAGTGACACTGAATGGTGCCATCACACAGAGTGGGTACTGCACCATTGCTCCAGACAAGCTGTAGAGAAATAGTGCATTTCCCAGTGCTGGTTGTCCTGCCCCATCTGCACAACATCATGATATCATGTTCTTAGATGGCAGATGCAGCACAAGGGATTCTGGAGAACTTTCATGCCGCTGTCACAGATGTACCCACTAGAGATGAAAATAGGTGAAAGAATAATAGAGGGGTACCAAATAAGGGGCAGAAGAGAAAGAAATTAATGAATAGGGTGGAAAGACACAATGAAAGAGAGGCACAGGCAGAAATTGAGAAAGAAAATAGAATCCAGTCAATGACGGGGACAACCGTTAGTGTATAGATAGTCTATGGCTTTCTGAAACATTACTTACAGTGAAAATATTTAACTATATTAATGAAAATGTATTATAATTTTTTTATAAATTAAGAATTGCCTTGGTTAGAAAATATTAGCCGAGTTCAATTGCTACAAACATTATAAAATATTTTTTGAATACTCTGTTACAGTAAATAACATTTTGTGCTTGGCAACAGCAGTTCTCCAATGACAATGGTGTTATCTATCTGTTATGAATTGTCAGTATGCCAATGCATCAGCATATACTATTCCAGTGTCATTCTTGCACACATATAGCTTACAGCAGGTCAGGCAACAGAGTATCACCGCAAGTTAAAACAGAAATGCAGAAGTTTTAATAAGCACTGAATCACAGAACAATCACAGGAGAGTAGCACCTTTGAATAACTTGCTTTTGCACATTTTTCTTGATGTTCTACTCACTGGACACATTTATATCTAAGCTAAAACTGTATCTTTCTCCCCAAAGATCAAACTTTTTATATGGTGAGTAGTGAGAAATATACTGAAAATACGGCACATTTTAATGTGTTCACAGGACCTACAGCTATAGAATAGTGTGCCATAAATCATTTTTTTTAATGTATTTAAAGCAAAGTCTATCTCTAATGTGGTCCTCAAGGCACCCCCATGGTTCAGCTTTTCAGTATATCTATGACTCAGCACAGATGGTTAATTCAAATTGACTGAGGTACTATTTATACCACCTGGGGCCAAGCATGGATATACTTAAAACCTGGACTGTTGAGGTGCCTTGAGGACCACATTTGAAAACCTCTGCTCAATGGGGTAGTTTTATTAAGCAAAGGTACAGTATATGTATGCAGTATGCACAATCAACATGTCATGTTGGGTTTCAGAGTTACATAGCAAAATGTACTATTTAGCAGTCTGCAGGCTAAAACTCAGACCATGGTGGAAATTTACTAAGGTCCCGATTCCATTCAAGTGTCATCTCGGTAATTTACTAAACTCAAATCTAAGCAGTGTTGGGGCTATTCGTATTGAGATACACTGCCGACCACACAAATACAAATCAATAGACCATCGGTCAGAGGCGTAACAAGGGTAGGGCGAGTGGAGCACGTGCCCTGGGCACCTTGGCAGGCCAAGGAGAGGGGGGAGCCGGCGGCGGCCAGGGCATCATGCCCCACTCGCCCCTGTCATGCCGAATTGTAAGGGGAGGAGAGCGCAGCGTCTCTCCCTCCCCTCACCGCCACTACCAGAACTAGCAGCGCTGCCAGCAGCGCTGCTGTGTCCGGTCTCCGGCGGCGTTAGCCAATCAGAGCTTGCGGACCGTCTCCTGATTGGCTGCCGGTCCGCGAGCTCTTATTGGCTAGCGAACCGGCGCCAGACAGCCGCCGGACACCTGGAGCGCTGAGGGGAAGGAGAGGCGCTGCGCTCTCCTCCCCTCACAATGTTATCAAGCCTATCAGCAAGCGGTGAGTGACCTGGGGGGGGGGGGGCGGCACAGTGGGGCATGTATCTGGCACTGAGTGGGGCAATGTAACTGGCACTGTGGGGCAATGTAACTGGCACTGTGGGGCAATGTAACTGGCACTGAGGGGCATGTATCTGGCACTGTGGGGCATGTATCTGGCACTGTGGGGCATGTAACTGGCACTGTGGGGCATGTAACTGGCACAGCGGGGCATGTATCTGGCACTGAGTGGGGCAATGTAACTGGCACTGTGGGGCAATGTAACTGGCACTGTGGGGCAATGTAACTGGCACTGTGGGGCATGTATCTGGCACTGTGGGGCATGTAACTGGCACTGTGGAGCATTGTAACTGGCACTGTGGGGCATGTATCTGGCACTGTGGGGCATGTATCTGGCACAGCGGGGCATGTATCTGGCACTGAGTGGGGCAATGTAACTGGCACTGTGGGGCAATGTAACTGGCACTGTGGGGCATGTATCTGGCACTGTGGGGCATGTAACTGGCACTGTGGGGCATCTAACTGGCACTGTGGGGCATGTATCTGGCACAGCGGGGCATGTATCTGGCACTGAGTGGGGCAATGTAACTGGCACTGTGGGGCAATGTAACTGGCACTGTGGGGCAATGTAACTGGCACTGTGGGGCATGTATCTGGCACTGTGGGGCATGTAACTGGCACTGTGGAGCATTGTAACTGGCACTGTGGGGCATGTATCTGGCACAGTGGGGCATGTATCTGGCACAGTGGGGCATGTATCTGGCACTGTGGGTCATTGTAACTGGCACTGTGGGGCAATGTAACTGGCACTGTGGGGCAATGTATCCGGCACTGTGGGGCAATGTATCCGACACTGTGGGGCAATGTATCCGGCACTGTGGGGCAATGTAACTGCCACTGTGGGGCAATGTAACTGCCACTGTGGGGCATGTATCTGGCACAGTGGGGCATGTATCTGGCACAGTGGGGCATGTATCTGGCACTGTGGGTCATTGTAACTGGCACTGTGGGGCAATGTAACTGGCACTGTGGGGCAATGTATCCGGCACTGTGGGGCAATGTATCCGACACTGTGGGGCAATGTATCCGGCACTGTGGGGCAATGTAACTGCCACTGTGGGGCAATGTAACTGCCACTGTGGGGCATGTATCTGGCACAGTGGGGCAATGTAGCTGGCACTGTGGGGCAATGTAACTGGCACTGTGGGGCAATGTGTACGGCACTGTGAGGCAATGAATCCGGCACTGTGGGGCAATGTATCCGGCACTGTGGGGCAATGTAACCGGCACTGTGAGCCATTTTCAGTGGCCACACCCATTCTGGTGCGTGGCCACACACCCCTCTGGTGTGTTGCCACGCCCATTTTTCCCGCCGCGCGCGCCTAAGGCGCGCGCTCATGCTTCTTTCAGTGTTTCTTTTTTTTGGGGGGGGGCAACATTTTCCATCTTGCCCTGGGCTCCGAAATCCCTAGCTACGCCTCTGCCATCGGTCAAACGTGGCTGTTATTTTATACAATACGGGAATTTATTAAGAATTTGTATTCTCAATCACTGCCGACAATGGGGGTGATTCCGACGTGATCATAGCTGTGCTAAATTTAGTACAGCTACAATCAGGAACACAAACATGCGGGGGGGACGCCCAGCACAGTGCTAGCCCACCCCGCATGTCAATCCCTGCCCCATCGCTGAAGTACAAAAGCATTGCACAGCGTCAATGCTTTTGTACTTCAGGAGTAGCTCCAGGCCAGCGCAGCTTTTGCGTGCTGGCCAGGAGCTACTCGTCGCTGCCCGGCTCAGAGAGGCTGCGTGTGATGTCACGCAGCCATTGCGGCCCACTCCCCGCATGATCCGGCCATGCCTGCATTGGCTGGACCGCGTCCACAAAACAGCGGCTAAATTCCACCATGCCACCCCCCTTCCCCAGCGACCACCTCTGCCTGTCAATCAGGCAGAGACGATCGCTAGGCAATGACAGCCGTTAGCTGTCAGCCATGCTCCGGCGCACTGCGGTGCCCGGCACATGTACAGTTCTGACCTGATCACTGTGCTGCTAAGAACTGCAGTAAGCAATTAGGTCAGAATGACCACCAATAGCCAAACACTACGGAGAAAGCATGGAATTCGTACAGGAATAGAGCTTTCGAATAGACCTGCTTTTTGATGTCATGTTTTGAAAGTCATGCACGGATCAGTGAGATCTGTACATGCTTCTCTATGCAAATGTGTGTTAAAGAGTTAAAAAAAAAAATTGCGTGGGGTCCCCCCTCCTAAGCATAACCAGCCTCGGGCTCTTTGAGCTGGTCCTGGTTGTTAAAATACCAGGGAAAAAATTGTATAGGGGTCCCCAGTATTTATACAACCAGCACTGGGCTCTTGATTTGGTCCTGGTTCCAAAAATATTGGGGACAAAAGACGTAGGGGTCCCCGTATTTTTAAAACCAGCACCGGCTCCAATAGCCAGGGAGATAATGCCACAGCCAGGGGACACATTTATGTAGGTCCCTGCTGCCGTGGCATTACCCCCCCCCCCCCCCCAACTAGTCACCCCTGGCTGGGGCTCCCTAGGGGAGTAAGGGACCCCTTAAATCAAGGGGTCCCCCCTCCAGATACCCAAGGGTGGTGGATGGAGGGCTGATAGCCTTTAAAAAGTGTAAAAAATAGAATATTGTCTTTTGCTGTGGAACTACAAGGCCCCTGCAAGACTCCCCCTTATTCTGGTTCTTGGAGAATCACAAGTACCAGCATGCAGGGAATTAATGGGCCTGCTGGTACCTGTAGTTCCACAACAAAATAAATACCCCACAAAAAACACAACACACACACTGTGAAAGTACAAGTTTATTTACATATACATGCATACTTACACACTCACACATACTTACCAAGTGTCCCCACGGAGCCCATCGGTCCCTTTGTTTAGTAGAATCCATTGGGGTATCTGTAATTAAAAAAAAACAAATATTCACCTATTATCCTGTGTAGATCGGTCCTCTTCTGTCCCTGTAGGCATCCATGGGTTAAAAAAAACAAACAAACCAAAAATACCGAACCAACGAACTAAAGGGGATCCATGTTTACACATGGATCCCCTTTTCCCGAATGCTGGGACCCCCATGACTCCTGTCACTAGAGGACCTGGCAGCCAATCAAGGAGCGCAATGTCATAGCGCTCTCCTTATTGGCTGGCCTGCAAATCAGGCGAAGCACACACTTTTATATTGGTGGCTGTGGCATTACCCCCTCAACTAGTCACCCCTGGTACTTGGGTGCCTGGACGGGATGGACCACTTGATTTAAGGGGTCCCCACTCCCCCACGGAACCCCAGCTAGGGGTGACTAGTTGGGGGGGTAATGCCACAGCCACAGGGACCAATATAAAAGTGTCCCCTAGCATTAACTCCTTGGATAGTGGAGCCCGGTGATGGTTTCAAAAATACGGGGAACCCCTACATCTTTTGTCCCCTGTATTTTTGTAACCAGGACCAGTCCAAGAGCCCAGTGCATGTTGTATAAATACTGGGAAAATGCTGTGCAAGTTTTTCTCTGTATTTTAACAACTAGGACTGGCTCAAAGAGAACGAGGCTGGTTATGCTTAGGAGGCGGGACCCCATGCAATTTTTTTTTGTTAACTCTTTCACATACTTTTACACAATGAAGCCCTGCACGGATCTCACTGATCCAGCCGGGCTTCATTGTGTTAAGTCCGGCAGTGTTTTACTATTCTCTCCCGTAAAATACTGCTGGCAATACGAATTACACCGACATCGGTGAACTCGAACAGAAAAAACACGGTAGTTTAGTAGATTACAGTGTTTTGTGTTTTTTTAAAGTTGCAGTCTCACACTTCCGATGTCAGCAGAGATTGATCTCGGCTGAAATAGGCAGAAATACGAATAATAGTAAATATACCCCCATGTGTGGGCAGCATGACACCGCGATGCACCCCGCAACTTATCGCATGCATATCATCATTTACTAATGCCATATAAATGAACATTTCAGCAAAAGGACAACTCTCCTGATGAGAGCTGTCTTTTACAATGTGGGGACTTCCAAGCTTGGGAACCGGGAGGCCGTCTACTCATGTGTCGAGTGACTCGTGCAGCAGGGGATGCTGGGAGAAGTCCATGGGCTTATTTAAGGTAATTCCATCTAAAGATGGAGTTACCTACTGGGTCTAAGCTACAAAATGTATTGCATTCTGTAGCTTGCATTTTTGGAGGTTTGGCTGTATTTTTAGCGTTGATGCATCCCACCCCACATTTGATGTGTTACTGTTTGCGCTTTTCCAGACCACATGCAAGTTACTACAAATTACACATGCTGTTTACAGCAAACTGCATATTTTCACTAGAGATGAGCGGGTTTGGTTCTCTGAGAACTGAACCCCACCGAACTTCACGTCCTGACCCCGCTTGGGACTTCCCGCCAGACTCGGAAACCAGAACGAAGCAAAATGTCATCATCCCACTATCGGATTCTCGCAGTTTTGGATTCCATATAAGGAGCCGTGCGTCGCCACCATTTTCACTCCAGTCCTGTAGAGTGTAGCAAGAGGGTGTGTCTCTCTCCTCAATGTCTGTTTGTGCGGGAAAGTGGTGTGGCGACCTGCTCTGTCTTACGTGTCATTCCAGTGCTGTGCTATGCTGCATCAGTCCAGTGGTGGTGTCTTGTGCTGCCATATGTCCAGTGCTGCTGTATAAGTCCAGTCCAGTGGTGCTGTGTTGTGCTGCATCAGTCCAGTCACTGTGGTGGTGTACTCTGCTGCCATATGTCCAGTGCTGCTGTATAAGTCCAGTCCATTGCAGTGGTGCTGTGTTGTCCTGCGTCAGTCCAGTGGTGGTGTCCCTGTGTTGCCATAAGTCCAATGATGCTGCTGTATAAGTCGAGGGGTACTGCCGTATTAGTCCAGTGGTACTTCTGTATAAGTCCAGTCCAGTGGTACTGCTGTATAAGTCCAGTGGAACTGCCGTATAAGTTAAGTCCAGTGGTACTGCCACATAAGTCCAGTGGTACTGCCGTATAAGTCCAGTGGTACTGCCATATAAGTCCATTGGTACTGCTGTATAAGTCCAGTGGTACTGCCGTATAAGTCCAGTGGTACTGCCGTATAAGTCCACTGGTACTGCCGCATAAGTCCAGTGGTACTGCCGTATAAGTCCAGTCCAATGGTACTGCTGTATAAGTCCAGTGGTACTGCCGTATAAGTCCAGTCCAGTGATACTACCGTATAAGTCCAGTTATGCTGCCATATAAGTACAGTCGCACTGACGTATAAGTCCAGTGATTCTGCTATATAAGTTCACAGGTACTGCCGTATATGTCCATTGGTACTGCCATATAAATCTAGTCCAGTGGTACTGCGGTATAAGTCCAGTGTTACTGCGGTATAAGTCCAATGATACTGCCATATAAGTCCAGTGGTAATGCCGTATAAGTCCAATGATACTGCCGTATAAGTCCAGTGGTACTGCCGTATAAGTCCAGTGGTACTGCCGTATAAGTCCAGTGGTACTGCCGTATAAGTCCAGTGGTACTGCCGTATAAGTCCACTGGTACTGCCGCATAAGTCCAGTGGTACTGCCGCATAAGTCCAGTGGTACTGCCGCAGAAGTCCAGTGATACTGCCATATAAGTCCAGTTATACTGCCATATAAGTACAGTCACACTGCCGTATAAGTCCAGTGGTACTGCCGTATAAGTCCAGTGGTACTGCCATATAAGTCCATTGATTCTGCTATATAAGTCCATTGGTACTGCCATATAATAAATAATAATAATAATTTTATTTATATAGCGCTCTTTCTCCAATAAGACTCAAGGCGCTTATGCACAAGGATGTGTACGGTTGGTGTCCAATCAGTGTTGCTTACTTTAATAAAATATTTGCTTCCAAAGTTGTATTTTATATATATATATATATATTTTTTTCCCTTTCTCTTCCACATTTTTCAGTTATTTATTTATTTATTAACAGTTTCTTATATAGCGCAGCAAATTCCGTTGCGCTTTACAATTTGAAATAACAATAACAAACTGGGTGATAACAGTCATAGAGGTAGGAAGGCCCTGCTCGCAAGCTTAAAATATTTGCTTCCAAAGTTGTATTATATACATCTAGTCCAGTGGTACTGCCGTGTAAGTCTAGTGGTACTGCCATATAAGTCCAGTGATACTGCGGTATAAGTCCAGTGGTACTGCCGTATAAGTCCAGTGGTACAGCCGTATAAGTACAGTCCAATGGTACTGCTGTATAAGTCCAGTGGTACTGCCGTATAAGTCCAGTCCAGTGATACTACCGTATAAATCCAGTTATGCTGCCATATAAGCAGGGGTGTATCTAGGGGTCCGAGCGCCCCTGGCAAAGTAAGGGGTTGACGCCCCCCACACACACACACATTTGGAATAAGGTGTGAGTATTGGAAATGGGGCATGGTCTTGTGGGGATAGGGCGTGGACACAATAGTACTTCCAATTCAAATTATGCCACACAGTAGTGTCCCTCATTCACATTACACCATCCCTCCCCCTAATCCTAACTCGCCTTTCCCACAGCCTGACCCTAACCCGCCCCCCCCCCCTAGCCTCTTCAGTGGTGCCTAACCCTATCCCACCCTTCCTAATCTCCCTCCCTGCAGCCTAACCCTAACCCTCCCACCCTTGCAGCCTAACCCTAAACCTCCCATGTGGCTTGCCAGTGGAGACTTTGGCACCAACTCGATCTGGATTTTGGCATTCTGCATCGCTATCTATGTTGGGATGCCAGCATCAGCATTCCGAGCAGTTTCGTGATGCTGGCGTCAGCTTTCCGACTGCCGGGATGCCAAACGCCGGCATCTTGACTGCATCCTGAATGAAATGCTAAAGAGGTGCTGTGAGATGAGCCTCAAATGGACCCAGCCAGGGCCGTCTTTTCGTATGGGCTCAATGGGCTCTTGCCCAAGGGCCCCAGGAGTATAAGGGCCCTAGGCTGATAGCTGAGGGTCCCCTCTTTCCAGGGGTACCAGATTTTTGAAAATCGGCCCTGGGGAACAGGAGATATCTGACTTGAAAGCAGTGGTCCCCAACCAAGCCTGTTAATTGCTCTTCCCAGCCAGATATCTCGGGTTATTTCTGACTTAGAGTTTTTCTGAGGGTCAACTCCAAAAGCTGGGACTCTCCCCTTTTGGTGGACACTGGCAGCTTGTCCCTACTATGCCCAGAACTGGAGATATCAGCCTTCCAGCAGCTGGTTCCAGCTCCAGCTCCACACGCCTAATATGCAGTTTTATATTTTCGTTGGTGAATTGCTCCGTCTCCTGAACTCTGATCCCCAAGTCCCCAGAACCTTCTGAAAGGTGTCCCAAGTATCTCCTGACAGGTGGGACTCTCTAGTTTTTTTATCCCATTCAAAACTAAGAAATATATTTTCAGGAACTGGAGATATCCGCAGTCAAGCAAGCTGCCCCCCCCAACGGAAAATGATAAATATTAAGCCCACTCCACTATCCACCCCTCCCCTGCGTATTAAACACCCCCTACCACCCTGAAAGTCATGTACCAGGGCTTCTTTATCCAGCCCAATGCCCCCTCTACAGTTTAGCCCCATCTGTGCAGTAAAGAAGTAATTAGCAGACATTACTGCTCCAGGTCCTACATGCTGAGCTGAAGATAGAACACCCCTTACTGCCCGCGGGACATCAAAGCTACCGCTGATAGCACCCCCCACCCCTACCACTGGAGGATGGGCAGGGGGCCCAGTGCATTGCTGTGCCCAGGGGCCTACACTGCTGTTAAGATGGCCCTGGACCCAGCCATTAACCAAACACCATTAGTTGGATGGTAGAAGTGCTTCCTGTTAGAAGAAACATCAGGGAAGAAACATTCCAAGATAAAATGATCAATTATACAATTAACTGATATACATTTCCTTGAACCTGGCCTTGAAATAGGTAAGATATGTATTTTCTTTATTACGCAAAACAAGTTAACGCTTTCGCTTACTTACTTACTACTTACTTACATCTAACATGCATGAAATTCATGCAGTTTTCCAAGTACTACAGTCCCTTCTCCCAAACACTGACACTTTTTTATTATCTTCAACAACAAACAGATCTATAGAACAGTGCTATATAACAATTGCTGTGTACCTGGTGAGAGTCTGTTACTGCCGGCGCGGCGCCAGTGTCCGTCAGCACCGCACTTGTAATCAGACTCACAATAAACTACAGTTCCCAGCAGCCCTTGCTGCTGGGAGCTCCCAGCAACAAGGGCTGCTGGGAGCTGTAGTTTATTTTGAGTCTGATTACAAGTGCGGTGCTGCTGGACACCAGCGCCGATCCAGCGGTAACAGACTCTCACCAGGTACAGTCTGACAGTACTGCTTTTCTATATTTTGGCCACGGGTGGCACAGCTAGGCGGCGCCCCCTCCTTGCTTGGCGCCCCTGGCGAGTGCCATCCTGGCCAATAGGTAGATACACCACTGCACATAAGTCCAATGGTACTACGGTATAAGTCCAATGATACTGCCGTATAAGTCCAATGATACTGCCGTATAAGTCCAGTGGTACTGCCGTATAAGTCAAGTGGTACTGCCGTATAAGTCCAGTGGTACTGCCGTATTAGTCCAGTGGTACTGCCATATAAGTACAGTCACCCTGCCGTATAAGTCCAGTGGTACTGCCGTATAAGTCAAATGATACTGCCATATAAGTCCTGTGGTACTGCCGTATAAGTCCAGTGGTACTGCCATATTAGTCCAGTGGTACTGCCGTATTAGTCCAGTGGTACTGACGTATAAGTCCAGTGGTACTGCCGTATAAGTCCAATGGTACTGCCGTATAAGTCCAGTGGTACTGCCGCAGAAGTCCAGTGGTACTGCCGCAGAAGTCCAGTGGTACTGCCGCAGAAGTCCAGTGGTAATGACGCAGAAGTAAAGTAATACTGCCGTATAAGTCCAGTTATACTGCCATATAAGTACAGTCACACTGCCGTATAAGTCCAGTGGTACTGCCGTATAAGTCCAGTGGTACTGCCATATAAGTCCTGTGATTCTGCTATATAAGTCTACTGGTACTGCCGTATAAGTCCATTGGTATTGCCATATAAATCTAGTTCAGTGGTACTGCGGTATAAGTCTAGTGGTACTGCCATATAAGTCCAGTGGTACTGTGGTATAAGTCCAGTGGTACTGCCGTATAAGTCGAGAGATACTGCGGTATAAGTCCAGTGATACTGCGGTATAAGTCCAGTGATACTGCGGTATAAGTCCAGAGGTACTGCCGTATAAGTCCAGTGGTACTGCCATATAAGTCCAGTGGTACTGCCGTATAAGTCCTGTGGTACTGCCGTATAAGTCCAGTCCAGTGGTACTGCCATATAACTCCAGTGGTACTGCCATATAAGTCCACTGGTACTGCCGTATAAGTCTATTGGTACTGCCATATAAATCTAGTCCAGTGGTACTGCCGTATAAGTCCAGTGGTACTGCCGTATAAGTCCAGTGATTCTGCTGTATAAGTCCAGTGATTCTGCTATATAAGTCCACTTGTACAGCCGTATAAGTCCATTGGTACTGCAGTATAAATCTAGTCAAGTGGTACTGCCGTATAAGTCTAGTGGTACTGCCATATAAGTCCATTGGTACTGTGGTATAAGTCCAGTAGTACTGCGGTATAAGTCCAGTGGTACTGCGGTATAAGTCCAGTGGTACTGCGGTATAAGTACAGTGGTACTGCGGTATAAGTCCACAGGTACTGCCGTATAAGTCCAGTCCAGTGATACTACCATATAAGTCCAGTTATAATGCCATATAACTACAGTCGCACTGCCGTATAAGTCCATTGGTACTGCTGTATAAGTCCTGTGGTACTGCCGTATAAGTCCAGTGGTACTGCCGTATAAGTCCAGTGGTACTGCCGTATAAGTCCAGTGGTACTGCCGTATTAGTCCAGTGGTACTGCCGTATAAGTCCAGTGGTACTGCCATATAAGTCCAGTGGTACTGCCGTATAAGTCCAGTGGTACTGCCGAATAAGTGCAGTGGTACTGCCGCAGAAGTCCAGTGGTACTACCGCAGAAGTCCAGTGGTACTGCCGCAGAAGTCCAGTGGTACTGCCGTATAAGTCCAGTGGTACTGCCGTATTGCTCCAGTGGTACTGCCATATAAGTACAGTCACCCTGCCGTATAAGTCCAGTGGTACTGCCGTATAAGTCCGATGATACTGCCGTATAAGTCCAGTGGTACTGCCGTATAAGTCCAGTGGTACTGCCGCAGAAGTCCAGTGGTACTGACGCAGAAGTAAAGTGATACTGCCGTATAAGTCCAGTTATACTGCCATGTAAGTAAAGTCACACTGCCGTATAAGTCCAGTGGTACTGCCGTATAAGTCCAGTGGTACTGCCATATAAGTCCAGTGATTCTGCTATATAAGTCCACTGGTACTGCCATATAAATCTAGTTCAGTGGTACTGCGGTATAAGTCCAGTGGTACTGCCATATAAGTCCAGTGGTACTGCTATATAAGTCCAGTGGTACTGCCATATAAGTCCAGTGGTACTGCCGTATAAGTCCAGTCCAGTGGTACTGCCATATAAGTCCAGTGGTACTGCCATATAAGTCCACTGGTGCTGCCGTATAAGTCCATTGGTACTGCCATATAAATCTAGTCCAGTGGTACTGCCGTATAAGTCCAGTGGTACTGCCGTCGAAGTCCAGTGATTCTGCTGTATAAGTCCAGTGATTCTGCTATATAAGTCCACTGGTACAGCCGTATAAGTCCATTGGTACTGCCGTATAAATCTAGTCCAGTGGTACTGCCGTATAAGTCTAGTGGTACTGCCATATAAGTCCATTGGTACTGCGGTATAAGTCCAGTGGTACTGCGGTATAAGTCTAGTGGTACTGCCGTATAAGTCCAGTGGTACTGCCGTATAAGTCCAGTGGTACTGCCGTATAAGTCCAGTGATACTGCCGTATAAGTCCAGTCCAGTGATACTACCATATAAGTCCAGTTATAATGCCATATAACTACAGTCGCACTGCCGTATAAGTCCATTGGTACTGCTGTATAAGTCCAGTGGTACTGCCGTATAAGTCCAGTGGCACTGCCGTATAAGTCCAGTGGCACTGCCGTATAAGTCCAGTCACACTGCCGTTTAAGTCCAGCGGTACTGCCGTATAAGTCCAGTGGTACTGCCATATAAGTCCAGTGATTCTGCTATATAAGTCCACTGGTACTGCCGTATAAGTCCAGTGGTACTGCCGTATAAGTCCAGTGGTACTGCCGTATATGTCCAGTCCAGTGGTACTGCCGTATAAGTCCAGTGGTACTGCCATATAAGTCCACTGGTACTGCCGTATAAGTCCATTGGTACTGCCATATAAATCTAGTCCAGTGGTACTGCCGTATAAGTCCAGTGGTACTGCCGTATAAGTCCAGTGATTCTGCTGTATAAGTCCAGTGATTCTGCTGTATAAGTCGACTGGTACTGCCGTATAAGTCCATTGGTACTGCCGTATAAATCTAGTCCAGTGGTACTGCCGTATAAGTCTAGTGGTCCTGCCATTTAAGTCCAGTGGTACTGCGGTATAAATCCAGTGGTACTGTGGTATAAGTTCTTTGGTATTGCCGTATAAGTCCAGTGGTACTGCCGTATAAGTCCAGTGGTACTGCCGTGTAAGTCCAGTCCAGTGATACTACCATATAAGTCCAGTTATAATGCCATATAACTACAGTCGCACTGCCGTATAAGTCCATTGGTACTGCTGTATAAGTCCAGTGTTACTGCCGTATAAGTCCATTGGTATTGCCGTATAAGTCCATTGGTAATGCCGCAGAAGTCCAGTGGTACTGATGTATAAGTCCAGTCCAGTGGTCCTGCCGTATAAGTCCAGTGGTACTGCCGCAGAAGTCCAGTGGTACTGCCGCAGAAGTCCAGTGGTACTGCCGCAGAAGTTATAATGCCATATAAGTCCAGTGGTACTGTGGTATAAGTCCAGTAGTACTGCCGTATAAGTCCTTTGGTATTGCCGTATAAGTCCAATGATACTGTCGTATAAGTGCAGTGATACTGCGGTACAAGTCCAGTGGTACTGTCGCAGAAGTCCAGTGGTACTGATGTATATGTCCAGTCCAGTGGTCCTGCAGTATAAGTCCAGTGATACTGCTGTGTAAGTCAAGTGGTACTGCTGTATAAGTCCAGTGGTGCTGTATATTAGTTACTCCAAATAAAGGGGTTATTAATATTTAATACAAATATTTTTTACAGGGTTTGCCCTGTGGGGTGTAGGGCTACGCTCTCCTGTGCCGCATATTGTTTTATAACTCCTGAAAAATAATGGAGAACAAAAACAAAAATTTGGAGGATAAAATTTGGAAAAATCAAGAACTACTTCCTCCTGGTGCTGAAGCTGCTGCCACTAGTCATGACATAGATGATGAAATGCCAACAACGTCATCTGCCAAGGCCGATGCCCAGTGTCATAGTAGAGGGCATGTAAAATCCAAAAAGGCAAAGTTAAGTAAAATGACCCCAAAAAAATAAATTTAAATGGTCTGAGGAGAAAATGTAAACTTGCCATTATGCCATTTACAACACGGAGTGGCAAGGAACAGTTAAGGCCCTGGCCTATGTTCATGATTAGTGGTTCAGCTTCACATGACGATGGAAGCCCTTATCCTCCCACTTAAAAATGATAAGCGTTAAGCTGGCAAAAGCACCGCAAAGAACTGTGCGTTCTAAGATGGTATCACAAATCCCCAAGGAGAGTCCAAGTGTGTTGACGGTTGCGATGCCTGACCTTCCCAACACTGGACGGAAAGAGGTGGCTTCTTCCACCATTCGCATGCCATCTGTAAGTGCTGGTAGGAGCACCCACAGTCCAGTTTCTGATATTGAAATTGAAGATGTCACTGTTGAAGTACACCAGGATGAAGACATGGGACTTGCTGGCGTTGAGGAGGAAGTTGACGAGGAGGATACCGATGGTGATGTGGTTTGTTAAATCAGGCACTGGGGGAGACTGTTGTTGTCCATGGGATGAATTATTAGCAGTTTCTTTATTAGTAGTTTCTTACATAGCGCAGCATATTCCGTTGCGCTTTACAATTAGAACAGTTATAGAACAAAACTGGGCAGAGACAGACAGACAGAGGTAGGAAGGCCCTGCTCGCAAGCTTACAATCTATAGGGAAATAGGCATTGATACACAAGGATAGATGCTACCTGTTACATAATGGTTCCCCAGATTGCTAGGTTCTTAGTGGGTTGTATGATATGATCACCCAGCAATGTTGGAAGACAAAATGTGAGGTTATGTGGACTGTACAGAGGGGATGTTGCTGGATAGGGAAGCATTGAAGGTTATGTGTGTGGGTCTGAAATTTGGTGGGCTTGTCTGAAGAGATGAGTTTTCAGGGAACGTTTAAATGTTTGGAGACTAGAGGAGAGTCTTATTGTGCATGGGAGTGCATTCCACAGAGTGGGTGAAGCCCGGGTAAAGTCCTGTAATTTTGAGTGGGAACAGGTAATACATGTGGATGAGAGACGCAGATCTTGTGCAGAGCAGAGAGGTCTGGTAGGGAGATATTTTGATATGAGTGAGGAGATGTATGATGGTGCAGTTTGGTTAATAGCTTTGTATGTAAGTAAAAGTATTTTATATTTGACACGGTAGAATACCGGTAACCAATGGAGGGACTGACAGAGCGGATCAGCAGATGAAGAACATCTGGCAAGGAAGATTAGCCTCGCAGCTGCATTTAAAATGGATTGAAGTGGTGAGAGCCTATGTTTGGGAAGACCAGTAAGGAGACTATTACAATAATCAATGCGGGAGATGATGAGTGCATGGATTAGAGTTTTTGCAGTGTCTTGTGTAAGATAAGGGCGTATTTTGGATATGTTTTTAAGGTGCATGTAACATGATTTAGAGACAGATTGAATGTGTGGAACAAAGGACAGTTCAGAGTCAAGGGTGACACCTAAGCAACGAGCTTGTGGGGTAGGGTGGATAGTTGCATTGTCAACAGTTATGGAGATATCAGATTGGTAACTACTCTTGGCTGGTGGGAAAATAATTAATTCTGTTTTGGAAATGTTGAGTTTGAGGTGGCGAGATGACATCCAAGATGAAATGGCAGACAGGCATCCAGTGACACAAGCCAATACAGATGGTGACAAATCTGGGGAGGATAGGTAGATTTGAGTATCATCAGCGTACAAATGATACTGAAATCCGAAGGAGCCGATTAGTTTACCAAGAGAGAAGGTATAGATTGAGAAAAGCAGAGGACCTAAGACTGAGCCTTGCGGTACTCCAACTGATAGAGGTAGAGAAGAGGAGGTAGAATCAGAGAAGGGAACACTGAAAAAGCGATTAGATAGGTAGGATGAGAACCAAGTAAGGGCTGTGTCCTGAAGACCTAGGGATTGTAGTGTTTGTATGAGAAGAAAGTGGTCAACAGTGTCAAAAGCAGCAGAGAGATCTAAAAGAATAAGTAGTGTGTAATGGCCTTTTGATCTAGCAGTGACTATATCCTTCACTACTTTGGTCAGTGCCGTCTTTGTGGAGTGTTGGGCACGAAAGCCTGACTGAAGTGGATCCAATAAGTTGTGGGAGTTAAGAAAGTATGTAAGGTGAGTGTAGGCAAGTCTCTCAAGTAGCTTGGAGGGATTGGGTAGCTGAGAAATGGGACGGTAGTTAGAGAGTGTGTTTGGGTCAGAGTTGCGTTTTTTAAGAATGGGAGTAATGACTGCATGTTTAAACAAAGAGGGAAAGATACCAGTAGAGAGAGAGAGATTACAGATTTTAGTTAAGGTTGGAATAAGCACAGGAGACAAAGTTTTACTGACCGGTGAGGGTATAAGATCAAGAGGAGAGGTAGTGGAGTAGGAGGATAAAAAGAGTGTTGATACTTCATCTTCACTTGTGGGATCAAATGAAGAGAAAGTGCCAGAGGGTTCAGGTAGGGAATTGAGCAGGTCACTGGCTGAGTTAGAGCATACCATTTCATCTTGGATTTTATCAATCTTATCCTTGAAGTAGGAAGCAAGATCTTGTGCACGGATAGTAGCTAGTGGGGGAGGTGAGGGAGTGTAAAGAAGTGATTTAAATGTATTAAAAAGATGCTTGGGGTTGGTGGCATGATAAGAGATGAGAGATTGGAAATATGTTTGTTTGGCAGTGTCCAGGGCCTGACGATAGGAGTGGTAGGTAGTCTTATATGTGAGAAAGTCACTTGGATTCTGAGATTTCTGCCACTGACGTTCTTCTTTACGTGACAGTTTTTGTAGGTGTCTTGTTGATTTAGAGTGCCATGGTTGGCATATAAGCCTACGTGGATTGTGATGGGTAGCTGGAGCAACTTCATCAAGGGCACTCTCTAGGGTCTGGTGAAGGTGGAATACAGCAGTGTCAGGTGTGGTAAATGTAGAGATTGGTGAGAGCAGTTGTTGCAGAGAAGTGGAAAGTTGTTGAAAATGTATATTGTTAGTATTTCTGCGGGTTAGAGGAGGCTTGCTTGGTTTTAGTGTCCTAGAATTTAAAGTAATAGAAGATATTGTGAAGGTGATCAGGTTGTGATCAGAGAGAGGGAAAGGAGTGTTAATTAATTCGGAAACTGAGCAGAGCCTGGTGAACACAAGATCAAGGCAGTGACCCTCCTGGTGAGTAGAGGAGTCGGACCATTGGGTTAGGCCAAGAGAGGAGGTTAGAGAGAGGAGTTTGGATGCATGAACAGATTGTGGACTGTCAAGAGCTATATTGAAATCACCCATAATGATGGTGGAGATGTCAGAGGATAAGAAGTGTGGGAGCCAGGCAGAAAAATCTTCTAGAAATTGTTGTTTAGGTTGCCCAGGAGGGCGATAGGTAGCTGCAACATGCAGAGAGAAGGGGGTGAAAATCCTGATAGAGTGAACTTCAAATGATGTGAATGCGAGTGATGGAATCTGAGGTAGAACAGTGTATGTGAAAAACTGTGACAGTAAGATCCAACCCCACCACCTTTACTATTATTAGGCCTAAATGTGTGTGAGAAGTGGAAACCACCGTGTGACAGTGCTGCAGGGGAGGTAGTGTCTGATTGTGTGAGCCATGTTTCTGTTATTGCCAGCAGATTGAAGTTGTGAGATATGAAGAGGTCATGGATGGATTTTAATTTGTTACAAACAGAGCGTGCATTCAATAAGGCACATTTTAGTGACTTGGAGGGGGATGGGAGACACGTGATATTTATGAGGTTAGATGGATTTCTATGTTTTGAGACAGCGGAGTGTGAGAGGGAAAGGTGGTTGTGGCCTGGATTTGGTGATATGTCACCAGCTAATGAAAGCAGAAGAGTGAGATAAATATTGGTGGATGTTTGCGAGTGTTTATTCTGGTGGCCAATTGTGGCTGTCAAAGTACTTGCAGAGAGGTAAGTATAAAGCTCATGAGTGTTTAGAAGAGGGGAGTGGAGAATAGAAGCTGTAATGTGTACAGAGGGGTGAGTTTCAGGGTGAGTGTAGAATGTGTTAAATTTGGTGAGAATTCCATGAATTGAAATAAGAAACAGTAGTTTGATGAACATGCTGAGGTTGTTTGTGTTTTATGGGTTAAGTGGAGTTGGAGTAAGTTGTTATACCTTTCCTTGATGTTGTTCAATGTTTGTTCAACTTTTTTTTTAACTGTTCGGATAACACACTTCTTAATTCCACACTTAATAAATTCCACGCAAGCTACCCCCAACAATCTGACCCCTTAACTGAATCCAAAGAAATACTGTCTCTGATTAGGAACAGGCCTACCTCTGAACATTTGGTCACCTGATTGAAATGCTAATTGATCATAGAACAAATTGCACAGGGTGGGTCAACAGACTAAAACTACTCTAGCTATTCACAATAAATTCAATCACATACATAGGAAATTACAAGAAAAACATCACATACATTTAAATTTATGATGTGGTTTGCACGCAGCATGTGTGTCAATCTGAGCCTGGTAGCATAATAGCAATGATTTCACATACCTGAGAGATGAGAAAAAAAGATGATTAGTCCAGTCCCAAGAAGAATAACTGTTTTTTTAACTGTACGGATAACACACTTCTTAATTCCACACTTAATAAATTCCACGCAAGCTACCCCCAGCAAGCTGACCCCTTAACTGAATCCAAAGAAATACTGTCTCTGGTTAGGAACAGGCCTACCTCTGAACATTTGGTCACCTGATTGAAATGCTAATTGATCATAGAACAAATTGCACAGGGTGGGTCAACAGACTAAAACTACTCTAGCTATTCACAATAAATTCAATCACATACATAGGAAATTACAAGAAAAACATCACATACATTCAAATATATGATGTGGTTTGCACGCAGCATGTGTGTCAATCTGAGCCTGGTAGCATAATAGCAATGATTTCACATACCTGAGAGATGAGAAAAAAAGATGATTAGTCCAGTCCCAAGAAAAATAACTGTTTTTTTAACTGTTCGGATAACACACTTCTTAATTCCACACTTAATAAATTCCACGCAAGCTACCCCCAGCAAGCTGACCCCTTAACTGAATCTAAAGAAATACTGAATAAGCCCATTGTCATGCCTGGCAAAATACAAAAAAAGCCACCTCTTCAGTGTGGAATTATTTCTCCACAAATCCGGACAACAGGTGCAATGCCGTGTGTTGCCTTTGTCAATTTGTAATAATTAGGGGTAAGGACATTAACCACCTAGGAACATCCTCCCTTATACGTCACCTGCTGCGCTTTCATCAGAAGTAATTTTTTTAAAGTATAGAAACTTTGGGTAAGAGCGTAAGCAGTCTGCTGACACCTAAATTCCTTCTTCCTCTTGTACCCAAGCTCCTGCAAGCCACACCACTAACTCCCTCAATGTCAATTTCCTCCTCAGTCAGGAACGTCAGTAGTTCTGCAGGCCATGTCACTGGCATGACTGACGAGTCCTCTCCTAACCGGGATTCCTCCGTAGGCTCCTTGAGTGGAACGCCTACTGCTGCTGTTGCCACTGCTGTTTTTGCTGCTGGGAGTCTATTGTAATCCCAGAGGGGAAGTCAGAAGACCACTTTGTACTACATCAACTAAGCAATTGACTGTCCAACAGTCCTTTGCGAGGAAGATGAAATATTACAGCAGCCATCCTGCTGCAAAGCGGATAACTGAGGTCCTTACAGCTATGTTGGTGTTAGACGTGCATCCGGTATCTGCCATTGCTGCATTAGGATTTAGACAATTGATGGAGGTATTGTGTCCCCGGTACCAAATCCCATCTAGATTCCACTTCACAAGGAAAGCAATTCCCGAACTGTACAGAGACATTAAGAAAAGTGGAAGAGAGCAAACTAAGGACTATATGACTGTGACAGCCCACTCTATAGATGTATTGCCTTCTGCAGCAACAACAGCAGCGACACCAGTAGCAGCATCTGTCAAGCTACAGCTCGTTCCTAGGCAGGCTACACTGTGTATCACCGGTTCCATAAGAGGCACACCACTGACAGCCTCTTACAAAAACCGAGGGACATCATCGCAGAATGGATTACCCCACTTAGACTTTTCTGGAGATTTGTGATATCGGACAACACCACCAATATTGTGCGTCCATTATGATAATGTCGATTATCTTACAGGAAAGAAAGCTATACCTTAAACACACCTTAAATACACTTTAAACCTTTAGCCGCTGCGGCCGCTATACTTAATACACACGCTACGTATTTTATACACTGTTTGCGTACGGAGTTCCGTATCACTGTACGGACTTAGCGTACAAACACTGCACTAGGGGTACAAAGTACACACAGCGCGCACACACCCAGAGATACACTTTAAACCTTATACAGCCATGCGATGCGTTACTAATACACTCTTAAACCTTAGCAGGAAAAGGAAGACACAACACCGATTTGTAGTTAAACCACTGGGTTCCGACACCACAGCGTAATATTTGCTGAAAGGGGGTTTATAATACAAATCATACACTACAATACAAGACAATATAACAGAATAATGGCTACAGTCAATGTACATATGTGATTGGAATCGCTTGCGCAACCCGACCGGTCCCCGGTCATCTGATAGATAACTTTGTGAGTCTTGTGCCAGGCCAGGCTGCAGCAGGCTTTATTTAACAATTCTTCCAAAAGCAATACAATGGATACTGTAATCCCTTTGTCCATTAGACACAGGAATGCACTTTTACAGTACAGGAGAGGTCATAGGTCGGTTTGAATAGGTGGGCGATGTCTTTCCCAACTGCTCTTGTGGGTGGTCTCCTCTGGATTACCGCCACATACATAATATACAGTAAATACAGTTTATATCTATATTCTGCTTCTGCACATAGCTATCCGCAGGAACATGCGATCTTCCGCAGACCAACACCGGAATGTTACCCTTAAAATACCCTACAGCTGGATACCAAACAAAACCCTATAACCTTAGTCTGTCCCCTCTTATCCTGTAAAGGTGAATCCCTTTGTTCAGAAACCATTTAAACTGTTGTTATTTTCTGGTGTGGTGCAGGGGGACTTTGTGTACATTGTGCACTATTTGGATTAAATATGTAATGTGTTTTGATAGCTCTCCATGCGTTCACAAACTCTACCGTAAATATCCATACCACGAGCTGATGCGCACGACCGCGGGAGCGACCATACGCAAATTGCGAATATGTGCACGCACAGCAGAACAAGTACACGCGCGGAAGCCATTTGTGTGTTGTTTGTACGTGATGTGTGTACTACAATATTTTTCGACTTTGACAGTCCACCGTTTGGCAGTCACCAATAACTGCAACTATCTAATCACTAAACAGAAAAATATCTACACAGTATCTACAGAAGTTTTGGATGGTCGGGGGAGAGTGGTAGGTAGGACATGTATGACCTAGTGGGATAGTAAAAAGCATGTATGTATGAATGTATGAATCCATGTCTGAGCGGCATGTATCATTGTGCCGCATATGTTCTAAATAAGCTTCGAGGTATTGCGAAGTATACATTAAATCCTTCTCATCCCGTATTAAGGGTCTGTAAGTGGGCCAACAAACACTACCGAGCTCTTTTCGGCTTCTTGTTCCAACAAATAGGGTGCACATTTAGTTGATGATACATGGAGGGGGAACATATGTGAGTGCTAGTATATGTGGATATCACCTGTCGACTATGTGTGTTATTAACTGAAGGTTGTAGAGATGAAGATAAGACACATATCTAAAATACATTCACATAACTTTTTCATTAACATTCTTGGGTAGGGCTGATGTCTTTTCCAGATGGGTGTATCTGGGCAGAGGGGGAGACAAAGGAAAAATGGGTAAAAGAAACAGGACATGGAATTCATTTGCAATCCTTATCATAACACTGTCTCTATGGATGGGTCGTAAATTAAATCTGCTGCTATAACAATGCCCTCGCTCCTTAGACTCATCAAATTTGTGCCGTGCTTGCGCCGCGTCAGAATTCGAACACACCTAAATATCAAGCCAATAATTATGACGACTCCCAGGATACAAAGGAGAAACTTCCCTACACTCATAATAACATTTTGAGCCCACTCTCCTAATCCTGAGAACCAATTTTGTGGGTTCAACCATGAGACCCAGCCCGTCAGCTCATTACCCACAGCCGTCAGGGTAAGGTTGTGTCTCCTCCGGAACTCCCACTTCAACTGCAATATATCGTCCATCTTTTGATCGATAATCTCTGTGGGGTCATCAGTGCTGTTTGTAATATACGTACAGCACTTCACACCATACTGAGCTGCCAAAGTGACACAGTACCCACCCATCACGGCTGTGATATAATTTAGGACCATCCTGTGCTGGATCAGTTCTGTCTTGTAAGCTTGTAACTCCCTTCCCGTATACCTGAAGGTGTCGTCATACATCTCAGTGATATTATCTATCAAGTTTGCTAGCGCATGGATATACCTATAATTTATAATTCCTCTGGCAGTACGGGTGATGTCTAATGTGAGAAGGAATTGAATCCCGGTGGATTCGTGGATCAAATCAGAGGCTATGTGCTCTGTCCTCTCTATGAGGTGTCTCTTGACGATGTGTTCATAGTGAGTATGAGTGTAAGGAGCCTGAGCACTGCGGTGAACATCTTTCATCTTATCATGGGTTATGCTCATGACCTCTGGCAACACTCTTCCAATGTAACACAATCCCTCTGAGCTCGGGGCAAGCCACTTGTATGCCTTCCTCCCACATATGAAATAGGCATCATCGGGGAGAACATAGGGGACAGAATATGACATTACCATATTACAAACTTTCCAAGTGAAAAACCCAATCCCTAGTTCTCCCATCTGCTCAGTACAAGCATCGGGCTGGATGATATGAGCACAGTACCCTGGTGATACTTCTCCAACCCACATGGTCTTGCTTCCTCGAGTATACCTATACCGGAAATACCTTCCACTGTTGGCTATTTGGCGTACAAGTTCAGAGTCTATGGGTATCCTATCAGCTCTGTGCGAAAAGGTCATTGTCTGGTTATTCCACGTCACTTCCCAATTTCCCGGTTTTCGGTAATTGGAAATATTGAAACATAATAAGGATCTATCTACATGATACTGGTGGAGCTTCAAGCTAGGGGGCCTAGAAATATTGAATTTCTTGTCCACCGGTCTCCCACCCCGTAATTCGAGTACCTCATCTATTGCTAAAGGGTAAGGTACTAATCCTGACTTGCTCTGACCTTGAGGTACTTGTGAGCACACCCAGCATTCTGTCTGGTTTAAGACCTTACCCACTAGTGAGTGGTAATCACTCAATGGATGATGGTCCATGTCGATATTAAGGCTGGACTGACATCTCTGGATGCACCCATCCTCGACTATGTTCTCACAATTCCTACAAATGCAATTTTCCTCAGACAATAACCCTTCACAGTGCCTCCGAGCTCCCTGACTACCATAGCGCTTTCTGATACTCGCCTTTGCTCGAGTGATGTGTTGCTCTTGAGATTATACAACTCCATCCTCGCCTTCAGAACCCATTCCAGATCCTTTCTCGACCTCTCTGGGACCCTCACCGAAACAGACTGTCCTGGTCAACAACAGGATTAACAGGAAAACCCAGAACGCAGTCTCTTGGGGTAAGTCCATCTTGTTAAGGGAAGAGAAGGGAAACAAGAAGGGGGAGAAAGAGAAGGAGAAGGAAGGCAGTGGGAGATGAAGAAAAAAAAAATAACTGGTGCGACAACTGCCTCTGGTCTTGTTGTTCTCCGCGCTCAGGTGCCGTCTCAACAGTCCTGCCTCTCAACCTTCCCGGAACAGACACTCCAGTGATACGATGTTCTCTACACTCTGCTCTTTGTCACGGGTTCTCTCCGGGTCAGCGACCTACTTACAGTGGGACGAGTGGACCCAAGTCTCTCTTTCTGCAACCTTTAATACTGTCGTGCTGGTTAGCAAGACTTGGTACGGTCCTTCCCACCTGTCAATGAGGCAACCTGAGCGTAGAAAATTTCGAATCATTACATAATCCCCAGGTTCAATTTCATGACAATTACTGTTCGGTAGGTCAGGAATCACCAGCTTTAGATTTCTATTTTGATTCCTCAGCTGCTGGCTCATCCTAACCAAATATTTTACAGTCACTTCGTTATTGCATTTCAAATCATCCTGGGGGTCTATCATTACATGAGGTTGTCGGCCAAAAAGAATCTCAAAGGGTTATAGGTTAAGGGGGAACCTGGGAGTGGTTCTAAAGCTGTACAATACTAGTGGCAAAGCTTCTGTCCACAACAATCCAGTCTCATCCATCACTTTGCTCAGCTTGTTCTTAATAGTGCTGTTCATTCTCTCCACCTTCGCACTCGCCTGTGGTCGGTACGGAGTATGCAGTTTGCTATTAATTCCCATCAGTTTGCACATTACCTGAAATACTTCACCTGTAAAATGGGTACCCCTATCACTTTCAATTATTCTAGGGATACCATATCTACACACAAATTCCTGCACAATTTTCTTTGCAGTGAACGTAGCAGTATTTGTGGCGGCAGGGAATGCTTCTACCCAGTTGGAAAATACATCAATACAGACTAACACATATTTTAAATTCCTACAGGGTGGTAACTGTATGAAATCAATTTGTATTACCTGAAAAGGGCCGTCTGTCGGAGGGATGTGGGATGGCTCTGTTGGTATTGACTTTCCAATATTCTTCCTCAAGCAAGTAAGACAGGTCATGGTTTTCTTACCTGCATGAGAAGAGAATCCTGGCACACACCAGTAGGCTCTCACCAGCTTACACATACCCTCTTTACCCAGATGAGTCAGACCGTGTGCCGCCTCAGCTAAGCTTGGAAGATATGCTCTGGGGGCCACTGGCTTACCGTGTTCACCTGTCCAGAGTCCTGAGGACTCCTGGTCATACCCCTTTGACCTCCAGACTGCCTTTTCCTGTGGATAACACAAATTTTGCATTTCAATAACTTTTTGTGTGTTGATTGTGTTGAATGTCATCAGTGATGTGATGTTCGTTTGTATGGGGGTGCTGGCTGCTGATTTAGCAGCTTAGTCTGCCCGGCTGTTACCAAGTGAGATTGGGTCTTGGTTGTAAGTGTGTGCTTTGCACTTGATAACAGCCACTCTGTATGGTTCTTGTATCGCTGTTAGAAGCCTTTTTATTTGGGATGTATGCGTTACAGGTGTGCCAGCTGCCGTCATGATATTTCTGAGGCGCCATAGTGCCCCGAAATCATGCACCACTCCAAAGGCATACCTAGATCTGTGTATATATTAGCTGACTTACCCTTGGCCAATTCACACGCTCTGGTTAGGGCGACCAACTCAGCAACTTGTGCTGAGTGCGGTGGGCCCAGGGGTTCAGCTTCTATGATACCTCTGTCATTTACAACTGCGTATCCAGTACACAAGTCTCCTGAGTCCGTCTGTCTGTGGCAACTGTCGTCAGTGTAAAAGGTAAAGTCTAGTGGGTTGTCACAGATGTCAGGTCTCGCAGTGAAAGTCTGATTCAGGTATTCCATACAATCATGCGTATCAGTATCTGCACTAAGTCCTCCTTCACCATCATTCTCATCCTCCACCCTTTGTGCCTGTCGCACACTTGGCAGATAAGTTGCAGGATTTAGTGCGCTGCATCTCTTTATGGTGATGTTTACTGGGGCCATTAGTGCTAATTCCCACTTTGTAAACCGAGCAGATGAGACATGTCTGGTTTGGGCAGAGTTCAGTAAGGCTGATCCAGCATGAGGTGTATGGATGGTCAGGTTGTGTCCTAACACTACGTCTTCACTTTTACTTACTAGCAAAGCTATCGCTGCAACACTTCGCAAGCATGTGGGGAGAGACTGTGCTATGGTGTCCAACTGTGCACTGTAATAAGCTACCGGCCTGCTGGCATCACCATGTCTCAGGGTTAAAACTCCTGCTGCGCAGCCTGCACTTTCTGTACCGTATAATTCAAAGGGCTTCCCATAATCTGGCATACCTAATGCAGGTTCCTGTGATAGGCACTGTTTGAGTCTCTCAAAGGCCAGTTCAGACTCATCTGTGTGCGAGATCCGATCTGGTTTGTTTGAGGAGACCATTTCTTGCAAAGGTAAAGCCAGTATGGAGAATCCTGGGATCCAGTTTCGGCAGAACCCACACATTCCAAGGAAAGTGCGGATCTGTTGCTGGGTTTGTGGCAGAGTCATGTCGCGAATCGCCTGTATTCTATCAGTGGTGAGATGTCTAAGTCCTTGAGTCAAGCAATGTCCCAAATATTTTACCCTGGTCTGGCAAAGCTGTAATTTATCCTTTGAAACCTTGTGTCCCGTATGGGAAAGATGAAACAGAAGCTGTTTCGTGTCTTTCAAGGACAATTCGAGTGAATCAGAACACAGCAATAAGTCATCGACATACTGTATTAATACTGATCCGCTCTCAGGTTGAAAGGATTGTAAACAGTCATGCAAAGCCTGGGAAAGAATACTTGGGCTGTCAATGAAACCTTGGGGGAGACGAGTCCAGGTGTACTGTACTCCCCTGTATGTAAATGCAAAGAGGTATTGGCTGTCAGGGTGCAGAGGGACAGAAAAGAAGGCAGAACAGAGGTCAATGACAGTGAAAAATTTTGCAGTAGGGAGAATTTGCATGAGGATGACAGCTGGATTTGGCACTACGGGGAATTAGCTCTCAACTACCTTGTTTATCCCCCTTAGATCCTGCACTAGCCTGTAACCCCTCCCCCCACTCTTTTTCACAGGGAAGATGGGACTATTGGCAGTGCTGGATGTCCTGACTAGTATGCCCTGTTGTAGCAACCGCTCTATGATGGTGTACACTCCTAATTCTACCTCTGGCTTCAGAGGATACTGAGGGATTTTTGGAGCTATCCTTCCGTCTTTTACTTGCACTACTACCGGAGCTACATTCGCCATCAATCCAGTGTCTTCTCCATATTTGGTCCAAAGGGAACCTGGTATTTGTGAGATCATTTCCTCTACCTTTGCTGGACACTTGTCTATAACAGCAGAATGCGACATTGGCCTTTGAGTGGTGTCTAATATATCTTGTACTTCCTGAACGTGATTCTCAGGTATATCCAAGAAGACACCCTCAGGAGTACAGTATATGACACACCGCATTTTACACAATAAATCTCTTCCTAGCAGATTAGTCGGAGCCGCTGCAGCTAGCAAAAAAGAATGCTTGGTTTGCAAGGGCCCTATCGTAATCTCTGCAGGTCTACTCAAAGGGTAGTGTTGCACTGTTCCTGTTACTCCCATTGCCGCAATTGTTTTACCCGTGGTTTTTATACCTACAGTCAAATTTAACACTGACCTGGCCGCCCCTGTGTCTACAAGGAAAGGTAATGATATACCAGCTACATCAACCGTGACCTCAGGTTCACTACCAAGGCTAACAATCAACTTCACTGGCTGCAGACTACAGGTGTGGCCCAACCCCTATTGTGTGGTGAGACCCTCCCACAGCGCGCTGGCAGCTACAATATGTGAGGGGGTAGCTGAGAATTTTCAGAGGTCTGCCAGTCCCTCCTAGGTGGGTACCTCCTTGTTTCCCCTGCGTGTGGCTCGTAGCTTCTCCTATGCGGTCCCTGATCCCAATTATGTGTATTGTAGTGTGGTTCATATCCTGGTCTAGGGGGTCGGTATACATTATGTGAACCTTTATTTCTACATTCCCTTGCGTAATGTCCTACCTTGTGACAATTATAGCATATTGCTTCACGTGACATACCATCAGGGGTCTGGGGTTTCGGCTGATGTTGCTTTGTGGTAAGTGCACCTATACTTACAGTCATCAGTTTCTCCCCCTGTGACTCCCTGTGTTTAACGATGTTCCTATCATGCTCGATAGCGGACTCTCTCAATGCAGCCACTGAGATACCTCTCCAGTTTGGTAGAGAGGTCTGTACCCTTGTCCTCAGTGTGTCCTTCAACCCATCCATTAATACAGAAATGGCTACCTGCCTGTGGTGTGCGTTTTCCCTAATGTCCTCGATCCCAGTATATCTAGCCATTTCCTGCAGTGCTCGATGGAAATATTCAGATGCCGTTTCACCTTCCTTTTGTCTTATGGAAAAGATTTTATTCCATTTGACAACAGTAGGGAAATATACTCCTAATTGCAGATTTATTTGCCGCACATTCTCCTGAGTGTACTCCTCAGTGAGAGGTACCTCTGCGTCTAACTTACAATCAGTTATGAACATCGCGGGGTCAATATTGGAGGGTAAGCATATCCGTAGCACTGTTCGCCAATCTTTGTTGGTGGGTTCGGTGGCGTTACCTAACTCTTTAATGAACCTTTGGCATGCGACTAGATCTTTCCTGGGATCAGGAAATTCTGACATAATTGACCTTAATTCTGTCCGGGACCAGGGACAGTGCATGGCAATGTTCCTGATGGGAGTGACTCCCTGAGCGTCAGTCTTCCCATTGGGGACTGCAATCACCCTGACAGGATTTAATTCAATTACATCATTCTGGTTTGATTCTACAATGTGGGGTGCTATGGTTTCTGCATAATGTACGGTACCGTACTTACCTGTGGACACAACCTCACTTATCCCTCCACTAGGGGGCCTGACTGCTGCTCTTGTTGGTTGGGCCGTGCCCACCTGAGTGTCTTGTATGGTGGCTGCTAGAGAGAGTGCCGATATCGTACTGGGCTCATCTTCCTGCTCGCTGTCCTGGGGAAAATTTAAAATGGGATACAACTGGCAAGGGTTAGCATTAGTACATTTATCAATTACACTCTTATCTTGTACCAATGTGCCATTGTCTGTAGCCACTTTCTCCCCCACAATATATGGTGGTGGTGGTGCTGTCGCCATTATTTTCCCGCTAGGTTTGGAACCTGCTGCGCGAGCTAAATCTCTTTGTATATCCCCCTCTTGTTGCCATAAATGTAAACAATCTGTATGTCTAATCCTTTGTTTTCTGGATTCTATTAAACATAATTGTATCCTTAAATTCTGCAATACCTCTGGTTCAAAACTGCCCAATTTAGGGAATGGTACCCTTTCTTTGTCAGTCATACGTACCCATTCAGACAAAAAGTCTTCAGTGTGTGATCCATATATACCACACATAACAAACCTCGCTGACCCCTAGGGCCGCTGCACCTCAACCTGAACCCTTGCTAAACGGCCACCGCTTGTGCAATTGGATCCCAACGCGGACTTTTTCCTTATTACGCAATCCCCAATGCACACCGAATAGACGGTGAAAGTTCTTAGAGCGCTTTCACCCACTCCTTCTCTGCCGGGTACCACGACTCACTCCAAGAATGACAACCGCGTACCCAGTGAGATCCCTATCTGATTTCTATTCACTGGAAGTGTTTAGGAGTGACTTACCTATTCCAGTGAATATACACCGCTGGGGATTTTCCTGAGAGAGACCAGCGAAAACTCCCTATACACTTATACACAAATCACAATTGCTTATGCTCTATACAGTGCTAATGGTACCGCGATTTTACGCAATGCACGTAAAGGGGTATCCAGTTGCGCTATATATATCACATCCACAAATGCGCGGTCCAATCGCACAGCATATAGGTACTTGTTATCTATCTGCCGTACGATCACGGGTCGTTGTACAAACTGGGACCCTCAATCCGGAGCGTAATACCAAAAAAAAAACCTTTTTATTTCAAATACTTCGCAATACAATGCACTATCACGCTCCGCTACAAATCACCTCACAATTTGCGTTTTAAACCTTATACTAACGTGAGTCAGCCGCCTCACGCCACCAAGTTTCCACTCACTTGATGTACCACACAACGAGATTCCGAATTTCGGGGTTCAAATTTCCACTCGCTCCTACGTTCGCTCACTCAAATACACTTTGGTTTTTCTGTACAAAAAATTATCATTCATTCAGATAAGCAGTTTTACTCCCAGAGGCAATACAGTAAATAAGAGTTTTATACTAAACTTTGGAAAATGGGCAATCTTGATCTATTGTCGCGTGGCTACTGTCCCACCTTTAAACTAAACGAACTATCGTGTGGTTTTATTATGCGCACACAACGCTATGCAAGCTTGCGTAATTACGCAACCGTGCGTATCTCTATGCCACGTGTGCGGCCTTGCCCCACGTGCACGTTTTGTGTACGCTGTCCTCACGTTCCGTACCATGTGTACTTATGTGCGGACGCAATAAAACAACTCACACAATTTCTATAAATGTGAGCAATATTAACTATAATCGCTCACATAACACGCCACACAGTTTCTTTTCTGTATAAACCCTTATAACTAGGCCAGACTGTGTTTGTGTTTTACACTTACTTCCTTAATATTTATATTATGAATCTATCAATCAGTCCTATGGCAACAATGTGAGTGGGTGTACAAAGAGTATGGGTGTACGCTTTTGTTGTGTACGCATTTGGCGCCAAAAAAAATTCACAGATTTTAAATAGCTTTTTTTTCTGTTTACCTTACGAGTTCTACCAGCATCCCTACAAACCATACAGAGCAGACGTCGTCTAATCAGCAAATAAATAAGGTTTCTCAGTGCATCCACCGACCAAGAAAAGGATACGTAGGATACCTGTCCACCCTTTTGCTGATAGGTTAAGTCTGCTGTGACCTGTTAGGCTGTGGATATGTTGAAAACCGGACGATGCCCCCAATTGATAATATCGATTATCTTGCAGGAAAGAAAGCTATACCTTAAAAACACCTTAAATACACTTTAAACCTTTAGCCGCTGCGGCCGCTATACTTAGTACACATGCTACATACTTTATACACTATTTGCGTACGGAGTCCCGTATCACTGTACGGACTTAGCGTACAAACACAGCGCTGGGGGTACAAAGTACACACAGCGCGCACACACCCAGAGATACACTTTAAACCTTATACAGCAATGCGATGCGTTACTAATACACTCTTAAACCTTAGCAGGAAAAGGAAGACACAACACCGATTTGTAGTTAAACCACTGGGTTCCGACACCACAGCGTAATATTTGCTGAAAGTGGGTTTACAATACAAATCATACACTACAATACAAGACAATATAACAGAAAAATGGCTACAGTCAATGTACATACGTGATTGGAATCGCTTGCGCAAACCGGCCGGTCCCCGGTCATCTGATAGATAACTTTGTGAGTCTTGTGCCAGGCCAGGCTGCAGCAGGCTTTATTTATACAATTCTTCCAAAAGCAATACAATGGATACTGTAATCCCTTTGTCCATTGGACACAGGAATGCACTTTTACAGTACAGGAGAGGTCATAGGTCGGTTTGAATAGGTGGGCGATGTCTTTCCCAACTGCTCTTGTAGGTGGTCTCCTCTGGATTACCGCCGCATACATAATATACAGTAAATACAGTTTATATCTATATTCTGCTTCTGCACATAACTATCTGCAGGAACATGCGATCTTCCGCAGACCAACACCGGAATGTTACCCTTAAAATACCCTACAGCTGGATACCAAACACCACCCTATAACCTTAGTCTGTCCCCTCTTATCCAGTAAAGGTGAATCCCTTTGTTCTGAAACCATTTAAACTGTTGTTATTTTCTGGTGTGGTGCAGGGGGACTTTGTGTACATTGTGCACTATTTGGATTAAATATGTAATGTGTTTTGATAGCTCTCCATGCGTTCACAAACTCTACCGTAAATACCCATACCACGCGCTGATGCGCACGACTGCGGGAGCGACCATACGCAAATTGCAAATATGTGCACGCACAGCAGAACAAGTACACGCACGGAGGTCATCTGTGTGTTGTTTGTACGTGATGTGTGTACTACATTATTTTTCGACTTTGACAGTCCACCCTTTGGCAGTCACCAATAACTGCCACTATCTAATCACTAAACAGAAAAATATCTACACAGTATCTACAGAAGTTTTGGATGGTCGCGGGAGAGTGGTAGGTAGGAAATGTATGACCTATTGGGATAGTAAAAAGCATGTATGTATGAATCCATGTCTGAGCGGCATGTATCATCGTGCCGCATATGTTCTAAATAAGCTTCGAGGTATTGCGAAGTATACATTAAATCCTTCTCATCCCGTATTAAGAGTCTGTAAGTGGGCCAACAAACACTACTGAGCTCTTTTCGGCTTCTTGTTCCAACAAATAGGGTGCACATTTAGTTGATGATACATGGAGGGGGAACATATGTGAGTGCTAGTATATGTGGACATCACCTGTCGACTATGTGTGTCATTAACTGAAGGTTGTAGAGATGAAGATAAGACACATATCTAAAATACATTCACATAACTTTTTCATTAACATTCTTGGGTAGGGCTGATGTCTTTTCCAGATGGGTGTATCTGGGCAGAGGGGGAGACAAAGGAAAAATGGGTGAAAGAAACAGGCCATGGAATTCATTTGCAATCCTTATCATAACACTGTCTCTATGGATGGGTCATAAATTAAATCTGCTGCTATAACAATGCCCTCGCTCCTTAGACTCATCAAATTTGTGCCGTGCTTGCGCCGCGTCAGAATTCGAACACACCTAAATATCAAGCCAATAATTATGACGACTCCCAGGATACAAAGGAGAAACTTCCCTACACTCATAATAACATTTTGAGCCCACTCTCCTAATCCTGAGAACCAATTTCGTGGGTTCAACCATGAGACCCATCCCGTCAGCTCATTACCCACAGCCGTCAGGGTAATGTTGTGTCTCCTCCGGAACTCCCACTTCAACTGCAATATATCGTCCATCTTTTGATCGATAATCTCTGTGGGGTCGTCAGTGCTGTTTGTAATATACGTACAGCACTTCACACCATACTGAACTGCCAAAGTGACACAGTACCCACCCGTCACGGCTGTGATATAATTTAGGACCATCCTGTGCTGGATCAGTTCCATCTTGTAAGCTTGTAACTCCCTTCCCGTATACCTGAAGGTGTCGTCATATATCTCAGTGATATTATCTATCAAGTTTGCTAGCGCATGGATATACCTATAATTTATAATTCCTCTGGCAGTACGGGTGATGTCTAATGTGAGAAGGAATTGAATCACGGTGGATTCGTGGATCAAATCAGAGGCTACGTGCTCTGTCCTCTCTATGAGGTGTCTCTTGACGATGTGTTCATAGTGAGTGTGAGTGTAAGGAGCCTGAGCACTGCGGTGAACATCTTTCATCTTATCATGGGTTATGCTCATGACCTCTGGCAACACTCTTCCAATGTAACACAATCCCTCTGAGCTCGGGGCAAGCCACTTGTACGCCTTCCTCCCACATATGAAATAGGCATCATCGGGGAGAACATAGGGGACAGAATATGACATTACCATATTACAAACTTTCCAAGTGAAAAATCCAATCCCTAGTTCTCCCATCTGCTCAGTACAAGTATCGGGCTGGATGATATGAGCACAGTACCCTGGTGATACTTCTCCAACCCACATGGTCTTGCTTCCTCGAGTATACCTATACCGGAAATACCTTCCACTGTTGGCTATTTGGCGTACAAGTTCAGAGTCTATGGGTATCCTATCAGCTCTGTGCGAAAAGGTCATTCCACGTCACTTCCCCATTTCCCGGTTTTCGGTAATTGGAAATATTGAAACATAATAAGGATCTATCAACATGATACTGGTGGAGCTTCAAGCTAGGAGGCCTAGAAATATTGAATTTCTTGTCCACCGGTCTCCCACCCCGTAATTCGAGTACCTAATCTATTGCTAAAGGGTAAGGTACTAATCCTGACTTGCTCTGACCTTGAGGTACTTGTGAGCACACCCAGCATTCTGTCTGGTTTAAGACCTTACCCACTAGTGAGTGGTAATCACTCAATGGATGATGGTCCATGTCGATATTAAGGCTGGACTGACATCTCTGGATGCACCCATCCTCGACTATGTTTTCACAATTCCTACAAATGCAATTTTCCTCAGACAATAACCCTTCACAGTGCCTACGAGCTCCCTGACTACCATAGCGCTTTCTGATACTCGCCTTTGCTCGAGTGATGTGTTGCTCTTGAGATTATACAACTCCATCCTCGCCTTCAGAACCCATTCCAGATCCTTTCTCGACCTCTCTGGGACCCTCACCGAAACAGACTGTCCTGGTCAACAACAGGATTAACAGGAAAACCCAGAACGCAGTCTCTTGGGGTAAGTCCATCTTGTTAAGGGAAGAGAAGGGAAACAAGTAGGGGGAAAAAGAGAAGGAGAGAAGGAAGGCAGTGGGAGATGAAGAAAAAAAAAACTGGTGCGACAACTGCCTCTGGTCTTGTTGTTCTCCGCGCTCAGGTGCCGTCTCAACAGTCCTGCCTCTCAACCTTCCCGGAACAGACACTCCAGTGATACAATGTTCTCTACACTCTGCTCTTTGTCACGGGTTCTCTCTGGGTCAGCGACCTTCTTACAGTGGGACGAGTGGACCCAAGTCTCTCTTTCTGCAACCTTTAATGCTGTCGTGCTGGTTAGCAAGACTTGGTACGGTCCTTCCAACCTGTCAATGAGGCAACCTGAGCGTAGAAAATTTCGAATCATTACATAATCCCCAAGTTCAATGTCATGACAATTACTGTTCGGTAGGTCAGGAATCACCAGCTTTAGATTTCTATTTTGATTCCTCAGCTGCTGGCTCATCCTAACCAAATATTTTACAGTCACTTTGTTATTGCATTTCAAATCATCCTGGGGGTCTATCATTACATGAGGTTGTCGGCCAAAAAGAATCTCAAAGGGTTATAGGTTAAGGGGGGACCTGGGAGCGGTTCTGATGCTGTACAATACTAGTGGCAAAGCTTCTGGCCACAACAATCCAGTCTCAGCCATCACTTTGCTCAGCTTGTTCTTAATAGTGCTGTTCATTCTCTCCACCTTCGCACTCGCCTGTGGTTGGTACGGATATGCAGTTTGCTATTAATTCCCATCAGTTTGGACATTACCTGAAATACTTCACCTGTAAAATGGGTACCCCTATCACTTTCAATTATTCTAGGGATACCATATCTACACACAAATTCCTGCACAATTTTCTTTGCAGTGAACGTAGCAGTATTTGTGGCGGCAGGGAACGCTTCTACCCAGTTGGAAAATACATCAATACAGACTAACACATATTTTAAATTCCTACAGGGTGGTAACTGTATGAAATCTATTTGTATTACCTGAAAAGGGCCGTCTGTCGGAGGGATATGGGATGGCTCTGTTGGTATTGACTTTCCAATATTCTTTCTCAAGCAAGTAAGACATGTCATGGCTCTCTTACCTGCATGAGAAGAGAATCCTGGCACACACCAGTAGGCTCTCACCAGCTTACACATACCCTCTTTACCCAGATGAGTCAGACCGTGTGCCGCCTCAGCTAAGCTTGGAAGATATGCTCTGGGGGCCACTGGCTTACCGTGTCCACCTGTCCAGAGTCCTGAGGACTCCTGGTCATACCCCTTTGACCTCCAGACCGCCTTTTCCTGTGGAGAACACAAATTTTGCATTTCAATTACTTTTTGTGTGTTGATTGTGTTGAATGTCTTCAGTGATGTGATGTTCATTTGTATGGGGGTGCTGGCTGCTGATTTAGCAGCTTCGTCTGCCCGGCTGTTACCAAGTGAGATTGGGTCTTGGTTGTAAGTGTGTGCTTTGCACTTGATAACAGCCACTCTGTCTGGTTCTTGTATCGCTGTTAGAAGCCTTTTTATGTGGGATGTATGCGTTACAGGTGTGCCAGCTGCCGTCATGAAATTTCTGAGGTGCCATAGTGCCCCGAAATCATGCACCACTCCAAAGGCATACCTAGATCTGTGTATATAATAGCTGACTTACCCTTGGCCAATTCACACACTCTGGTTAGGGCGACCAACTCAGCAACTTGTGCTGAGTGTGGTGGGCCCAGGGGTTCAGCTTCTATGATACCTCTGTCATCTACAACTGCGTATCCAGTACACAAGTCTCCTGAGTCCGTCTGTCTGTGGCAACTGTCGTCAGTGTAAAAGGTAAAGTCTAGTGGGTTGTCACTGATGTCAGGTCTCGCAGTGAAAGTCTGATTCAGGTATTCCATACAATCATGCGTATCAGTACCTGCACTAAGTCCTCCTTCACCATCATTCTCATCCTCCACCCTTTGTGCCTGTCGCACACTTGGCAGATAAGTTGCAGGATTTAGTGCGCTGCATCTCTTTATGGTGATGTTTACTGGGGCCATTAGTGCTAATTCCCACTTTGTAAACCGAGCAGATGAGACATGTCTGGTTTGGGCAGAGTTCAGTAAGGCTGATCCAGCATGAGGTGTATGGATGGTCAGGTTGTGTCCTAACACTACGTCTTCACTTTTACTTACTAGCAAAGCTATCGCTGCAACACTTCGCAAGCATGTGGGGAGAGACTGTGCTATGGTGTCCAACTGTGCACTGTAATAAGCTACCGGCCTGCTGGCATCACCATGTCTCAGGGTTAAAACTCCTGCTGCGCAGCCTGCACTTTCTGTACCGTATAATTCAAAGGGCTTCCCATAATCTGGCATACCTAATGCAGGTGCCTGTGATAGGCACTGTTTGAGTCTCTCAAAGGCCAGTTCAGACTCATCTGTGTGCGAGATCTGATCTGGTTTGTTTGAGGAGACCATTTCTTGCAAAGGTAAAGCCAGTATGGAGAATCCTGGGATCCAGTTTCGGCAGTACCCACACATTCCAAGGAAAGTGCGGATCTGTTGCTGGGTTTGTGGCAGAGTCATGTCGCGAATCGCCTGTATTCTATCAGCGGTGAGATGTCTAAGTCCTTGAGTCAAGCAATGTCCCAAATATTTTACCCTGGTCTGGCACAGCTGTAATTTATCCTTTGAAACCTTGTGTCCCGTATGGGAAAGATGAAACAGAAGCTGTTTCGTGTCTTTCAAGGACAATTCGAGTGAATCAGAACACAGCAATAAGTCATCGACATACTGTATTAATACTGATCCGCTCTCAGGTTGAAAGGATTGTAAACAGTCATGCAAAGCCTGGGAAAGAATACTTGGGCTGTCAATGAAACCTTGGGGGAGACGAGTCCAGGTGTACTGTACTCCCCTGTATGTAAATGCAAAGAGGTATTGGCTGTCAGGGTGCAGAGGGACAGAAAAGAAGGCAGAACAGAGGTCAATGACAGTGAAAAATTTTGCAGTAGGGGGAATTTGCATGAGGATGACAGCTGGATTTGGCACTACGGGGAATTGGCTCTTAACTATCTTGTTTATCCCCCTTAGATCCTGCACTAGCCTGTAACCCCTCCCCCCACTCTTTTTCACAGGGAAGATGGGACTGTTGGCAGTGCTGGACGTCCTGACTAGTATGCCCTGTTGTAGCAACCGCTCTATGACGGTGTACACTCCTAATTCTACCTCTGGCTTCAGAGGATACTGAGGGATTTTTGGAGCTATGTTACCGTCTTTTACTTGCAATATTACCGGAGCTACATTCGCCATCAATCCAGTGTCTTCTCCATATTTGGTCCAAAGGGAACCTGGTATTTGTGAGATCATTTCCTCTACCTTTGCTGGACACTTGTCTATAACAGCAGAATGCGACATTAGCCTTTGAGTGGTGTCTAATATATCTTGTACTTCCTGAACGTGATTCTCAGGTATATCCAAGAAGACACCCTCAGGAGTACAGTATATGACACACCGCATTTTACACAATAAATCTCTTCCAAGCAGATTAGTCGGAGCCGCTGCAGCTAGCAAAAAAGAATGCTTGGTTTGCAAGGGCCCTATCGTAATCTCTGCAGGTCTACTCAAAGGGTAGTGCTGCAGTGTTCCTGTTACTCCCATTGCCGCAATTGTTTTACCCGTGGTTTTTATACCTACAGTCGAATTTAACACTGACCTGGCCGCCCCTGTGTCTACAAGAAAAGGTAATGATATACCAGCTACATCAACCGTGACCTCAGGTTCACTACCAAGGCTAACAATCAACTTCACTGGCTGCAGACTACAGGTGTGGCCCAACCCCCATTGTGTGTTGAGACCCTCCCGCAGCGCGCTGGCAGCTACAATATGTGAGGGGGTAGCTGAGAATTTTCAGAGGTCTGCCAGTCCCTCCTAGGTGGGTACCTCCTTGTTTCCCCTGCGTGTGGCTCGTAGCTTCTCCTATGCGGTCCCTGATCCCAATTATGTGTATTGTAGTGTGGTTCATATCCTGGTCTAGGGGGTCGGTATACATTATGTGAACCTTTATTTCTACATTCCCTTGCGTAATGTCCTACCTTGTGACAATTATAGCATGTTGCTTCACGTGACTTACCATCAGGGGTCTGGGGTTTCGGCTGATGACGCTTTGTGGTAAGTGCACCTATACTTACAGTCATCAGTTTCTCCCCCTGTGACTCCCTGTGTTTAACGATGTTCCTATCATGCTCGATAGCGGACTCTCTCAATGCAGCCACTGAGATACCTCTCCAGTTTGGTAGAGAGGTCTGTACCCTTGTCCTCAGTGTGTCCTTCAACCCGTCCATTAATACAGAAATGGCTACCTGCCTGTGGTGTGCATTTTCCCTAATGTCCTCGATCCCAGTATATCTAGCCATTTCCTGCAGTGCTCGATGGAAATATTCAGATGCCGTTTCACCTTCCTTTTGTCTTATGGAAAAGATTTTATTCCATTTGACAACAGTAGGGAAATATACTCCTAATTGCAGATTTATTTGCCGCACATTCTCCTGAGTGTACTCCTCAGTGAGAGGTACCTCTGCGTCTAACTTACAATCAGTTATAAACTTCGCGGGGTCAATATTGGAGGGTAAGCATATCCGTAGCACTGTTCGCCAATCTTTGTTGGTGGGTTCGGTGGCGTTACCTAACTCTTTAATGAACCTTTGGCACGCGACTAGATCTTTCCTGGGATCAGGAAATTCTGACATAATTGACCTTAATTCTGTCCGGGACCAGGGACAGTGCATGGCAATGTTCCTGATGGGAGTGACTCCCTGAGCGTCAGTCTTCCCATTGGGGACTGCAATCACCCTGACAGGATTTAATTCAATTACATCATTCTGGTTTGATTCTACAATGTGGGGTGCTATGGTTTCTGCATAATGTACGATACCGTACTTACCTGTGGACACGACCTCACTTATCCCTCCACTAGGGGGCCTGACTGCTGCTCTTGTTGGTTGGGCCATGCCCACCTGAGTGTCTTGTATGGTGGCTGCTAGAGAGAGTGCCGATATCGTACTGGGCTCATCTTCCTGCTCGCAGTCCTGGGGAAAATTTAAAATGGGATATAACTGGCAAGGGTTAGCATTAGTACATTTATTAATTACACTCTTATCTTGTACCAATGTGCCATTGTCTGTAGCCACTTTCTCCCCACAATATATGGTGGTGGTGGTGCTGTCGCCATTATTTTCCCGCTAGGTTTGGAACCTGCTGCGCGAGCTAATTCTCTTTGTATATCCCCCTCTTGTTGCCATAAATGTAAACAATCTGTATGTCTAATCCTTTGTTTTCTGGATTTTATTAAACATAATTGTATCCTTAAATTCTGCAATACCTCTGGTTCAAAACTGCCCAATTTAGGGAATGGTACCCTTTCTTTGTCAGTCATACGTACCCAATTAGACAAAAAGTCTTCAGTGTGTGATCCATATATACCACACATAACAAACCTCGCTGACCCCTTGGGCCGCGGCACCTCAACCTGAACCCTGGCTAAACGGCCACCGCTTGTGCAATTGGATCCCATCGCGGACTTTTTCCTTATTACGCAATCCCCAATGCACACCGAATAGACGGTGAAAGTTCTTAGAGCGCTTTCACCAACTCCTTCTCTGCCGGGTACCACAACTCACTCCAAGAATGACCACCGTGTACCCAGTGAGATCCCTATCTGATTTCTATTCACTGGAAGTGTTTAGGAGTGACTTACCTATTCCAGTGAATATACACCGCTGGAG